>NW_004444069.1:405050-430910 GCF_000243295.1 Trichechus manatus latirostris | reverse complement strand
ACAGAACAAATAATTTCTCATTAAACAGTACACATATTGTTTTATGACATTGGTTAACAACCCCACAACATGTCAATACTCTCCCTTCTTGACCTTGGGTTCCCTATTACCAGTTTTCCTGTCCCCTCCTGCCTTCTAGTCCTTGTCCCTTGGCTATTGTGCACCATTAGTCTCATTTTGTTTTATGGGACTGTCTAATCTTTGCCTGAAGTGTGAACTAGTGAGTGGCTTCATTATTGAGCTAAAAGTGTGTCCATGGGCCATAGTCTTGGGGTTTCTCAAGTTTCTGTTAGGCCAGTAAGTCTGGTCATTTTTTGTGAGTTAGAATCTTGTTCTACATTCTTCTCCAGCTCTGTCCAGGATCCTCTGTTGTGATCCCTGTCAGAGTAGTCAACGGTGGTAGCCGGGCACCATATAGTTGTACTGGACTCAGTCTGGTGGAGGCAGTGGTAGTTGTGGTCCATTAGTCCTTTGGAGTAATCTTTCCCTAGTATCTTGTTTTCTTCATTCTCCCTTGCTCCCGAAGGGGTGAGACCAGTGGAGTATCTTATATGGCTGCTCACAGGCTTTTAAGACCGCAGATGTTACTCAGCAAGGTAGAATGTAGAACTGTTTCTTTATAAACTATGTTATGCCAACTGAGGTAGATGTTCCCCAAGACCATGGTCCCCACAGCCCTCCGCCCAGCAATTCAGTCCCTCAGGGAGTTTGGATGTGTCTATGGAGCGTCCATGACCTTTCCTTGTACGAATTGTGCTGGCTTCCCCATTATTGTATACTGTCTTACCCTTCACACCAAAGTTATCACTTATCTGTTGTCTATTTAGTATTTCCACCGCCCCCCTTCCCATCCCTCTTACCATCAAAGATTGTCTCTTGTTGTGTGTAAACCTTTTCATGAGTTTTTACAGCAGTGGTCTCATACAATATTTGTCCTTTTGTGATTGACTTATTTCACTCAGCATACTGTCCTCCAGTTTCATCCGTGAACATCAGTTTTTTTTTTATTTATTCTCTTTTAATTGTATTTTTTTTTAATTTAAGCACAAGTTCCCACTCATTCATGTGTCCATACATGGTACCATTAGCATGTCAGATATTTATAACCGCAGACGGACTTACAGAACATTTGGGAGAGGAATTCCCAACGATATTCCACTGGAAATGAGTAAAGCGATGATCCCATAAGAATAATATTCGGTGGTCAAACCCATCTGGGAGCCCTGCATACCACACTCTACTCTAGGAGATGCCTGATACACATTAGTATCATGAAGACTAGGATAAGACTTTGTTTAGCCCAGCATTTGCCAAACATACTGGGTCCCAGAAACTCCTGTTGGCCTGTGAGCTGTCAGCAAGCCTTGGACCTAGTACTCAGAGCCTCCAGAGTGTCCATGGGAGGCTTTGAAGACCCGTCCTCTCGTTCCACCAGGTCAAAAGGGTGAGTAACCTACTCAGAGATCTGATTTTGAAGCCAGGGGAAGTACTTGGGTCTTGAGAGTCTCCGGGATTCTTTCTCGTGCTAGTCAAAATTTCAAGACCTTAGTCTCCTTAGCCATAAAATGGAGACATTGCAGTGCTTACCTCCCAGAGCTTTGAGGGGTCCAGCTCCAGTCCAGAGGGCTGTGTGTGATCCTCCTAGCTCAACCGCAGGCAATGACAAGGCTGTGCTTGGCAGGCCTCGTCGGGGGAGCTGCCCACCACAGCTGCCTTGATACAAGGCTGGAGGGAGTTGCAATCGAGGACTCAGCCCTTCCTCCACCTCCTGGGGCCAACCATGCTCATACATACATCTGCATTCCTAGCTCAGGTGTCCCATTTGGGGGCCTCCTTGTCAGTGGGCATAGGCTGAGACTTCCCTATTGAAGGGCCTTTACTAAGACACTTTTCTCTACTCTGAATCAGTACTTTTCCACTCTTAGCCCTTCACCCTCTCTCTGCTCCCAGCTGCTTGAGTCCATAAAATAGCAGGAGCTTTGGGTTCAGGGCTCCTTGGCAGTGAAATGATCCCCAATCTGTACTGCATGTCATCTGGGTGGCCCTCACTATTGTTGTTGCATGGGGAAATGGGAACTTTGGGAATCCAGTGCCTCTCTTTTTGGCTTCTTGCTCTCACTGCTACAGTGAGGGAATAGAGGTTTGATTGTTACTTTCAGCTTGGTTCATCGTCCCAATTGACTACCTCAACACCTGGCAGCTTGACAGGTTTTGTGAGGAACAAATGGCTAATGTCTATAAGGTGTGAGCACATAGCAAGTGCTTGGCACTCAGTAGGTGCCCAAGACTTGTTGGTTACAAAATAGACAAGACACTGCATGATGTGGACTAAGAGTGAGCTCTCTTGCCAACTAAATAAGAATCTCTCAGGGTGAGGCATGGGCATCAGTCGCATTTAAAAGTTCATCAGGTGATTTTAACGTGCATCCAGGGAGAAGGAGCATCACTCTTGTCCAGGCTCCATTAAGAAAGAGATCCAAACCATCAATTTGACAGTGTCCTCACCCTACTTAGCACTCCTCAGCGACTTTCTGTCACCTGCAGCTGTAGTTTTCAAACTGTGGGTCATAATGCAATAGTGAGTCTTGAAATCATAGTGGGTTGTCTGCAGCAACTTTTCAAAAATGAAAGAACACAATATTGAAAAAAAATTGAGTGCATAGAGTGAAATAAAAGTAACTATTATTTTGTAAGAAAAAAAGAGTAAGCTGTCTTAAACATAACTGTTCAGACTTCTTTCCTACTGTCTCAAAGATTTTTAAAATAAATAATTGAATTTTGACCAAACTTGGGAGACAATCAAGAGCCCATATGTGGTCCTCACCAGGCACTGATGTCTGAACTTTACCTATATTAACTCATTAACTCCCTCCTCACAACCCTATAAAATATGTATTACTATTATTATCCCCATATTGCAGATGAGATCACTGAGGCACATAAAAAAAAAATTAAGCAATTTGCCTACAGTCATTAAAACTCTGTGGAGCACAGTTCTACTCTAACATACCCAAGGTCTCCATGAGTCGGAAGCAGCTCAATCACAAGTGGTTTCTGGTTAGTCTTCACTCATATTGTAGCAGGCCAGGCTCCTGAGCTAAATGGTGAGAGAAGTCTCATCTTAACACAGACCAGGGCTTCATTCATCAGCCTTGCCATGACTTATCATCTTCTGGAAGCCCCTAAGATCTTCTCAGCTTGGAGCTCTCCAGTGCATTTGGGGTTGAAGGTAGCTCTCTCTCTCTCTGTTTGCTCTGGGGAAAAATCCTTGTCTCAGCTTCTTGGCATTCCTTGGAGGTGACCACAGAATTATCTTTCCCCCGTTCTTGCCTGCTTCTCTGTGCCTAAACTGCTCTTTCTATAGCTCAGAAGTGAATAGGTTTAAGACACACTCTACACTGGTATGGCCTCATTAACGTAACATAACGTAACAAAGAAAGCCTCATTCCCAAATGGGATCACATCCACAGATATAAAAACCAAAACCAAACCCCTTGCCTTTGAGTCAACTCTGATTTATAGCTACACTATAGGACAGAGTGGAACTGCCTCATAGAGTTTCCAAAGAATGGCTGGTAGATTTGAACTGCCAACCTTTTGGTTAGCAGCCAAGCTCTTAACCGCTAGGCTACCAGGGTTCCTGCACAGGTATAGGGGTTAGAATTCCAACATATATTTTGGGGGACACAATGCAATCCATAACAGAGAACAACTCTGCAACTACTTTCTAAGAGTCCCAATGACAGAAGAATTGGTGCATTCCAACTGTGGTGTTGGCAGAGAATACTGAATATACTATGGACTGCCAAAGGAATGAACAAATCAGTTTTAGAAGAAATACAACCAGAATGTTCCTTAGAAGTGAGGATAACAAGACTTTCACTTGCTTACTTTTGACATGTCAACAGGAAAGACCAATAGCGATAAAAAGACATCATGTATGATAAAGTGGAAGGTCAGGGAAGACAAGGGAAATGCTCAATGAGATGGATTGACTCAATAGCCACTACAATGTGCTCAAACATATCAACAATCATGAAGATGTTGCAGCACCAGGCACCATTTCATTCTGCTATGCATAAGGTCACAAGTGGGAGCCTACTCCATAGCAATAACAATGTCAGTCCAGCGCACAATGAATATGTACTGAATGAATGAATGGATGGATGAATGAATGACACTTCCTGTTTCCCTCAATGGCTGACTCACCCACCTACTCACACACCCACCCATCTTCTCAATCTTCTCACCCATCAACAAGCAAACACATACTGAGGCTTCCATGGGGCAATCGCTGTGCTTAGCTCCAAGAATAGTGAGTTAATTTCAACTCAGCCTTAACCCCTGCTTTCCAGGGCTTCACAGTCATGTCATGTGTGGAGGGAAGCCGTAAGCAACTCACTATAATAGATATGTGGACGTGGTTCTGTGTAAGCCCAGCATCACAGTAGAGAAGTTGGGACTGGAGCAAATATTTAATGGCCAGAATAATGCAATTCAAAAAGAGAAGGGCATATTCAAGTGACTCTCAGAAACAAGGCATAGTGGAAGTTTCCAAAACTCATACACAGAAAAACCAAGTTTGAGTCCTGGTTCTGAGTAGTCCTGTTTCTACCACTTCCCAGCTGGGACACCTTAAGCCAGTCACTGAAGCTTCCTGAGTCTCAGTTTCTCCATTGAACCCTCAGAATAACATCTATGCCTCTGAGTTGCTGAGGTTCTCATTAAATAAAGATGTAGAAGTAGTTTTATTGGAAGACATTGGTTTTGAGATCAAACTCCTTGGACTCGGCTTCTATCCACTTAGCCAGCAGTGTCTGCATTTTGAGATGGAAACAGCACATTCTCACCCTCGCCCTCCTTGAAGGGCAGCGCAGTGAGTGGCTGAATTCAGCCTTGAAGAATCTCCCTGTGCAAAGCAGGCGGGACCTTGCTCCGGCCCTGGCTTAAATTCCCTGTGGGAGGGTGAGCTGAGAACATGAGACGTTGAAAGACGGAGGCAGAGCCAAACTGTGTGAGATTTAATCTGTGAATGAGGGTCTTCCGGAGGGTTCCTGGGGCTGGGAATTGTGAGTTTTGCTGATGAGTCCCGCAGAGTGGTCGGCTCTTGTTATCTAGTGTCAGAAGAGCTGGAGGAGAAGCTGTAAACGATGCTGATTCCTCCTGCTTCGGCTAACTTTCCGCAAGTTCTTTTGGTGTGAGCCTAGCAGTGATTAAAGATCTAAACATAATGGGATTGGTAAATTACATAATCGAGGATTTAAACACTAGGCAGATTTGTAGAAGCCTTTCCAGCATCCTTCAGGAGCCCAGCGGATGGGACGTACAAGCACAGGAAAGAAGCCTGGTCCATGGAACAATGAAATGGCAGCATCTGGGGTGGGAGGTGGACACACTCAGAAGACAAGCTCTCTCTGGCATCTTAAATCTTCTGCAAAATGGAGTCAGCAAAACCATAACCCAGGGACACTTCCAAGAAATTGATCTCTAGAATTAGCTGCAATATGGCACTAATAAAGAGAACAGTCCATAAAACAGTAACAGTTCTAATAATTGGATTTTTTGTATTGCCATAAGTAAAGCTAAAAGCTTTGATACTATGTTTAAATTTCTACTTAAATAAAAAATCCTAGGGAATCCAGCCAGACTTTCCCATTAGAGAGACAGAAAGAAAAAGTGAGAGAGAGAAAGAGAGAGATTTGCATAATATATACTAGACACAAAACTGTGAAGACAGGAGAAGTCCAGGCTTTGGTAATCCAGAGCTCTTGAAAATCATTTTCACTTTGATTTACTCTTTTCAATTACTTCTCCACTCGAACACACTTAGCACACTGTAATCTGACAGTATGGCAAGCAGGCTCTCATCTCTGTAGGGGTTTAGAAGGGACAGGGCTCCCCATGGAAGCCTTTGGGATGGTGGATGCCATTTCAGGGGTGGGAGGGTCCAGGGCAGAGCCTCAAGACACGTAGGTACTAGGGGACAGTGCTGCCATTTGGAGTGAGAGCCCCCACCCCGGAATCTCAGGCTGGAAGGGGTATTAACATGCACCCAGTCAACTCCATTTGGGTGGTGGAAATGCAGAGCTGAACCAGTGGTGCTCTAGGGGCCTCAAGATTTGCAGTTAAAAGTTACAAGAGGAGGCAAGCGGCAGCGGCTTGTCCAGTTGGCTGCTGCAGTGATGGGAGCTAGATAAGAAGGCATAGAATCATCAGGCAAAACATTGTTCATCCAAGCACTTTGGCAAAGGTTCTTGGAACTTAAAAATTCTACACTTAGAGATTAGTTCCTTTGATATAAGCATTGCTCTGTACTTCAAATTTGTACACATTGTGAAAAAATGTCATTGTCACAGTCCTTTGGAGTTGACAAGGCAAATACATGCACACAGAAAGAAAGAGAAAGAGAGATTTAGCTACTGTCAAGTCAACTCCTGCTCAAGGCAACCTTATGTACAACAGAACAAAACACTGCCCAGTCCTGCCTCATCCTCATGATCACCAGAGTGTCTGAGTCCATCATTGTGGCTATTGTAACAATCCATCTCACCGAAGGTTTCCCACATCCTTATTGGTCCTCTACTTCACCAAACACCATGTCCTGCTCCAGCAATTGATCCCTCCTGACAACGTGTCCAAAGCAAGAAAATTAGACAATGTTCTCTTGTGATCCATATGGTTTTCATTAGGTGATTTTTGGAAGTAGATCTCCAGGCCTTTCTTCCTAGTTCATCTTAGTCTCGAAGCTCGGCTGAAACCTGTCTACCATGGGTGGCACTGATGGTATTTGAAATACCGGTGGCATAGCTTCCAGCATTCTATCAACACACAAGCCACCAAAAAGCATGACAAACTGACAGACGAGTGGTGGATATGTGTGTGTGTACATGTACCTCATTTATGTTGTTGAAAAAAAGGTATTTGCAATGAAGAAGTCATTGGTCTTGCAAAATCTATCATGTGATCTCTGGTGTCATGTCTATCACAGAGGCCATATTAATAGCCTGAGTTATGCAGATGATGCAACATTGCTTGCTAAAAGTGAAGTGTACTTGAAGCACTTACTGATGAAGATTGAAGACCAGAGTCTTCAGTATGGATTACACCTCAACATAAAGAAAATAAAAATCTTCACAACTGAACCAATAAGCAACATCGTGATAAACATAAAATGTTGAAGCTGTCAAGGACTTAATTTTGCTTAGATCCACGATCAACGCCCACAGAAGCAACAGTCAAGAAGTTAAGCAATGTGTTGCACTGGGCAAATCTGCTGCAAAAGATCTCTTTAAAGTGTTAGAAAGCAAAGATGCCTGACCCAAGCCATGGTGTTTTCAATCAGCTCATATGTGTACAAAAGCTGGACAACAAATAAGCAAGACCAAAGAAGAATTCATGCTTTTGAATTATAGTGTTGGTGAAGAATATTGAATATACCGTGGACTGCCAGAAGAACGAACAAATCTGTCTTGAAGAAGTATAGCCAGAATGCTCCTTAGAAGCAAGGATGGTGAGACTTTGTCTCACATACTTTGGAGATGTTATCAGGAGGGAACAGTCCCTGGAGAAGGACATCATGGTTGGTAAAGTAGAGGATCAGCAAAAAAGAGGAAGATCCTCAATGAGATGGATTGACACAGTGGCTGCAACAATGAGCTCAAGCATAACAATTGTGAGGATGACACAGGACCAGGTTTCATTCTGTTGTACACAGGGTGGCTATGAATCAGAACTAACTTGATGGCACCTAACAACACCAACAACATGTATTTCAAATCTTGGCTCTGTAGCTGAAGAGATGTACGGCCACAGACAAGCCGCTTCACGTCTCTGAAGCTCAGACATCTTGACCTCACTGGGAAAGGATCGAAATGAGCTGATGTGCAAAGCTGTTGACAAATGAGGAAAACTTGATAAATGGAGGCCATGTGTGCATCATCTTTGCATCGTGATTACTTCAAATGAGGACCCCATCCTTGAAAGACTGAGTAAACGTAGGAGACACAGCAGCACTGAATGAGGGAAGAGGTTACAAAAGAGGGGTGAGTATATGTGTGTGTGTGTGGTACGTGTATGCTGTGTGTGTGCGCTGTGTGTATGTGGTGTGTTTATTGTGTGTGTATTTTGTGTACTGTGTGTGTGGTATGTGTATGTGTGTGTGGTGTATGTGTGTTGTGTGTGAGGCAAGTGTGTGGTGTGCATGCAGTATGTGTGCTGTGTGTGGTATGTGTTGTGTGTGTGGTACATATGAGTTGTGTGTGATTGTGTGTGTTGTGTGTGAGGCATGTGTGTAGTGTATATGTGGTATATGTGTTTTGTGTGTCATATGTGTGTTGTGTATGGTGTGTACGCAGTATGTGTGGTGAGTGTGTGTATGGGGAAGGATATGTGTGTGTTTTATGTTGTGTGTATTGTGTGTGTGTGTGGTATGTTTGGTATGTTTATGTTGTGTGGTTTGTGTAGGTATTTTTTGTGGTGAGTGTGCGTGTTGTATGGTTTGTATGGTGTGTGTGTTGTGTAGTATGCATGGTTTATGTATGTGCTGTGTGTGGTATGTGTGTTGTGCATGGTAAGTGTGTATATGTTGTGTGTGTGATATGTGTATGTTTTGTGTGTGTGAGATGTGTGGTATATTTATTTTGTGTTGTGTGTATATGTATTGTGTGTGGTGAGTGTGCATGTTGTGTGCTTTTTTGTGTGATATGTGTGTAGTGTGGTATGTGTCGGGTGTATGCATTGGGAAGGAACGAGGTACACAAAACAATCCCTCTCCCGCTGCTTCCGGTCTGGATGAAGACGGCCGCTCCATGTCCCCATGGCCCCACAACCTTAGGTCTGGTTTGTAAAACCATCTTCTGTGATTTGTGAAATCTCTGAGGCTTTGGGTCATGCTGTGCCACAAAGTGCCCTTCAAGAACTGACCCCCTTACCCAGGCAGCCGTTGGCACAGACCTCATGCTCAGTACTACCAAGCTGACGGAGCCCACACAACACCAGTGAGGCTGCTCGTTGCCCTTTCTACCATTCCAACAAAATGGTGCGTTCCTAAAATTTGCCAGATTGCTACAAATCAGTCTATAATCACTTCTGTTTGCATTTCCAATTACGGAGGAAGTGAATCTTACCTACTAAACAATTTATCAGTTGACATTCCCATGGAGAAATATTACTTACTTGCTGGCTAGTGCCTTCAAATAGAGACCCGCAGGCCCCAGGATCAGAGGTGCAATACACTGCTGGGGGCTGGGGTGGGATCCCTAAGACCTCACCTTTACCACCTACCAGGGGCAGGAACCGGGCCCTCTCTGCCTTCATCCAATACTCGAGTGGTTGTCTTTGCCAGATGCCATGAGGATCAAATGAGGTCATCTACATGGAAGAGCTGTATAACTGGAAGCCAACGTACTGCCCGATAAGGTATTCTATTAAGTCCCCGAGGTAGCTCGGCATGGAATAGGCCAGATATGGACATCCCCAGGTGTGGCTGTTAATTCCCTGCCTTCCCGCATGACACAGCAACCTCTGCTGCTACTAACCACCATTTGCACCACCTAGTTGATGCCCAGAGTCCCTGGGTGGCACAACTGGTTAATGCACTCATCTGCCAACTAAAAGGCTGGAGGTTCGAGTCCACCCAGAGGTGCTTTGGAAGAAAAACCTGATGATCTACTTCCACAAAATCAGCCACTGAAAACCCTGTGGAGCATAGTTCTACTGTGACACACATGAGATCTCCATGAGTCGGAGTCGACTTGATGGCAATTGGTGGTGGTGATGGCTATACACTCACATATATATACACACATATGTCACTATATACACAAAGTCTACCACCCATCCATCAGTTTTTGTGTTGCTGTCACACTATGCCACAGGTATGTCAAATACTAGCAGGGTCATCCATGGTGGGCAGGATTCAGCAGAGCTTCTAGACTAAGACAGACTAGGAAGAAAGACCTGGGTATGTACTTCCAAAACTCAGCCAATGAAAACCCTGTGGAGCACAGTTCTACTCTGACACACATGGCATCGTCATGCATCAAAGATGACTCAAAGGCAACTGGTTTTGTTTTGTTGTTGTTTTTTTAGTTGAGGCCAGCTTGGTACATCAACGACTGTGTGTAGACGCCCTGATGGTCACAAGCCACCCTTGTGTAGGGTGGATCCTGGGGGTGACCTAACCCAGCTCTCCTTTTGGGCAGTCATGATGGAGGAGCCTAGTGAGAGTTAGGAGAGTTGTCAGAGGTAGAATGCAAACTAGAAGCCCATCGTGACTTTCCCCCACCAACCTTGCTAAAGTTCCCCAAAGGGACTGGTCGCTTTTCTTCCTAGACACCAGTTTGCTATGCTTTGCCTCTGGGGAATCTAAGGAAAAGGGCATCTTTCTTAACTTTACCACTTAGGAAAAGACTCGGCCCCCACCACCAGCCAGTCTGCCCACACCTCAGCTCCTATCTGTTCAATGGGCACATTAGGAATTGCCACGTCTTGGTTTCCTCGTGCTGCTGTAGCAGAAACACCACAAGTGCAGGCTTTAATGAACAGAAATTTATTTTCTCACAGTTTAGGAGGCTACAAGTCCAAATTCAGGGTGCCAGCTCTAGGGGAAGGCTTGCTCTCTATCACCTCTGGGGAAAGATTCTTGTCCCTTTTCAGCTTCTGTTCCTCGGCTCCTTGGTGATCTCCAGGTGGCATCTGTCTTCCCCAGTTTGTCCTTGCTTCTCTGTGCCTAATCTGCCGCTTTTATATCACAATATGACTTCATTAACATAACAAAGAAAACCCTATTCCCAGATGGAATTATATCCACATGTATAGGGGTTAGGATTTACAACACATATTTTGAGGGACACAATTCAACCCATAACACCACACGTGCTTCTGAAGGGTGTTCTGAGGATGATGACGGACTGACACAGGGCTGCACATGCGAACAGTACAGACACTGAGTCCACAGCGAACACAGGGGCGGAGGAGGTACCTGATGCAAAGGCAGTTCAGAGCAGGAAAGGGGCATTACTGGCATCCAGCTGTTGAGCGGGAAGACCCCCGAGCTCAGGAGAGTGGGCAGTGCTGCTATTTGCTGTGCCTCAGGCCAAGCCCTCTCACCTCCCCGGGCCTCAGTTTCCTCAACTGTAAAGGGGACGTACCCGTACCAGTAGCTGTCGAGTCAGCTCCAATTCACGGTGACTGCATGAGTGTCAGAGTAGAACTGCGCTCCATAGGGTTTTCAGTGGCTGATGTTTTGGAAGTAGATTGCCAGGCCTTTCTTCTGAGGTGCCTCTGGGTAGACTCAGACCACCAGCCTTTTGGATAGCAGCTGAGCAAGTTCACTGTTTGCACCACCCAGGGACTCCAGAGGGGACATAGGAACCAGGGAATTGTCACATGCATTAAGCAGGGTTACTTAACTTTGCAGTGGATCTGCTTCCCAGTCCCGGGTTAAATTCTCTTCCTAGCTTGTCCTTGCTGCTCTTCTGCCACCAGCCCTCCCCCACCCTCCCCTCTGCCCCATTGCCCTCGGGCTCCCCCTGCATGGTGAACTCTTGGCTTCCAACCTCACCATCTGGGTCCCCGTGAGCTGCATCATCTCCCACTCACATTCCACATCACTGTGGACAGACCATAAAGGGTGGGCATGAGGGGTCAGAGCTCCTGCGTGTGCATCTGGCCAGTTCCCGCCCACCCAGGGTCCTGAGGACTGAGGCTGCCTCTGTCCACCAGGGAGGTTTAACATCCATGGAAATGCACCGGAGGGGCTCAATTTATGCCATTATCCCTGCCTAATTTTCCCTCCAGTCCCTGAACATTCCAATCTCCCTCTTCACTGGTCTCCTTTAGTGGTGCTGACAGCTTTGTGGGCCTGACAGCAAGAGCCCACCGGATACTTCTCCTCTGCCTCCTCAGAAGCCTAGGAGGAAGCCCCCTCCCTGCCACCCTCTCTCTGGACTCTGGAATTCGGACCCACTCCCAGGCCTGCCTGAGGGAGCTCAGACAGCTGACCTGGGAAAGCACCTTGTGTTAGTATTGGGGAGTCCCTCACAAGCTTTCTGTGTATCTGAGATGGCTCCTGTGAAGTGTGGCTCGGCAGACTCAGGGAGACAGATACCCTGGGACACCTGGCCCCTCAGCAGTCCATCGTGTTCCTGTTTTGCTAATGAGGAAGAGGGGGACTTGTGCAGAGAGAGCCCTCTAATGGGTATCTAGCACACCTGCTCTAAATGAAGTGACTCGTCACTTCTTATTCTATTTACTGGGAAGAAAAAAATCCCCTTTAAGAAAAAATGAAGGGGAGAGAATTTGTCAAAAGGCCATTACCTGCAGACGTGTCTACCAGGCTGTCTCCCTGAGTACTTGTGCATAATTAATTAGCAGGCACAGCGCCACAGTCCCTACATAAAAGTTAAAACCCCATTTTACCGTGCTCCATATTTCCTGCTCAGCATCACTGTCAGGCAGATTTCAAGGGAGCCGGTATTTGCATATGGTGCCAAGCCAGGGTTTCCATAGCAACAGACTTCCTAGCAGAACTCCACACCAGGGCTGCATCCTCACTACTTTCAGGGTTCTACCCAAAATGTTTTTGGTGAGAGATGCAGGTGAGGGAGAACTCACACGTCCCAGCACCTGTATCCACTGCAACACTCCCCCCATGCCCATTTGCATGTGCAAATCCTATGGGAGGTAAGCTAACCATTGAAAAAACACAGGTATAGCTGACCATTGGAAAAAAATCATAGGTGTAGCTGACCGTTGAAAAAATCATAGGTGTTTTTCCAATGTTCACTGCAACTTTATTCATAATAGCCAAAAAGTGGAAACAACCCAAGTGTCCATCAATGGATGATGGATAAACAAAATGTGGTATATCCATACAATGGAGTATTATTCATCCATTAAAAAAAAAAAGAAACCCTGATACACGTCACAACATGAGTGAACCTTGAAAACATCAGAATGAGTGAAATAAGTCAGACACAAAAGGACAAATATTGCATAAATCCAGTTCTATGAAATATCTACAATAGGCCAATGCTTAGAGACAAAAGTAGATTAGAGGTTACCAGGGCCTGGGGGGAGAGAGGAATGCGGAGTTATTGCTTAATGGATATTGAGTTTCTGTTTAGGGTGATGAAAAATGCTGGAAATAGTGGTGTTGGTTGCACAACGTTGCGAATATAATCAATATCACTGAATCGCACAGTTAAAAACGGCTAAAATGGCAATTTTCTACCATATATATAAACATTGTAAAACAATAATAAAAAAACAGGTGTTCTACAGTTACAATTTTGGACTAAAGGAGGTGGAGGAGATAGAGGAAGAGAAGGAGGAGGAGGAAGAGTTGGGGAAGGAGGAAGAGGACTGGAAGAATAAGGAGGAGGAGGAGAGGGAGAAGACAATGGCATCTCCTTTGACATTCTCACCAAGGAGAGTGTCATGGATCAAATTATGCCCCCAAAAGAGATATGTTCAAGTCCTAACCCCTGTACCTGTGAATATGACCCCGTTTGGAAGTAGGGTTTTTCTTTTGTTATGTTAATGAAGTCCTATCAGAGTAGGATGGGTCCCAAACCTAATCCCTTCTCAGTGGTGTCTTATAAAAAGAGCAGAATAGATACAGACACACACACACAGGGTAGAGACCATGTGAAGATACATCCACAAGACAAAGAACACCAAGAAACACCTGGGTCCACAGAAGCGGTAAAGGACAAGGAAGAATCTTGTCCTAGAGGGGACAGAGAGAGAGCATGGCCCTGGTGACACCCTGAACTGGAGCTTCTAGCCTCCAGAACTGAGAGATAATTTCTTTTCTGTAAAGTCACCCGATCGTGACATTTTTGTTATGGCAGCCCCAGGAATCAAGATAGAGAGAAAGGCCTTTTCTTTCTAAAGATGCAGGTTCTGCCCTCTCCCAGGGGAGCGGTCCTACAAGGGTGGCCAAAGTGGGAGGTGGCATGAGCAGTTTTGAAGGATTGTTGTTTTTGGCTGCCTTCTCCTGAGGTGCCTCTGGGTGGGTTTGCACTGCCAACATTTCAGTTAGTAGTCAAGCATTTAACCCTTTGCATTAGCCAGGGATGCCTCCAGTTGTTATTGTGTTGTTGTCAGGTGTTGTCTAGTTGGTTCCGACTCATAGCAACCCTGTGTACAACAGAAGGAAACACTGCCTGGTCCTGTGCCATGTTCACAATCGTTGTTATGCTTGAGCCCATTGTTGCAGCCACTGTGTCCATCCATCTCATTGAGGATCTTCTTTTTCGCTGACCCTCTACTTTACCAACCATGATGTTTTTCTTCAGGGACTGGTCTCTCCTGATAACATGTCCAAAGTATGTGAGATGAAGTCTTTCCTTTCTCACTTCCAAGGAGCACTCTGTCTGTATTTCTTCCAAGACAAACTTGTTCACTCTTCCGGCAGTCCACGGTATATTCAATATTCTTCACCAACACCATAATTCAAAGGCATCAGTTCTTCTTTGGTCTTCCTTATTCATTGTCCAGCTTTCACATGCATATAAGGCAATTGAAAATATCATGGCTTGAGTCAGGCACACCTTAGTCCTCAAAGTGACATCTTCGCTTTTTGACACTTCAAAGAAGTCTTTTGCAGAAGAATTGCCCAATGCAATGCGTCCTTTGATTTCCTGACTGCTGCTTCCATGGGCGTTGATTGTGGATCCAAGTAAAATGAAATCTTTGACAATGTCAGTCTTTTCTCCTTTTGTCATGATATTGCTTATTGGTTGAGTTGTGAGGATTTTAATGATAACTCCTGCATTATCCTGGAAGGGAAAGTGCTGGAGACCACCATTAGAATAAAGAGGAGTGTGGCCCAATTGGACGTGGGTTGCACCAAGACCAGAAGAAGGGCACCTGCATGTGGCAAGCTCCCTTAGTAGCCACAGCCTGAGTCTTACAGGGCCATGTGTGGAGGGCCAGGACTCCCAGGACAGGTGCCTGTGGAGGGTTGGGCATTGAACATGGCATCCTGGAGCCTCTGCAAAACACTCAGTGACTGATCATGGGCAGAGGCATTCTTTAACAATGGTGCTCTGAGCCTGAACAAGGAGGAGCAGAGGTTGCTGCCTTCCATGGACAGAGAACCAGGCTCTTCTCAGGGGACTCTAGGAGACACCAGTCTCCAATATTGGTGGAGAAAGGGACTAGAAATGGATTTTCTTTGGAAAAATAAAGAGATGCTATATATATATATATTTTTTTTTTTAATTGGATCTCACCTGCCCATTACACAGAGCAATTCATTATGCAGAGTTGAACACAGATGTCGTAGGTGGTAAAATTATGCATATGAGAAATTAAGGAAGAAGAATTCTTCCCATTTGTGCAGTACTTAGAGTTTACAGAAACGTATCCACACGCTTTATGTCTTCTAAGCCTTCCGGCGATCTAGCAAATCAGGGATCGCCTAAAACGGGGACTGCACCTCATTTTACATACGGGGAAACTGAAGCTCAGAGACGCAGAAGGACTTGCTTAAAACTTCAATGGCAATTATCAGCACTGACAGTGCTGAGTGACTCTTATTTGTCTTGCAAGAAAAATTCAGGATTGGCTCAAAATACAAAGATCATTGGGAAGTCTTATAAAACCAAACCTGTTGCCATCAAGCAGATTCCAATTCATATAGACCCTATAGGGCAGAGTAGAACTGCCCCATAGGGTTTCCAAGGCTGTAAATCTTTACTGAAGCAGACTGTTACAAATTACTCCTGTGGAGCTGCTGGTGGGTTCGAACCACTGACCTTTTGGTTAGGGGCCAAACGTTTAACGACTGCACTACCAGGACTTCAATTAGGGCCATAAACCAAAAAAAAAAAAACCAAACCCATTGCCATCAAATCGATTTCCACTCATAGCAACCCTAGGACAGGGTAGAACTGCCCCATAGGGTTTCCAAGGAGCAGCTGGTGGCTTTGAAATGCCTACCTTTTGGTTAGCAGCTGAGCTCTTAACCACTGTGCCACCAGGGCTCCAGTCGGGGCCACAGGGCTTCCTAATTGCCATATATCTCTGAAACTCCATAATGAACACACTTTTCTGTTACCTTGTTTTGCATCTGAAAAGGCTTATTAAGGACACATGTTTCTCTGGAGTATATCCAGCCAGGAAGAAATAAAAATGCCTGGTCCATACTAAGAACTATAATCTCACAGGGCATTGTGTTGCACTTATGTAATTAAGAGAACACAGGTGAGCATCTCTGGAAACTTAGGTGGTGACTGGGATATCATCAAGAATGATAATGCTGACTTGATTAACAAATTACAGAATTTACTCTATAGCAGCGCCACATCACAGCTCTTATTCAACCTCTCTGTGTGATGGGCAGCCAGCTCCTGATTTGCATGGAGCCCAAAGCAGGCTGCAGTGTCCTTATTCTTCTGCACTAGACTCCCGGAGTGATGTTTGATCCCATACTGTTTTATGTGGCTGGTTTAATGAGCTGTGAATCTATGCTGCCATTGTGTAACTCCTTCAATCTGTCCACCAAAGCCATTTCTTTGGGACACAAACAAACAGATCTTGCTTTTAAGACACAGGTATGCCGAGTACATTTTCAAAGTGCTGATGTGAGGCTCTGAGGGTGGGACCAGGGGCAGGTTCCAATAAGCAAGGGAAGCACTGGCTTACTTGTGCTTACTTACTAACCTGTAGTGAACAATTTTACATCTGTGGTGAAACCCATGTGAAATTGGTCACTACAGATTAGTAAGCACAAGTAAGCCAGTGCTTCCCTTGCTTACTGGGTAATCTGTCCCTGTCTGAGACTGTAAATTTGTGAAAAGAGGCTTTGATCCTGTAGGAAGGTGCTATGGGGTTGGAAGAGAGACAGATGCCAGCCATACCTAGAAGGAGAATCTTTGATGTTGTGAAAAAATGTGAAATTGTTCACTATAGAGGATCTGGTAAGCAAGGTAAGCACCGTGCTTACCTTGCCTGTTGGATAATCCACCCCTAGGTGGGATATTAAATATTTTTTGTGGTGGAAAAATGAAGATTGGAAACTAAAGCATGTATCGTGGAGAGGTAACGGGGAGATGTGGTTGCAACCTGTTCTCTCTGAGTTTGATTGTCGCTGGGGGAGATCATTTGTTGCATACTGGTAGTCAAGTAACACTTGAATATAATATTGATGACCGAGATGAAACATCATAGAACTCTTTAGTTCATAAAGATTGTTTGTTTATTACCTAATTTGATCTTCAAGTCAGTCCCTTAGGCTAGGGATAGGAGGAGAAAGAAGACAGGCAGGGTGGAGCCAAGATTTGTGTTAAACGACATATTCAGGAATGGAATTATAAAAATTTTAACAAAGGTTTTATTTGGGAGTAAACCAAATTGCTGTAGCAAGGAAGCCTGGCACTACAGAGGAGATACTAAGGACTTCAATCTGAGAAAGATAGCAATCTCCTTTTGTAACAGGCTTTGAGGAAGGTCCCTAGTTGCTTGACTGCTAACCTAAAGGTTGGCTATTTGAACCTACCCCATGGTACCATAGAAAAGAGGCCTGGTGATCTGCTTCTGTTAAGATCACAGCCAAGAAAACTCTATGAAGCAGTTCTACTCTGTAACACATGGGGTCGCCATGAGTTGGAATCAACTAGACAGCAACCATGAGGAAGTGAGTTAGGAAAAAAAGGAATAGGTTCTGGAAATTTGTCATTTAAGCAAAGAAGGTACTTTGGAAGGGGGGCAAGTTTGTGATTGGGTCACGTCCTTTCTTTCATTTGTAATAGGTTCAAAGGTTTTGGATTTGCTATGAGGAAGTCTCAAGAGCATGTGGGATTTGGAAGGTCCCAGTTAAGTAAGCTTTGTAATTTTAGTTGTCATTAACACTGTGTAGCACTTTGCATTTCTTGGGAGAAGGCTCTTTGGCCTGGCCTCAGTTTCACTAACAACCTTAGAGGTGATCTTGAGCTCTTCCCTGTTTTATAGTTGAAGAAATTAAGACCTAGAGAGTTTAACCCACTTGCCCAAGACCTCACAGATATTTTGAGACTATACTGAAAAGCAGGTAAGAGACCTTCTACGTTGAGCACAGCATGGGCTAGCAAGGGGATTAACCTGTAGGTAACAGATGGGTTAATGGGGCTGAAAAAGATAGAGGTGTTCTTATTCAAGTACAGTGAGCACGTTTGTCCACCAGGTCTATGAGATTGCTATTCCTTAAACCGGGGAGTGCTGAGTACACTCAGGACCACTATTATGTCCAAGTAGCAAGGAGTCTGGGTGGCGCAAGCAGTTTGTGATCAGCTGCTAATGGAAAGGTGGGTGGTTCACACCAGGGCTTCAAACTGGTTAGGTCTGGTTCAACCCTCTGCTGAGAATTTGCATTTTCACCCAGACACACGGAGTCAGAATCTACATTTTAACAAGACCTAAGACTTACCTGGGGATCTTGTTAAAATGTAGATTCTGATTCCGCATATCTGGGGTGGAAAATACAAATTCTCAGCAGGAGGTTGAACTGAAATGAACCAGTTCCAAGCCCTGGTTCAAACTCACCCAGTGGCATCACAGAAGAAAGGCCTGGTGATCTGTTTTCATAAAGATTACAGCCAAGAAACGCTTTGGAACAGTTCTACTCTGTAACGTGTGGGGTCACCACGATTCAGGGGCTGACTCGATGGCAGCCAACCACAACATGTCAAAGTAGCATCTGGAGAACTGGAAAGGGATAATGTATATGATTTCTTTTGGTCTCTGGCCAAATTTGGAGGGTTTTATTAACTCTCCAGTCCTCATACTTAAGACCTTCAGTGGGGAGAGATTTTAAAATTAACTTGAAAATGAAATTTAGAACACAAAGTAACCCATTAATTTGCTATAGTTGTAGAACTTGAATGGGGGAATATACATCATCTGAGAATAGTCCAGCTCCTTTGAAACCATTCATACTATGTTGTTTTTATTGAATAAATGAATAGGAAAATCAAGATAATTGCTAACTCAAGTGTAGAGATGCGCTGAAATCTTACATGTTAAAAATGTATCAGGTCCTGCTATGTGCCAAGTCCATTTTAAACATCATGCAATCTGTCCTTACGTCAACTTAGTGAAGCAAGGATTATTTTTCCACGTTTACAGATGAGGAATCTAAGGCTCAGAGATGTCATCTATCTTTCCTCCAAGAGTTGCCAGCTATAATAAGGATCAGTCTGTAACCCCACCCAGTCGCATTTCCAGCATTCCACCCTGATCTCCCATGTTGTCATTCAAGATCAAATCTATGAGTCAGCCCCACATCCAGGCTGAAGCAGACCAAGGAAGCCACTTCCATCAGAGTGGTGTGTCGATTGCCAGCTTCCCATTGGGGAAAATTGTTTCACTTCCTAAGCTCCACAATTCAAAGTCTGTGGGTAAAAAAAAAAAATCAAACTTGTTGCTATCAAGTTGATTCTGACTCATAGCGACCCTATATGACAGAGTAGAAATGCCCCATGGGGTATCCAAGGCTTTAATCTTTACCGAAAGACTGCCAAGTCTTTCTCCTGAGGAATGGCTGGTGGATTCGAACCACCAACTTTTCAGTTAACGCTTAACCACTGTGCCACCAAGACTCCTTTTGAGTCGATGGGTGGAGGCTCTGATTCTGAATAGATTCCCTAACAATGGGCGCATATCCTTGAGACTGGAGAGTTTTGAGCACGAAGCTGTGTTTGTAACCAGATGATGCTGGTGATAAGTGTGACCCTCTGAGCAAGGATGGATTACCCAATAAGCAAGGCATGCACGGGCTTCATTGTGCTTACTTACTTTCAAAACAGGTGATATTGTGCACTACAGATTAGTAAGTAAGCACAACGAAGCCTGTGCGTACGGTGCTTACTGGTTAATCCACCTCTGCCCCTGAGCACCCTCCGGACAGTCCTCACACGGGTGAGTGAAGTTCCACACTTTAATCTATTGCAAGAATGGGAAGAAATGAAAGGAGGCACAGGCCGCTGAAATCAGCACAATTACAGAGGAATCGCCTCCTGTGGACTGAGCCTTCTACGGCACACCCCTCCAAGTATCGGAGAAGGAAGACACGTGACTCCACCGGTCACACTTGTCCTCATCCACGTTATCACATGGGTGTGCCTCCCCGAGGACCGTGGAAATTTCATGTGGGGTCTGCCCTTTCTCCTCTCTCTCTCCAGGTTGGTTGACTGCGGCACAGAAGCCCAGCCTACACCAATCATCCCAAATCATTCCTCTCCCCTCTGACTGACTTAGGATGATGTTATGGATTGAATTGTGCCCTGAAAAAGATATGTTGAGGTCCTAACCCCAGTACCTGTGACTGTGACCTTGTTTAGAAATAGGGTCTTTGAGGATGTTATCAGTTAACATAAGGCCACACTGGAATAGGGAGGGTCCTGATCCTATACGACTGGTGTCCTTGTAAAAGAGGAGAAAAGACGCAGAGAGAAATGCAGAGGGAAGATGGTCATGTTGCAGCTGCAAGCCAAGGAATGCCTGGGCCACCAGAGGCCAGGGGAGACAAGGAAGGATCCTTCCCTAGAATCTTCAGAGGGAGCATGGCCTGCTGACACCATGCATTCAGACTCCTAGCTTCCAGAACTGTGAGAGAATCATTTCTGTCATTGTAAGCCATTCACTTTGTAGTACTTATTAACGGCATCTATAGGAAATTAATTCAGGGAGGATATGGCAACAGTGGAGCCCTGAGTGGTGTAAACAGTTAACGAGTTAACATGCTTGGCTGCTAACTGAAAGGTTGGAGGTTCAAGTCTACCCAGAGGTGCCTGGGAAGAAAGGCCTGGTGATCTAGTTCCCAAAAATCAGCCACTGAAAACCCTATGGACCACAGTTCTCCTCTAACACACATGGATTAAGTCAGAGTGGACTTGAATGCAACTGGAAATGGCAACAGTAGCCAACATTTGCTGGGTTCTTACTATGTGCCATACGCTTGGTCTGCATGAATCCTTTTAAGCATCCTATCTATCCTATGCTGTAGGTACCACCCATTTTTATAGACGAAGCCCAGAGAGGTTCAGTAACTTGCCCAAGGTCATAGAGCCAATGGGTGGCAGAGCCGGGATTTGAACCCAGGAAGTCACTTGGGGCTTAAGCTCTTAACCATTGCACTCTAGGGGGTATCCCCCAGGCCAGCCAAATCAGAGTGAAGAGCAGAGTTTCCAGGGCTACCGAAAAGACTCTCATTCTTCTCACTCAACTTAAATGTGAAAGACTGTGAGGCTGAAGCTGGTGCCACCACAACAAGACATCAGGAGCTCTCAGGGCTGGACTCAGCAGAGGGAAGCCAGAGCTGCAAGATGAAGGTTCTGGGGGCTGTGTTTACGCTATGATTGTAATGCTGTCTGAAGCTGAATACATCCCAACATTTTCCGTTGCATGAGCCAGTAAATCCCCATATTTGCTTTGAGACAGTTTGTGTCAAATTGTGTCGCTTTCAATAGAAAGAATTCTAACTGATTCAATATTCTCAGTTTTCACAACTTCAATAGAATGTGAAACCTAAAGATAAAGTTGGCATTTTTTTTTTTTTTTTAAATCAAGATAGAAGCTGAAAACGTCTTGCTCAGTATCTTGGGCTTTCCCTATAACTACATAGTAGATTGTGCTGCCCCTGCCTGAAACTCATTCATTTATGCTATGCTTTTGCCTCTGAGGTCAGCCTTGGGCCACCGCAGCTCTCAATATATGCAGAAAGTGGGCTGCCACTCTACATTTTCTCTCTCCTTGGCGAAATCTCCTACTTCCCTTATTATTGCAAAATCAGATTTGGAGAAAATTTGCTATGATATATTTTAAAACTTCAGACTTGGACGTCGGCAGGAGGCTGGAACACGAAAAGAGGTGGGATGAATGAGAAACAGACAGCATGCATAAATGTCAAGCTGTGCTTTTTGTAGACAGTGGGCACAATGTTTGAAGGCCAGCCTTTTCAACTGGAAATGAGGTAATAGGCAGTGAATTAGCCCTACCTGCAGGTAAAGAAAATGTCCAGTGCTGCCTGTTATTAAATCATTATAGGTTATTTATGCTCCTGACAATACTATTCCATCTCCAGACTGTTTCACCCACAGCTGATTAACGTGTTTTAGAATTTTCCCCAACTATCAACACGGATGAGTTGATTAGCGCATTAAAAATTTTCCTCTCCTTTCAGCAACTGCTAAATCACATTTGTTTTAATTCATTGATTTAAATTAGAGACGGTTGCCCTCCAACAAGTCTCAATTTCACAGGGAAAAATAATTTGAAAAGTTATTTATCTTAATGTCAATTAAGACTGGCTAATTAGACATTACTTTAGCAGTTTGTACTTACTGAACTGAAATAACTTGAGTCCCCTGATGATGCTTATGGTTTTGGAAAAGTATCAAGAAACAAGAAGTGGGAAAAGAGCAGAGAACTGGTCCAAGCAAACCCTACTTCCCATCTCAGTTCATTGGATGATCAGTTTGTGATGGTGTCCCTTTCTCTCCTCCTCTGGCCCTGCTAGTGAAGTGGTTACTCATACCCTTACTATGGGATGGTTTTAGCAGTGGTAACAATAGTAGTTGCAGATATCCATTTTGGTCTTTTCTTTCTTTCCTGTCTTTTTAACGACCTGTTGCTTTCTTCATGTATGCTGTCCTTGATGTCTTCCCACAACTTATCTTGTCTTCAGTTATTAATGTTCAATGCATCAAATCTATTCTTAAGATAGTCTCTAAACTCAGGTGGGATATACTCCAGGTCATATTTTGGCTCTTGTGGACTTGTTTCAATTTTCTTCAGCTTCAACTTGAACTTGCATACAATCGATTGATGGTTTGTTCCACCGTCAGCTCCTGGCCTTTTGCTAACTGATGATATTGAGCTTCTCCATTGTCTCTTTCCGCAGATGTAGTCAATTTGATTCCTGTGTATTACATCCAGGGAGATCCATGTGTATAGGCACTGTTTATGTTGTAAAAAAAAAGAAAAAGTATTTTCAATGAATAAGTCATTGGTCTTGCAAAATTCTATCATGTGACCTCTGGCACCCTTTTTAATCACCAAAGCCATATTTTCCAAAAATAGATCCTTCTTCTTTGTTTCCAATTTTTGTATGTCAATCACCAGTAATTATCAATGCATCTTGACTGCATATTTGATCAATTTCAGACTGCAGGAGTTGGTAAAAAACTTTAATTTCTTCATCTTTGGCCTTAGTGGTTGGTGCATAAATTTGAATAATAGTCATATTAATTGGTATTCCTTATAGGCGTTTGGATATTATCCTATCACTGACAGCATTGTACTTCAGAACAGATGTTGAAATGTTCTTTTTGATGATGAATGTGATGTCATTCCTCTTCAATTTGTCATTCTGTCATAGTAGACCATATGATTGCCCAATTCAATATGGACAATACCAGTCCATTTCAGCTCACAAATGCCTAGAATATCGATACTTATGCATTTCCTTTCACTTTGATGACTCCTAATTTTCCTAGATTCATACTTCCTACATTCCGTGTTCCCATTATTACAAATTGTGGATAACGTTACAAAGAATGGGAACTCCGGAACACTTAATTGTGCTCATGAGGAACCTGTACATAGACTAAGAGACAGTCGTTCAACCAAACAAGGGAATATTGCATGGTTTACATTCAGGAAAGGTGTGCCTCAGGGTTGTATTCTTTCACTATGTTTATTCAATCTGTATGCTGAGCAAATAATCCAAGAAGTTAGACTATATGAAGAAGAACACAACATCAGAATTGGAGGAAGACTCATTAACGACCTGTGATATGCAGATAACACAATCTTGTTTTCAGAAAGTGAAGAGGACTTAAAGTACTTACTGATGAAGATCAAAGACTACACCTTCTGTGTGGATTATACCTCAACATAAAGAAAACAAAAATCCTCACAACTGGACCAATAAGCAACATCATGATAAACGGAGTAAAGACTGACATTGTCAAGGATTTCATTTTACTTGGATCCACAATCAATGTCCATGAAAACAGCAGTCAAGAAATCAAACTACATATGTATTGCTTTGGACAAATCTGCTACAAAAAGACTTCTTCAAAGTGTTAAAAAGTATAAATGTCACTTTGAGGACTAAGTTGTGCCTGACCCAAGCCATGGTATTTTCATCACCTCATATGCATGTGAAAGCTGGACAATGAATAAGGAAATACAAAGCATTGACATCTTTGAATTATGGTGTTGGCAAAGAATACTGAATGTGTCATGGACTGCCAGAAGAATGAACAAATCTGTCCTGGAGGAAGCACAGCCAGAATGCTCCTTGGAACCGAGGATGGTGAGGCTTCATCTCATGTACTTTGGACATGTTATCAGGAGGGACCAGTCCCTGGAGAAGGACATCATACTTGGTAAAGTAGAGGGTCAGCAAAAAAGAAGACCCGCAACAAGATGGTTTGACACAGTGGCTGCAACACAAACATGGCAATGATTGTGAGGATAGCGCAGGAACGGGCAGTGTTTTGTTCTGTTGTACGTAGGGTCACTATGAGTTGGAACCAACTTGATGGCATATAACAACAACAACAACAGTAGTAGTAATGCTAATTAATGCTAATAATAATAATATAACCTGTTCTACATGCTTACTCTGTATGCCAGGTAGTATTCTGGGCACGCTATACATAATATCACATTTAATCCTCACATCAAATCTTTTTTCTTAGCTTCAAAGGAAACTGAGGTACAGGAAGGTAAAGTCACTTGACCCAAAGCTTATAACCAGTAAGTGACAAAGCCAGGCACAATGTTTGCTTTCTCACATCCATGCTGTGAACAAGGGTTGGCGCTAAAGGCCACAGATGCAAAGCTTGGCTCTGCTACCATTTGGCAAGTCACTTAACCTTGAGTGTCAACGGCCTTGCCTGTAAAAAAAAGAATGACAATGTCTAGTTCATGGTGAACACCAGGTAAGGCTCTAGCATGGGGTAAGCACTCACTATATATATGCAAATGTGTATATACATACATGTATCTACATATATTTTACATATATATCATGAGATATCACCCTGTAATTAGGTTATATTAAATGGCAATGGTGAAAGAATGGTGCAAATTGTCATTAAGAGCCCTAACCAGCTGACTCTAAGTTAATCAAAAGCGAGATTATCCTGGGTGGCCTACAGTGATGATAGATTGATTGATAGATAAATAGATAGACAGATAGATAGACAGATAGGTAAGTAGGTAGTAGAGATGTAATAGAGATGATAGAGATGGATAGATAGATAGATAGACAGCTATGTTATAGACATGGTAGATTATACAGATACAGCTATTTTAATATTTTACTTTTAATTAGTCCACTGACTGATAAGATATATTGTATATTAGTTTTCAATGTTATGTAACAAACTTAGTAGCTAAAAGGAACACACACTTATCTCACAGTTTCTGTGGGTTGGGAGTCTAGGTATGTGTTAGCTTCATCATCCGCTTAGGGTCCCTCTAGGCAGAAGTTAAGGTGTTGGCCAGGACTGCAATCTAATCTGAAGTTTGGGATCCTCTTCCAAGAAGTCAATTTCTTGCGATTATAGGACTCAGGCCCTCAGTTTCTGTCGCAGCGGAGACGGTAATCGAGATGGCGAAGACAGTAACCAACTGCACAACTCTTACAGAGAAGTGGGGCCAGGAGGGTCACTGTGAGGAGTCGACCCCCAGTTCAGTCCCAGGAGTTTATTTTATAGTCAATACAGCAATCAATAAGGCAATTAACAAAACAATGGGCTTTGAATGCGGGCAAGGGAGAAGGAATTCAGGTAAACAAGTCAATCAGTAAAGGGACAATAGGTTTGGGAAAACACATCCAGACAAGTCTCGACATGTTGG
>NW_004444069.1:383031-404950 GCF_000243295.1 Trichechus manatus latirostris | reverse complement strand
GGCAAGGGAGAAGGAATTCAGGTAAACAAGTCAATCAGTAAAGGGACAATAGGTTTGGGAAAACACATCCAGACAAGTCTCGACATGTTGGAGACAAGTCTCAACATGCTGTGCAGCATAGAGGCCTGTGGGGGCTGCAGTTGTCAATAGTGCAGCCATGTTTAAATGGCATATATCCCCACAAGTTTCTACAGGATCCCCCGCGTTCCCCTGCCATATGGCCCTCTCCACAACATGGAAGTGTTCTTCCTTCCCAGACATCAAGAGCAGCTGTTTCTTGTCTCTTTTAAGGGTTCACCTGATTAGGTCAGGCCCACCAAGAATGATCTCTCCTTTGATTAATTCAAGGTCAACTAGGTTGGGAAATTAATTACATCCACAGTGTCATATAACAATGGGAGTGATATGCCATTATATTCATATGTTTTGCCTGCATTCAAGGGAAGTGGATATGCAGGTCCTATACATCAGGATCGCTGTGAGTCAGAATTGACTCAACGGCAACTGGTAACTAGTATGCATCAGGAAGCAGGAATTATGGAGACCTTTTTAGAATTCTATCTATAACCTATAAGAAAAGAATTATACTTTATTTTTATGCTTCTGATATTTTCTAGCTCTGTAACCTTTGGTTAGGAACTTGAGGCCTCCAATCTCATCTATGAAAAGGGAATAAATATATCTGCCTGCCTAACTGGTTCATTTTGGGTGCTTTTTATTGCAAGTAATCAAAATCCCAAATCAGATTGTATAACAGTAAGAAAAATCCAGAGGTGGGTGGCTTTTAGGCACGATTTGATCAAGAATCCAGCTCCATTCCTCTGTGATTCTCTCAATTCACTCCCTCTCTATGCAAAGACTTTATCCTAAGGCCGGCTTCCCTTGTGGTGGGAAAATTGCTGCAGGAAGACTCTATGTGCACAGCTGACTATCCACAGTGTGAGCAAGTGCTTCTCTTCCTCTAACAATCAAGCAACAAAACTGCTCAGCACCCTTGTTAACCAATCACTGGGGCAGGGCAACTCCATGCACTGACTAGCCTCTGTCAGGGCTTCTGTCTATTCCTGGGCTCATCTCTGTGGCCAGATAGGTGGGATCACGCAGCATGACTTAGTCTAATCAAGGCCCACTCCTGAACCAGTGATAGAACAAACTCCATCCAAATCAGGGCTGCCACAAATGGGGGAGAGTGGAGTGGTTTCTGGGGAGGTAACCACATGCCCCATAGTGCCACAAAAAAGTTGCTGAACTAATGAACTCGTTCAAGTCTCACAGCAGTTAAACCAAGCTACTCAGTGCTGGGCTGAGTGCTGGGATAGAAATGAAAGACACAGCCCCTGCCTTCAAGGAGTTCACAACTTCCTTGAAGATGTGATGGTTAAGTTTATATGTCAGCTTGGTTAGGCTATGGTTCCCAGTGATTTGACAAACGCAAGTCTAGTTGCCATCCTGGAGTAGTTACATGTGATTGAATCAGTTAGCCTTGGGTACAGCAGATAACCTTCTACAATGTAAATTAATGTAATTACCTTACATCTAATATATTATAATGTGATCACTTTCCATAATGTAATGTAACATAATGTGATCTTCTTTCATAATGTAATCTATCAATCAGTTGAGGTCATACCTATGTGGGTCAATCCTAAACCTAATCACTTCTGAGTTATGTAAAAAGCAGCATAGACACACACACACACATATGCATGCACACACACACATGCATGCACACACGCACACATGCAGGGAAGACAGATGCCATGTGAGGATCATTTACAAGCCACGGAACGCTGAGGAACCAAAGAATGCCCAGGTCTACTGGCAAAGAAGGAATTGACATGGCCGAGACTCTGATTAGGACTTATAGCCTCCTTAACTGTGGAAAAGTAAATTTCTGTTCTTTAAAGCCATCTACTTGTGGTATTTGTGTCACAGCAGTGCTAGGTGACTAAGATAGGAGATAAACCACAACAAGAAAATTCCAACAGAAAACCATGTGCTATCACAAAGGCTACATGAAGCCACTTTTTAAACAGTGACACACTTGGAAAATATGGGAGAGACGATTTGTAGCACCATGCAGGTGGCATGGAGACGTGGTCTGGACCTTCTTTCTCTACCAGCTATGCACTTACTCAGGGTCAACAACCTTCAGTCCCAACTTTCTGCTGAAAGTGTATATTGGTTAGTTATGCTGCGTTACAAATCACCGGTCAGTCCTTTAAAATAACATCCATTTATTGTTTCATGGTTTCCCTAGGTCAGGAATCTAGGTATGATGGCTCAGCTGGATCCTCTGCTCAGGGTCTTACAGGCTGTAATCCAGGTATTGGCCGGGCTATGTTGCTTTCTGGGGCTTAGGGTCCTCTTTCAAACTCACATGGTTGTTAGAAGAATTTAGTCCCTTGCAGATGTGGAGTTCCTTTCTGCTTTTGGCTGGCTGTCAACCAGGGGCCACTATTCACAGCTCCTAGAGGCTAACCACAATTCCTTGCCACGTGGACCCCTCCCACAACATGTCAATTTGCTTTGTCAAGGTCAACAGGACAGCATCTCTGCAGCTTCAAACCTCTCTGACTTCTTATGTCTCTGACCCCTAGACCTTCTTCTAAAAGGTCTCACCTGATTAGATCAGGTCCACTCACACTTGAGGGGAGGGGATTATACTGGGCATGCACATGAGAAGCCAGAAATATTGAAGACCATCTTAGACTACCAGAAGAATGAACAAATCTGTCTTAGAAGAAGTACAGCCAGAATGCTCCTTAGAAGTGAGGATGGTGAGGCTTCGTCTCACATACTTTGGACATGTTATCAGGAGGGACCAGTCCCTGGAGAAGGACATCATGCTTGGGAAAGTAGAGGGTGAGCAAAACAGGGGAAGACTCTCAACCTGATGGATTGATACAGTGGCTACAACAATGGGCTCAAACATAGCAACGATTGTGAGGATGACGCAGGACAGGGCAGTGTTTCGTCCTGTTGTACGTAGAGTGCCTATGAGTTGGAATCGAATCAATGGCACCTAACAACAACAATCTTAGATTCTTAACCCTTCTTGTGAAGGAAAGCTTCTCCTGTGAATGGAGGCTTAAACTTAAGTGAGTACTTCTTTTTCAAAGAACAGTCCTCTGAAGGCCACTTTTATGGGTAGTAATGAAGCAGTGGACATCTGACGCTGGACTGGTCTGCTCAGCAAAATAATTACAGGAGGCAGGGGAGCTGTATCAAAGTGCAGCGTGGCACGGTGCTTCCCACCACGATGGCCCCAGCCTGCTGACTCCAGCAAAGGGCAGCCCGCACTGTCCTGCTCAGAGTCACATGTGAGGTCAGTTCTGTGTGGACACCGCACCACAAAGCTTTGCATCTTCTGCAAGATTCACAAAAAGTTCCTGTCTTTGTTTCTTAATGCTGCTGTAACGGAAATACAAGTAGGTAGTTTTAAAGAACAGAATTTTATTTTCTCAGTTTAGGAGGCTCTCACCCACTGCTGCTGAGTCGATTCCGACTCATAGCAACCCCAGAGGGTTTCTAGGGCTGTAAATCTCTACAGAAGAAAACTGCCACATCTTTCGCCCACAGAGCCGCTGGTGGTATCAAACTGCTGACATTTCGGTTAGCAGTCAATCACGTTAGGAGGCTAGAAGTCCAAATTCAGGGCCCTGGCTCTAGGGGAAGGCTCTCTCTCTGTCAGCTCTGGGAGAAGGTCCTTATCTCTTTCACCTTCTGTTCCTGGGTTCCTTGATGATCCACATGTGACATCTAACTGTCCCCCATTTGTGCTGACTTATCTCTGTGCCGAGAAGCCCTGGTTGCACAGTGGTTAAAGCAATCAACTGCTAACCAAAAGATCAATGGCTTGGAACCACCAGTGGCTCCGAGAGAGAAAGATACAGCAAGGTGCTTCTGTAGGCATTTACAGCCTTGGAAACCCTATGGGGTCACTATGAGTCAGAATCGACTCAATGGCAGTGGGTTTCAGTTTGGTTTTTGGAACTCTGTTCCTAATCTGCTCCTTTTATATTTCAAAAGTGATTATTAGGCTTAAGATACACCCTAGATTGATAATGGTCTCATTGGCATAAAAAAGAAAACCCTATTCCCAAATGGGATGACATTCATAGGTATAGGCGTCAGGATTCCACCACATATTTTTGGGGGACACAATTCAATCCATAACAGCCCCTGAATTGGGGAGCACCTCCTCCCCCCACCTGGGTCTAGCTACCACCGTCCCATCCCATTTTCTGAGGTGGCAGAACTTGCCCTGGGTTTTGTTGCTGGTTTAAAAGAGCAGAGCCTGGTGCTGGGCTAGCACAGGGACCCTCATTGCTGGCAGAAATCTTGCAGAGGCGAGGGGAGTCTGCAGCCTATAGAATCAATGTCCAATTTGCTCCTGGCCCACACAAGCACAAGTTCAGGAAAGAAGGGGCTGTTGAGTTTGAAAAGGCTAATAAGCCCCACTCCTACCTCCCTGGCTAGTTTCCATTTTACATTCCCCGCCCCTGTGCTGAGAGAAGGCTAGCAGTTTATGGGAGGGGCAGGGAGAGCAGCGACAGCTTGAAAGGTGTCTTTTTACTGTCTTCATTAAAAATGACACCTCTTCTTTATTTTGAAGGGAATGGGAGCTGTCTTGAGGTTTCCTATCCTGACACCTGGAGATTTTTCTGTTAAGAACTTGAAAAATATGCAAATGTCCTGCATAGAACCAGGCACACTTTTTTTTAAAAAATGCGTTTGCTCTGATGAAGACTGATTTTGCTCCAAAGTAGCTGGTTTTCTTGAGCTCTGGGTCTGTTATCATTCTCCTGCCTTAAATGAGTTTCTGCAGTATTTTAAAGCTCTGCTGAGGGAGATTGCAGGTGGAAAGGCTTATTACAACAAATTACCTTGACACCTCACACTTTCGCAGCATTAACTTTCCCTAGGAGCTCATCTCTGCCCAGGTGAGCAGCTCCCGGCAGCTCTTTGGGTCCAAAGCAAAGGAAGATACTTTGTTTTAGATACCCAAGGTGTCTTGGACCCAAAGATTTCATACTTTCATACTTGCTGGAATCAATGTACAGTCTTTCTCCTGAGCACGTGTGAACGCAAAGAGAATTGCTTGAACTGCAATACGCACACGTGCACACTCACACGTGTGAGTCTAAGCCTGCAAAATCGAGAACAGAGATGATCGGCCAGACCTGGCTCCCACCAGTAAGTCTCAGAGCTCTGTTTTTTTAGGAGGGAGACTAACGGTCATTGAGCACCTTGCATCGGAAGCATGGTGCAGAACCTTACCGTCTGTGTTATGGTCCGCTTCACATTGATATCGACATTGAGTGAGGGAAACTGAGGCCAATCTTCAGAGCTATCCATTGCTGCTGAGAGTTGATCGTGGTGGTGTGACTGCAACCAATCATGAGGATGGCACAGGACTAGGCAGCGTTTTGTTCTGTTTCACATTTGCTTTTCATTTGGGGCGACCATGAGTTGGAGCTGACTCAATGGCAGCTAACAGCAAACAACAACGATGCAGAAATTATTAAATGCTGACACCATTCTAAACACTTTCCTTACATTAACTCATTCAGTCCTCTTAATAACACTATGAGGTATGATTTTCTCTGTTTTAGAGATAGGAAAATTGAAGCCCTGAGTAGGTAGATAACCAGACTGATGTCACATCACTAGTAAGATGTAGAAATGGAATTCGAACCTTGGATCTAGAGACTCTTCTCTTAACAGTCAAGGTAGAGCCAGGACCTGGAGCAAGACAAAATAGAGGGTACTCGCTGCCTCCTTCTCTCGTTACAGTGGGATTTCTTGCAGCTTCTGCAGCCCAGGACAGCCACACAGTGACCACGGAGAATCAAATGTCCAGCATAATCAGCACAGCATGGACTTTGGAGACATCTAGATGTGCTTTCCAAATCTGTCTGTGTGTCCTTGGAAATCTTTCAATTTTTCAAGCCCTCAGTTTTTCATATCTATGAACAAGGGATAAAAATACCTACCTCCTGGGGTTCTTGAGAGACTGAAGTAAAATAAAGCTTGTAAAGGGCTCAGCGTGTGGCCTGTCATGAGCAGGACAGGTGACAGGTGTTCCCTTCTCCCCAGGGAAGGCATCGTGGCCATGCAGCATGCACATCACACAGGGCTCCATGCTTAGAAGGGTCCTGTGCTTGCTTTAAATCCCTGCTGTCATTGCTTTGAAATTCTTAACGATTTATGAACAAGGGGCCCTGCGTTTTCCTTTTGCACTGGGCTCTGCAAACTATGAAGCCAGGCCCGTTTCTCCCCATTTCCCCTCCAGAAAATGGGCTTCTTTGGGACAAGTACTCTCTTGTTGTGTTGTTATTGATTTTCAGCTGCGTCAGGGCCTGTGCAAGGAAGACCTTGGGGATACATGGTGTCTTAGTCACCTAGTGCTGCTATAACAGAAATACCGCAAGTGGATGGCTTCAACAAACAGAAATTTATTTTCTCATAGTTTAGGAGGATAGAAGATCGAATTCAGGGTGCCGGCTGTAGCGGAAGGCTTTCTCTCTCTGTGGGCTCTGGAGGAAGGTGCCTGTCTCTTCAGATTCTGCTTTCTGTTTCCTTGGAGATCTCCATGTGTCCCGGCATCTATTTTACCCCATCTCTGCTTGCTAGCTTGAGTTTAATCTCTTTTTATAGCTCAAAAGAGATTCACTCAAGACACACCCTATGCTAATCCTGCCTCATTAACATAACAAAGAAAACCCATTTCCAAATGAGATTATAAACTCAGGCATGTTGTTGTTGTTATGTGCTGTCCAGTTGATTCTGACTTATAGCAACCCAATAGGACAGAGTAGAACTGCCCAATAGGGTTTCCAAGGAGCAACTGGTGGATTCGAACTGCCAACCTTTTGGTGAGCGGCCCAGCTCTTAACCATAGATTTACAACATATACATATATTTGGGGGACACAATTCAATCCACAACATATAGATAAGCAGGCAGGCAGGCAGGCAGGCAGGTAGGCAGGTAGGCAGGCAGATACACAGATGCTGTGGAGTTGACTCTGACCCGACTCATGGAGAATTTATGTACAACAGAATGAAACGTTGTCTGGTCCTGCATCATTCTCACAATCTCAAGCATGTTCAAATCCATCCTTGCAGCTACTGTGCCAATCCATCTCACCAAGGGTCTCCCTTGCCTTTGCTGGTCCTCTACTTCATCAAACATGATGTCCTCCTCCAGTGCTTGGTCCCTCCTAATGACGTGTCCCAAGCAATCCAACTGGACAATGTTCTGTTGTGATTCATAGGGTTTTCACTGGGTGATTTTTTGAAGTAGATTGCCAGGCCTTTCTTCCTAGTCTGTCTTTGTCTGGAAGCTCTGTTGAAACCTGTCCATCATGAGAGATCCTTCTAGTATTTGAAATACCAGTGGCATAGCTTCCAGCATCATAGCAACACACAAGTCACCATAGTACGACCAACGGACGGATGAGTGGTGGAGCTCTGGGGATAGAGGATAAGTACTCAATGATGACAGAGGAAAGAACAAAATGACGATGCCCCCAAAGGATGCCCCATCATGATTGGCAGTCCTTAGGGAAAGATATGCTGATGAATGGGGTAAGTGAGGCTATTGGCAAATGCACCTGGAGAAAGTGACCACGGAGTTCTATTATCATTTTGGAGAGATTGTGCCTCACTGTTGAATGAGATGCTTATATGTGCCAGGCTTTGCATTCGGAACTTATGTCCTGATTTCGTTTAACTCTCAGGAGATCTTTGTGGGTTGGCATTGTGATCCCTTAGTTACAGAGGAAGAACTTGAGACTTGACAATCAGTCCCCCAACCCAAAGTCACATAGCTTGTAGGTGGATTGGAACACAAGTTAGCTGGGCTGCAATTACCCTTTTGTTTTCTCCAGGTCAAGAGGCCAATTCTCCAGATAATATAGATAGCTGGGAGAGAAGGCATTCATGGGAAAGAGCCCCAACTTCATACAGTGTGGAACAGAACTGTCCTTGGATATTGTTTAGCAGGATGTTTTCAAGTAAATAAAATAATGGAAAGAATAGGAGAATAAATGAAAGTGTTTCACCCTTCGGACGACGATTCAGGAATTCTGAACAATAATAACAAGGGACTCAAACAAACAAATCATGCCAGACATTCTTTATTGCTTTTTCACTCCCAATAGGATTTCAAAAAAGAGATGATTAGACACAGTTGGTGCTATATATTTAGACTCATAAAATGTTTGACAGCATCTCATGGAATTTTTACTGGCAGAATCATTTAAACTGGCTTGAATCAGAACGTTGTCACAAAGGTGAAAGGCTGGATCACTGCCTGTAAAGAGAGGTTCATGACAAATGGCAAGGAGAGTGAAGACAGGTGCACTGGGGTTTGCAGAAGTTCCATGTTCTAATTAACCTCTCTGCTAATAATTAAAACAAGTAATGTTGACCAAACATCAACAACTACTACCACAACAACCACAACAACCAACACCAAACAACCATAGCAACAACACCTCTACCACAACAAAAAACAATTTCAACACCACCACCACCACAATAACCAGAGCAACAACCACCAAAGCTATAACCACAAAAACCACCATAACAATAACAACTACCACAACAACAACCAATATCACCACAACAACTATAGCAGCAACAACCCCTACCACAACAAAAGTCAACATCAACACCACCACTGCAATAACCATAGCAAGAACCACCACCATAGCAATAACAAGTACCACTACATCAGCCTCAACAATAACCACTAACACAACAAATAATATCAAAACCACCAGCACAATAACCATAGCAACAACAACCACCACTGCAACAACCACCACCACAACAATCACTACCACAACAAATAACATCAACACCACCACTACCATATCAACCACCAGCATGGCAACCACAACACCTACAACCACAACAGCATCAACAACAACATCAACAAGCAATCATTACCATCATGACCACAACAACAATAAGCCTAGTTTAAAAATCAGGATGGATGTGTCCAGATGGTAATGGTTGCAACTTGTCGTATCTTTGAATCTGGATCCTTCAGATATTATTCTCCCAAAGAGCAAGCAGCACAGGACCAGTCGCACTGAGTATTTTAGGAAACCAGTAGTTGCCACAATGAGCATCTACCATCTCAGCACCATGTGGCTATGGACCTGGCAGAGTGGACTCCAGTTGTGACTGTTCAACAGTGAAGAAGGGCTGGTCCAGTTTGGTCTCATCCATCTCTGCATTTGCCTCCACGACTGAAACAGCATCATGAAAGCAGAGAGTGCATCTTTATCTCTGTAATGCCAGGATCTGACACTGAGCAGGTGCTCAAGACATATGAATGGAAAATGAAAGAATGAAGCAGGAGTTTGCAAAAGGAAATACTCAACCAGCTTTAGGTATCAAGGTTGTACTCCTATTGATCTATAGTGATTGGAATGGGCTCAGTGAAGGCTGATTTTCGCCTTTCCCCACAAACATGACAATATCAATAATAACTCAGTTCCCTAGAACACAACGTAGTTTACGAAGTGCTTTTTGTAACGTTGCGTCATCTGATCCTCATGACAAACAGAGAGGTACATAGAGCTGATGTTGTTATCGCCTTTCTTTACTCACCGGGAAATGGAGACACAGAGAGGAAACTGACTCACCCAGGTCTCACGGGGAATCAGTGACAAGGTGGAGCTACAGTTTATGTCTCCTGATGCAAAACCGCACTTCCTTTCCATCCCCCATACCACCTCTGAGAGTTCACGTCACAGGAGATCAGGCCCTGGGCCATCTTGACTTCTCCCGCAATATTTTCTAACTCCTTATTTTCCTTACTTAAGTAATTCATGAGTTTTATGAGGATTGCATGAGTTTATGCTTTGTCAAATTTCCAGGTCATATTGTAACTGCAATTTTTAAACCACTGTTTCTTTCCACTCCAACATTCTCCCATCGAATTTCTCCTCCTACCCAGGGACATTGGAGTGACCATTGGCATCTGCCTAAGGGGAAGATGAATTAGGGGTGCACTGGGGATTAGTGGGGTATAGGTCATCGTTAGCTCTCTGGTATAGGAATGGCTCCAGGAATACTCCTACTGCCCAGTGTACCCACTCATCTGGCACCGTGACCTGAAGATTCAGAGACAGGGGTCACATCTTGATATGAAGAAGTTTTCTGATATCCAGCACTGGAATTATATGTGTAATGGAGAGACAAGGTTTGAAATACACAGAGCTAAAGCTGTTGCTAGTTGCCATCTAGTCGGCTCTGACTAATGGTGACTTTATGTACAAGAGAATGAAACACTGTCTGGTCCTGAACTATCTTCATGATCATTGGTATGTTTAAGCCCATTGTTGTGGCTATTGTGTCAATCCATCTCAATGAGGGTTTCTTTCATTTTCGTTGACACTCTACCATCGATGATGTCCTTTTCTAGCAATTGGCCTTTCCTCATGACATGTCCAAAGTAAGTGAGTTTAAGTCTCACTTCTAAGGAACATTCTGTCAATTTATTACACTGTGATGGCTTGCGTGTTGCTATGGTGTTGGAAGTTCTGCCACCAGTATTTCATATACCAGTAGGGTCACCCATGGGGGGTGTCAGCAGAGCTTCCAGACTAAGACAGACTAGGAGGGAAGTCCTGCCAACTTACTTCCAAAAATCAGCCAATGAAAACCCAAAGGATCACAATAGAATATTGTCCTGTACAGTGCTAGAAGATGAGCCCCAGGTTGGAAAGCACTCAAAATATGAGTGGGGAAGGGATGCTTCCTCAAACTAGAGTCAACGTCAATGGTGCAGATGGAATAAAGCCTTTGGGACCTTAATTTGTTGATGTGGCATGACTCAAAATGAGAAGTAACAGCAGCAAACACACATTTGTAGTCAGAATGCAGAACTAAAGCTAGTCTTTAGTAAATTCTTCCAAACATAGGATATGTAAAACAGTAAGGGAAGGATTCAGTTCTCCTCATCACCTAGTGAAAAAATGAGTTCTCTACTGTCAGGAATATACTCAATAATGCTATATATACAATTACAAGTACACTATGTACCATTTTTATTTTCTGATTGGAATCATGCAAAATAGACTTTATAGAATTTCTGTGTCTGTAACTCATAGAACTACAGTCAACAATAGCTGCGTGTGGCATCTCAAGTTTTATGTATTCCAATATATTGGATCAAGTCTTGGTACATCTGATATGTCTTGTCTTAATTCTAGCATGTTTAGCTGCAACAGCCAGCATTGCCACCAACTTCGTGAAATGGCTTGAAGAAAAAAATGTTTCCATGACAAAACTATACATATTCATTGAGTTAACCTATACAGTGTGGGAATAATTTGATTACACACAGATATAGTTTAGAAAACATAGAAGCAGTAGTAAAATGCATGAATTTCAGATAAATTTTTTAAATTCTTTCAGAATTTTGGATCATACCAAAATTCACATATGAGAGAGAGAAGCATCCTGTCGGAAGCCAAAAACATGAACCAAAAGAAAAGGTTTGTACTTGTCAGCTTTTTAAGATTTGAAATGAGTTTCAGTTTTTTATTATTCTAAATAAACGTTCACTTTAGAATCTAATTTTGTATTTATGTGTGTACAGTTAAAGAGGGCCCTAAATTTGTATATATTTCAAGCCCTCCAAAGCATGGATGTGCACCTGCGGGGTGAGGATTCTGAAGCTTCCTGGCCCTCTCACTGAATGTGTTCCTTGGTCAGACTTGGGGTCTGCTCTCTGGGGGAGATCCCTGTTCATAGTCCTTCACAGCCTCTGCTTTGCCCTCTGAATGTGTTCCCCTTGACCATTTAAGGTGGGCATCACAGAGTGTGCCCTCCTTAAGGGCTGTCATTTTGGGGGCCTGGAGCTTACTTTTCATGTCAAACGGACATAACTTTTGCTGGTGAAAATTGTATTTGGTAAACCAGTTCTCTCAAAATCTTACAGGCTTCCAACCTGTTCCGTGTCCAAGTCATCATAGGCAACATTCTCATTTACACATGAGTCTTGAGGCTGAGTCTTCTCCTTCATTTCTGGACTTCTGTGCCTGGCTCATCCCCTCCTTCTTCTTCTGAATAATGGCTTCTTTGAGACCTTTGGAAATGATGGACTTGGGTGGGGAGGCAACACCCTCAAATGGACCTTTGCCCATTGTACAGCCAGAAACTATTAATGGGAAACTCTTACGAAAGGCTGAAGGTCCTTCTTGGATACCATTGTTTGTCATTCAAAAGCAGTTGACTTTGTCAATCTAACAAAGCCCCATATTTCCAAACGCTCAGCCAATTTAGATTGTGGGCACAGCAGAGGGACCTCCCTGAGCAGGGCTACTGTCCTTGTCATCACTGCCTGCAAAGCAGCTAACTGGGCTCTGAGCTTCTCTCTTGTTGGACTTCACTAAAATCAACAAGAAGAAGCCAATGTGTTCTAATTTTCTGACTCTTTTCAACCAATTCTTCTGAAGCACGTGTCAGCTCTCAAAGGGGTTCCAGGTGTTTCATCACTGCACTGAGGGATGCACTCTGGGACCCCAGCTTGCAGGATGAGGGTCCTCACTGCCCACTGCTTGCCTGTTAAGTCAATTCTGCATGTTCTTGGTTGAATTATGGCAGTTCCCATTTCTGGCACCCATTTCTGTATTCATTGGGAGACAGTCTATGATGTTATAACCAACCTTTTGTTGTTATTGGGTGCCATTGAGTCAATTCTGTCTCACAGAGACTCCATGTGACAGGGTAGAACTGCCCCATAGGGTTTTCTAGGCTATAATCTTTACAGGAGCAGTCTTCCAGGTCTTTCTCTCGAGGGGCCACTGAGTGGGTTCAAATTGACAACCTTCCGATTAGCAGCCTAATACCTAACCATTGAGCCACCAGGGCTCTTTCTATAACAAAGGGACCCAGATAAATCATGGTTGAGACTAGGTGCAGGTTTCTTTCTCTCTCATGTTCTAGTCCAGATATAATCAATCCATAGGCAGCAGAGAAGTTGTGCATCCTCCTGTGGGTCATGTGGATGTACCAGCAAGAAGAAAGAAGAGGACCAGGAAGGGCACAGCCAATCCATCGAGGAATACATCACTGTCATTCACACCTCACTGGCCTGAACTTTGTCACATGACCTCAAGACATGCAAGAAAGATAGCAAGTGTAGACTGAAATTAGGCAGCATCCACCCAGCCAAAGCCCTTTACTGAGGAGGAGGGGACAGCTAAAGTGGTGACAGGACAACCAGTAGTCTTCCTCGAGTAACCCTAAGCAAGATTTGTCACTTAAGTTTTAGTTGGGGTAATAATAGACCTACCTCCATTGTTGTGAAGATTAAATGAGATAATACACTTAAAACACCTAGTATAGTATGTGGCACATTACAGATGCTCAAAAACTATAGTCATCATCACCTCCATCTTCATTTTCCAGTACCATTTGTTTGGGCAGACCATAATTAAGGCTCCTTGCACCTAAGACCCAGGGCCAGAAGTAAGACAAGGTAAATGGATAGCTTGCTGTCACAGTGGGCCCTGGCTACTGTCCAGGTGCTCAGACCATGGCTGCGTGACATCCAACAGAAGGATCCTTGAGAAGCCTTCTTCTCAGTGTCCTGCATTCCCATGGACTTTTTCCTGAGATTGTGTCTGAGATTGTGCAGGGTGTGTGTGTGCATATGCACATATGCATAGGTGAGATGCGTGGTTCCCACTTTAGATGAAAACGTGAAAATACCCAAGAAACCATGGGAGCTTTATGGTAAATACAGATCATCTGGTCATCTCCTAAAGAAAATTGCCTGCCCCTCTTCTAGCTGGAAAAGATGTAAGAAGAGAAAGGTCAAGACTGAGAAACCGCCTCCCAGTGGAAATGCAAAGTCATCTCCAACCTTCCAAACGTGAACACGACAAACTCCCGCACATCGCACATGGGCGCACACACACTCAGAAACACACCAACCCTCACAGGCCACCCCTACACACCCACAAGTGCACTCCTGTGGTGATAGACACAGACTGCCTCAGGGTCCCAGTTATAAGCTCCTAGATGCCTTGTCACCAAGAAAAACCATAGCCACACTCCCCCCTCCACACTCTCACACCCTCCTACACACCCCCTGAGGAGACAGGCTTTCCCATAGACAGATGCACAGGGACCACACACCCGCCTGGAGCATGCACGCTCCCCACACCTGCACACATACAGAGCACGTTCTGCACACCCTCAGGAGCACATACTTGTGCAAGTACCGTTTGCCTCCTCCCAGTAGTTACACTTCAGACAACAACTTTGTCATTACAAACTGGCAGGAAAGGATCCCAGCCCATAAATATGTCACTGCACTGACATTCATTGCCCAGTAGGTGTCAGACAGATATTATCTGTTCCTGATGCTGTGTTGTGAAGTCACCAGCCCCTTCTGAGTACAGCCCCCTATGGGAGCAAGCTAGAAAGATGCATTTAAAAAAGAAAAAGAAGGCAGGGTTATAGAAAAGGAGACATTAGGGATCTTAGCTCTGAGGTGGGGGAGGAGCCTGCATTACCTGGGCTTCTGGGGCTCAGAAATTCACCAGTGAGAGCACCTGTGGGTAGGTTGCAGGGGCTGGCACTGGGTGGGGTTGGGGAGCTGTGCATCTCGGCTAGGTCTTGTTAGCTAGCCTTGGGGGCACCATCTGTGAGTGTTTACAATAAGTGTGCCTGAGCTGGGTGTGGGATGGGGGCTTCCTTGTGCAGCTGCATAAGCCCTGGTGTGTCTGTGTGTGTGTATGTGGGTAGGGACTGTACAACAGTGTTCACAGTGCCATCGTGCAGAATCTGACCAGGAACCCTCAATACCCATGTGAGGCCCTAGGTCAAGGTCAGGTCAAGGTGATAGGCTAGCCTGCAGTGGGGCTAGGGGAGGCTGGGCTGGGGAGGAGGCAGGGTTCTGGGCTCCACTTGGGCCACAGACTCCCCTGGGCCTTGCGTCTGGGACCCTTAGCACAGTACCCAGGAGCCAGTTTAGCTTTGTGCTTGCAGCACAGAGAGGGACTCACAGGAGGTCTTGGGTCTGAATAAAAGGCAGCAGGGACTGAGAAGCCTGCACTCACAGTGACTGTTTAAGAGAGGAATTGTTACAACACGTGCGGGGCCACTACCCGTGACTTCAGAAGTCTGCTTTCCATTTTTCAAAATGATATGTTGAGTGGTGCCTAAAATATTCCAGACATTCCTCTCTGCCTTAATTACAATCATTAGGCTGAGATAATGGCTAATGATGGGCGGGCTTTGTCTTTGTTGGAGTTTTTTTCATTCTTTTCCAGGATTTTATGATAAATCAGGTGAGTTCCAGGCCAAGGTGCCGAGAAGCGCAGTGGCCGAGGCTCTTACTGGCAAAGAACTCAGCATCTCATGGTCAAGGTCCCTGCTTCTGGTCAGAGGGCCCTAAACACCTACTGGCGCCCTTGAAGGTTTCCAGTTGGAATCTCTAGTTGTAACAGCGTTGTCCTCTGTGATGTGCTTAGAATAGCACAGGTTACAGGAGACAGTAAATGTTAGCCATTACTCAGTATTACTATTTATAAATTACAGGAGGGACAATGATCTCTGTCCTCCTCCTCCTTCTTTCTCTGTCTCTCAGAGAGATGAGGTGGGGATTCCTTTGTGGACTGTGTCTCCAGAGTTCAGATCTGACTCCTGAGCAGCAGAGCCTGAGCAGACTGGGGGTGAGGGCTAAAGCTGGGGGGAGAGTCTGGCCTCCCAAAAATCAAAAAAACCAAACCCATTGCCATCTAGTCGATTCTGACTCATAGCAACCCTATAGGACAGAGCAGAACTGCCCCATAGGATTTCCAAGGAGCGCCTGGTGGATTCGAACTGCAATTCTGGGCTCACGAAAACTTCTCTGGAAATGGGATACGGGGTTTTCTCAAATTCACAAATACCAGAACCCCCAGAAGAGTGGCAAATTCCCGCTCCAAACATCTTCCCTGCACTGGCCTTCCTTCCCTGGGGCTTGGATTTCCCCTATTAAAGCATTGAAGCTCCCATTATCATGCAAATATGTTAATAGAATAACATTTATACCCATCAGGAATCATTAACATGAGTTAATCTACAAAATTAGAGCAAAAGAAGAGAGGACAGATCCTAGGGGAACACCTGGAAAGCAGCCTGACTTCTCCATGGGAAGAACTTTGCACTGGGTGCTTCTGACTGCAGGGCAATGGGTTTCTCTTTCTGGCCTTGAGTTTATAATTCTGCCAGAAATGATTGGTTGGACCACAGTCTGCCCTGTGATTGGTTTGTTTTAGGCAGTTTGCCCACAGAGGTTAAGAAAGAGGCAAGGAGAAATAGAGAGGAGGAGGGTATCTCCTGGAAGAGCTGTAATACAGGTCAAGAGCTGTAACGCTGAAGACAGCTCCCGATGGCAGGATATGGTGGTAGCAGTACAAGGGGCAGGAGCCACGGGACCAGAAGTCAGCTGCAGTGGTGCTTGCTGGCTCACATAGAAAGAGATTTTGGGCAGGAAGCTTGCTGTCAGAGCAGGGTACCTTCGGGCACTTGTCAGCAGAGTCAAAGGAGCTGTAATGTTTTCCCGAGCAGGGCAGAGGCCTAGGAGGACTGTTGACTGGCATGGCCAAGAGAAGGGCCTGCCTGTGGGCATGGACAAGTAGGAGCTGAGAGTTTTCTTGGTTGGAAGCTGTCCTGATTGACCAAAGTTGATCCTGATCCCAAGTTGTAGCCTGCTACTTGTCTAATAAACCATGTAACTGTGAGTATTGTCTGTGAGTTCCGTGTGGCCATTGCAACAAATTACCAAACCCAGCAAAGACAAAGAGGAGAGTGGAGGTATGTCTGACCTCCACCTCATGGGAACCATCTTTGTGCTGATCCTGATTCTCATCCCTCCTTATGAAGTTATAGGAATTCTGATGTGAGATTACACTGACACTGCCCTTAACTCTCTCTGTGACCCTGAGGAGATCACCCCCCATCTCTGGGCCCAACTTTCCTCACCCATAAAATGGTAAGGTGACCAGAAGTCTTTGTTTTCAAGGAGTGGCTCTGGTTGCATCTTTTACCAGTGCCATTTTTATAGCTCCCTTCACTCTCAAAGGAGCCCCTGGGTGGTGCAAATAGTTGACATATTTGGCTGCTAAATGAAAGGTTGGAAGTTCGCATCTGGCCAGAGTGCCTGGGAAGAAAGGCATGTTGATCTACCTCCAAAAATCCAGCCATTGAAAATTCTGTGGAGCACAGTTCTACTCTGACACACATGAGGTTGCCATGAGTCTGAGTGAACTAGATGGCAACTGGTTTGGGTTTTGGTTGGTCCCTCTCAGAGCCTCTCATTTCCATTGTAAAGCCTTGGCTTTCTTACTCAGAGGAGCTGTGGGGCTCTGGCCTGTGCCTCTGATTCCAGCTGCATCCGGGGGTGTCCTGCTCCACAGTCTGGATTCCAGTGGGGAAACAAGGAGGCATGTCTGGAGACCTGTGGGTCAGGCAAGGGAACCACCAAGAAGAGGGCAGTTCCCAGGAGAGTAGGTTGAAGATGGCCACCCACCTTCCTTAGACTCCCCTTCCCACCACTGTATCTTTATGGCCAGCCACCTGCCTCTGGCCTTTCCTGCCCAGTCTCTCCTTCTGACTTCTCATTCCTCTTGCATGAGGCTCCAGGCCTGCCATCAGCTCTCCTCTCCTGACTCATTTTGGGGATCATTGATGTCTATGTGAATGGTGTCCCTGGGGTTGTTCAGTGCACTCCCTATGCAGCTGTTCATAGTGGCCCTGTGAGCCTGAGATTGTAATGGCCACCCCATCCTCCTGACCTTTTTAATTTTTTAAGTTGTAAATTTGATATACGTAAAGAAAATTGCACGAAACCTAAATGATCAGTTTAACAAGTAGTTCTAAAGCAAACACCCTTGTAACCATCACTAAATCAAGAAATGGAACCTTGTCAGCATCCCAGAAGCCCCTTGAATATCCCCCCCACAGGGGTGGCCACTATCCTGAATTTTATGGAGCTCACTTCCTTGCTTTTGTTTTTGTTGGTGCTATTGTTATGCCACCTAAGTGTGCCTCCCTATATACCATCCATTAGCTTTGCCTGTTGTTGAACTTTATATAAATTGAGTCATACTACGTGTATTATTTTGTGTCTGACTTCTCTCACTCAACATTACATGTGTGAAATTAATCCGTGTGTAGATGTAGTTTGTTCATTTTTATTGCTGATTCAGTATTTTGTTATAAGAATATGCCACAATTCATGTATCTATTCTACCTTTGATGGAAGTCTGGCTTGTTTTCAGTCCGAGTGATTGTAATCAGTGCTGCTATGGACAATCTTGTACATGTCTCCAGGGGAATTTATGCACCAGAATATGTACCTGGGATGAAATTAGTAAACCACAGGAGATGTGTGCATTCAGCTTTAGTAGGTAATGTCAGCTATGTTCCAAGATGGCGGTAACAGTCAATACTCATTAGGCAGTGTTCAAGCATTTCAGTTCCTCCACAATCTCACCAACAGTAGATAATGTCAGACTATTAAACTTTGTCAGTCACACAGGTGTGAAGTGGTATATTTTTGTGGATTTCATTTGCATTTCTCTGATGATTAATGATGTTGAACACATTTTCATGTGCTTATTGGCTATTTATAGATCTTCCTTTGTGTGGTGTCCAAATTGTTTGCTCATTTCTTATTATCCATCTTTAATTTTAATTAATTAATTTATTTGTTTTTACCTACAGCTTCTTTTTTCTTTTCTTCTCTTCACTTTTCTTTTCTAAGGCCTGGCTTAGCCTCAACCCCTCAGCAAATCAATTTCCAAATCTCCCAATTTTACCTCTAGATGATTTTTCTCAAATATTCTTATATTTATAGGCTTTCTATAGGTCTAACTGCATCCCTAGTTTTCCTGCCTTATCTCTTACAGTTTATTATCCCCCCAAGTGCTGGAAGTGAGTATGAAAAACAAACCTTAATGTGTTATTCCTCTGATTAAAACCCTTCGTTAGCCAACACTTACAGAATACAATCTTCGTTCTTAGTCAAGCATATGTTCTGGCTTTACCCCTCTCCTCAGCAGACTCTACCAGGCCTTTTTTTTTCACATTATAATACAGTAAAGCTGTGGGCTTCTGTACTGTTTCACTGGATTTTGATGCTCACTACTCATCCTTGAATACTCGTCACACTTTTAAAAATCAACTTTACTGAGGTATAATTCCAAACAATAAAAAGTACCCATTTTATCAGAACAACTAGATGGTGCCAGGCTACCACCACCTACTTCTCTGGCAGAGATCACAGTGAGGTCCCTGACAAAGTGGGAGAAAAACGTAGAACAAAATTCAAATTCACACACACACACACACACACACACACACACACACACACGAAACCAGGCTTGCTGGTCTGACAGAGGCTGGAAAAACCCAAAGAATATGGCCCCTGGACACCCTTTTAACTCAGTACTGAAGTCACTCTTGAGGTTCACCCTTCAGCCAAAGATGAGACAGGCCAACAATAACACACATGTGAGACGTGCTTCATAGTTCAGTCACGTATATGAGAATAATGGGTACACCAGCCCAAAAGCTGGTAAAGAAGAGGGTCAGCAAAAAAGAGGAAGACCCTCAACAAGATGAATTGACACACTGGCTGCAACAATGGGCTCAAACAAAAGAATGATTGTGAATATGGCACAGGACCAGGCAGCTTTTCGTTCTTTTGTACGTAGGGTTGGAACCAACTTGATGGCACCTAACAACAATAACAACAACAGCACAAAAGCAAAGACAAGAAGGTAGGAAGGGACAGGAAAACTGTACGTATGGAAACAGGGAACCTGGTGTGGAGAAGGCGAGAGTGTTAACACATTGTGGGGTTGGCAACCAATGTCACAAAACAATTTGAGCGCTAACTTTTTAATGAGAAAATAATTTGCTATGAAAACTTTCACCTAAATCATAATAATAAAAAAGCGCCCATTTTAAGTGTAGAGTTTGATGGTTCTTAACAAATGTGTAGATGTGTGTACACCATCACCACAAAATATAGAACACTTTCATTACCAGGAAAAGTTGCCTCATGCCACTTTGCAGTCAATTCCCCCTCCCAACCTTGGACCTAGGCTGATTGTGATCTGCTTTGTGTCTCTAAAAATTTGTTTTGCCGATTCTAGAATTTCATATAAATGGAATCCTATGATATGTGCATCTGTTTCTGTTTGTCTTATTTTGCTTGTCCATATTATTACATGTATTAGTGCTTTATTCGTTTGTATTTCTGCAATATTCCTTTGTATGGAATATGACATGATTTATTTACCCGTTCACCTGTTGATGGACGTTTGGGTCATTTCCAGTTTGCGCTATTACATATAAAGCTGCTATGGATGTTTGTGAACAAGTCTTTGTGTGGACATAGGTTTTCTCTTCTCTTGGGTAAATGCCTGGGAATGGATTGCTCTACTGAATGGTAAGTATAAATTTAACTTCATAAGAAATTTCCAACCTATGTTCCAAAGTGGTTGAGTTATATTTCTCTGATGACTAATGATGTTGAGTGTCTTTTCATGTGCTTATTGGCCACTTATATATCTTCTCGTTTGTCTTCCTTTATTGAGTTGTAGCTCTTCACATATTCTAGATACAAGTTCTTTGTCAAATATATGTATAGTGAATAGTTTCTCCCACTCTGTATCTTGACTTTTCATTTTCCTAATAGTGTTTCCTGAAAAGTAGAAGCTTGTAATGTTGAATGAAGTCCAATTTATTGATTTTTTTCTTTTGTGGTTTGCCTTTTTGTGTCCTATGAAATCTTTGCTTACCTTAGTGTCATGGAGCCTTCTCATAGGTTTTGTTCAAAAGTTTTATACTTTTAGCTTTTACGTTTAGGTTCATAATCCATTTCAAGCTAATTTTTGTGTATAGTGTGAAGTAGAAATTAAAGTTTGTTTTTTGCATATGGATGTTCAATTTCTCCAGTACTATTTGTTGAAGGCTATTATTTCTCTATTATAGTACCTTGACATCTTTATTGAAAATTAATTGACCACATGTGTGTGTGAATATATTTCTCCAATCTCTATTATGCTCTATTGACTTACATGTCTATCTTCATCCTGTATCATTCTGTCTGGATATTGCAGTTTTATGGTAAGTCTTAAAATCAAGAAGTAGTAAGTCTCCCCCTCTTCTATTCTTTTTCAAAATCATTTGTCTATTCTAGTTTTGTTTTGTTTTTTTTTTTCCTTTATTTCCATGTACATTTTAGAATTAGCTTGCCAATTTCAGAAACTCTGCTGAGATTCTGATTGGGATTACATGGACTCTACTGGGGAAGAATTAACATCTTAATATTGAGTCTTTTAGTCTTTGAACAAGATGTTTCTCTTGATTTATATCTTCTTTAATTTCTTTCAGCAATGTTTGGTAGTTTTCAATGTACATTATTATGTTATTTTTAGTGATATTTTCAACATTTCATCTTCCATTTTCTGTTATTATTATTATATAGAGATAAAATTGACTTTTGTGTATTGATCTTATTTTCCGAGACCTAGCAAAATTTGTTATTTGCTTGAATAACTAATTTGGAAATTTTTTTTAGGATTTTCTACGTACATGATCAAGTTGTCTGTGAATCAGGAGTTTTGTTGCTTCCTGTTCAATTTGTTTCCTGTCTGATTTCTTTCTTTTCCTTACATTATTGCACTGGCTAGTGTCTCCAGTAAAATGGTACATAGAGTGAGAAATGACATCTTTGTCCTGTTCCTGTGTATGCTCACCCTTTCACCACTAAGTGATTTTAGCAATTTTTTTTTAATACACTTTATCAGTTGAGGATGCTTCCTTCTTTTTCTACTTTTCCAAGAGTTTTAACATGAATGGGGGTTGAATTTTGTCAAACG
>NW_004444069.1:375788-382834 GCF_000243295.1 Trichechus manatus latirostris | reverse complement strand
ATATGGATTTGATTTTCTGAAATTTGCTAAGGATTTTTGCATCCATGTTCATGAGGGATATTGCTCTGTAGTGTTGGAGTATTGTGTGTGTGCGTGTGTGCATGTGTGCTTGTGTGTGTGTGTGTTGTGTACCTTTGCTTGATTTTGTTACTAGAGTAATGCTGGTCTCATAAGTGAGTTAGGAAGAATGTATTCCTCTATTTTGTGAAAGATGTTGTGCAGGACTGGTATTATTTCTGCGCGACTAGGATTATTATTCACTAGTGTGAAACCATCTGGATCTGGAGTTTTCATTGTGAAAAGTTTTTAGTTGAGAATTCTGTTCCTTTTACAAAAATAGGGCCATTCAGAATTTCTATTTCTTCTTGTATCAGTTTTGGTAATTTGTAACTTTCAAGGAATTTGTTCATTTCTTCTAAATTGTTGAAACTATTGTCATAACACTGTTCATAAAATTCCCTTATTGCTCTTTTAATGTCTGGAGAATCTGTAGTGATGTCATACTTTCATTCTGGTAGTGTGTCTTTCTGATATAATTCTGACATTGTGTCATTCTGATATTGTGCTTCTTTTTTTCTTGAATAGTCTAACTAGGGTTTCTAATATTTTATGGACATCTTCAAAGAATGAGCTTTTCACTTCATTGATTTGTGCTATTGTTTATTCATATTCTGTTTCATTGATTTCCACTCTCTCCTTTTACTTACTTTTAGTTTAATTTGCTCTTCTTTTTCTAGATATTTTAAAGTGGAAAATAAGATCATTGATCATAGAACTTGATTATTTCCTCATATAATCGTCTAAAGTTATAAATTTTCCTCTCAGCACTGTTTTAGTTGCGTCACACAAGTTTTCATATGTTGTTTTTATTATCATTCAGTTCCAAATATGCTCTCATTTCCTTTGTGATTTCTCCTTTATGCATTCATTATATTTCAAAATTTTTTCTAATGTCTCTTGTAATTTCTTTTTTAAAGAAGAGTATTGTTAATTTTAAAATATTTGGATATAATCCTGATAACTTTTTGTATTTTATTTTTAATATAATTTTATTGTGATCAGAGTACATACTCTGCATGATTTCAATGTTCTGAAAATGTATTGACACAGTGGTTGCAACAATGGGCTCAAGCCTACCAACAATTGTGAGGATGACAAAGGACAGAGCAGTGCTTCACTCTGTTGTACATAGGGTTACTATGAGTTGGAACTGATTTGACAGCACCTAACAACAACAACAACAAAATTTATTGAAATTTGTTTATGGCTCAGTGTATGGACTATATGGGTAAATGTTATACATGCACTTGAAAATAATACCTATTCTGTTGTTTGGAATAATATTCTATAAATATCAATTAGATCAAATTGGTTTACGGTATTGTTCAAGTCTTCTATATCCTTCCTGGTTATTTGTCAAATTGCCCTATCTGTTATGTAGACAAGAGTATTAAAAATATAATTGTGAATGTCTATCTCCTTTCAGTTGTATCAGCATTTGCTTCAAGTGTTTTGAAGCTCTGCTATTAGTTACGTACATATTTAGAAGTGAGATTTCTTCTGGATGAATAAACCTCTTCATTGTTATAAAATATTCCTTTTTATCCCTGGGAATATTTCTAGTCCTAAAATCTACTGTGTCAGAAATTAATATAACCATCTGAGCTTTTTTTTTATTCTTCTTATTAGCATATCTTTTCTCTTCTTTTTTTTTACTTTTTCCTAATCATTGTCTTTATATTTATAATATGTTTCCTGTAGACAGTTTATAGATAGGTTTTGTTCAGTGATGTCCTGGAGCCAGCTTGCATTGGCTCATGAGAGCTGACTGTTAAATTTTCAGGAATTTTGAAAGCTGGTGAATGTCACAGTGTGGCTTGAAGTGAGACTATTTACACCACAGAAATCAGCAGATGATACAAAGTAGGGCTTTTATTCCTCCAGGCAGAGAGATCTAGTTATTAAATACTTACAAGCACATAGCTGTTTTACTTTTTCCAGTCTGATAACTGCCTTTTAATTTGTCTATTTTGACTGTTTACATTTAATATAATTACTAATATAGTTAGATTTAAGTTTATCATCTTTTTATATTTTTTTATATTTGTGTCATCTTTTTGTTGTATTTCTTTTCCCGCCTTACTTTGGATTAATTAATTAGCATTTCATTTTATCTCCATTATTAGTTCCTGGCTATGCCTTTTTATTTTAATTTTTAAGTGGTTGTTCTAGGGCTTACCATATGCATTTTAGCTAATCACAGTCTAACTTCAAATAATATTATACCATTTCAGGTATGTAACAACTTTACAGTAATAACTTTCCATTTCTCCCTCTCATTCTTTGTCCTAATATTGTCATATATTATACTTCTATATTTATTAAAATTCTACATAGAATTTTAATTTTCTTTTTTTACTTGAACAGTAAATTATCTTAAAAAAATTAAAGACAAAAACAAATTGCATTATATTTACTCATACATTTGCCATTTCTGGTGCTATTCATTCCTTTGTGTGGATCTCAGTCTTCATTTGGTATCATTTTTTTTTCAGCCTGAATCACTTGAACATTTCTTTTAATGTGACTCTGCTGGCCATGAATTCTCTCAGCTTTTGTTTGTCTTTGAAAGTCCTTATTTTACCTTTGTTTTTGAAGGATATCTCTATTGGACACAGAAAATTAAGTTTATTTATTTTTTCTTTCAGCATTTTAAAGATGTAATTTCATTGTCTTCTGACTTATGTTGTTTCTGATAAGAACATATGATAATTCTTATCTTTGTTCTCCTGTATGGAAGGTGTCTTTTTGTACTCTGGATATTTTTAAGATTTTCTCTTTATCATTGTTTTTCAGCAATTGGGTTATGGTGTGCTTTTGTGTGATTTTCATTGTGTTTATCTTGTTAGGGTTCATTGAGCTTCTTGGATCCGAGTTATAGTTGTTTCTTTTTAATCAAATTAGAAAAATTTCAGCCATTATTTCTTCAAATATTTTTCTGACACCTCTCCACCCTCTCCTTCTGGTACCCCAATTACATGTCTATTTCACTGCTTGATTTTTCCCTATTGATCACTGAAACTTTGACCTTTCCTTTCAGCCTTTTTTGTTTCTAAGTTTCAGTTGGATGATTTCTATTTCTATGTCTTCAAGTTCATTGATCTTTTCTTATTAAGTATTTAATCTGATGTTAAGCTAATTCAGAGGAATTCTCATTTCAGATATTTTATTTTTTAGCTTTAAACATTCAATCTGGTGCTTTCTTACATCTTTCATTTGTCTTACTATTATCTTAATTTCCTTTAATTCCTTGAGCATATTTATAGTTACTGTGTTAAAGATTTTGCTGCTAATTCAGTCATCTTTGTGATTTCTGAGTCTGTTTCTATTAAATAAGTTGTTTTCTAGTAATGAGTCACATTTATCTTGCTTCTTCACATGTCTACTAATTTTTATTTCATGCTAGACATTTTGAATATTACAGTGTTGATTGTCTGCATTTTGTTTTCCTTTAGAGTACATTCATATTTGTTCTGGATGCAGTTACTTGTGGATCAGCGTGATCCTTCTGAGACTCTTTTTTAATATCTTTTAGGACAAGTATAAAGTAGCCTTTAACCTAGGGCTTGTTTAGCTCTACAAATAAGGTGTAACTCTCTGAGGTCTTCCCTGAGTGACATGGGTATTCAACAGTCTATTCACTCTGGCTGACCAGAACTTGAAATTTTCCCATCCTTGTGTGGGTTCCAGGAATTTTTCAGTTGACCACTCCCTGGTAGTTACTTGCTATGCTTATGGAGTTTCACTCTATGCATTTTCTCCTTCATATTTAAAAACAGACTCCTGAGGACCTCAATGCAGATTTCTGGAGTTCTTTTATCAACACGGCTCTCTCATCTCCTGTATTGAGCACAACTAATTACAACCCCAGTCTCCCCAAGCTCCAATCTCTCTTTCCTTGACTCAATGGGACTGTGGAGCTTTGTTGTATTCCCTCTCCTTGAACAGTCATATGGAAAGAACCTCCAGGCAGAAGGCAGGTGCAATCTTAGGGTTCACCTAATTTGTCTCCCTTCTCTCAGAGATCACAGTCCTGTGCTGCCAATTGTTCAATGTTTCATACATTTTGTCCAGTTTTCTAGCTGTTTATGATGAAAGGATAAGTCTGATACCAGTTACTCTGGCATGATGAAAGCAGAGATCTGCCTTGCTGATAACTTTTGAGTGAGTAAATCCTGCCAACATTTCACTCAGTGTCTGGCCCCTCATCTCTAATTACCTAGATGACATTTCCTGCCCTACAATTACCTCTGAGTCTCCATGTTCCAAAGGGACTGTCTTATCTTTCCCTCCTCATCAGCAATTTCTCCCAGCTCCCCTGTGTCTGTCAAACTCAGAATCTTGGTCATCTTAAAACATTAACTTAATTGTCCATCTCTTATTTATAATCAATTCCAGTTCTAAGGCATATCAATTAGTTCTTGCAGGTCTTTTTAATCTACTCTCTTCTTTCTGTTTCTACTGCAATCTTCCTGGGACAAGCCCTAATCAACCCAATAATAGCTTTCTAAATGGGAGATTGTGGAGGGAGGCTGAGTGACATCAAATATATGAAGGCTCAGGAATACCCCTTAATGATCAACAGGGCTCTTCTGAGCATGTCTCTGAGCACTCCGTGTCCTATGTGCTGGAACTTGAAGAAGAGATATTAATCCTCACTACCAGTCTCTGCCTTACCTCTGAGTCTTCTTACATCCTATTCCTACTTGTTGGGTCACTCTTATTTCCATCCCTTCCCCACACATATTTTGTCTCCAGACTTCTACTCATCCTTCAGATATCAAATTAAATATGCCTTCTTTCGGGACTTCCCTTTCCTCCTCTTCCACAGATGGGATTGGATGGTCTTCCTTTGGTTTCCCTCCTATCCGAGCATCACTCTTGTTGCACAATTTTATAATTTTCTGCTCCCTCTGTCGTATTCTAAGATGAGGGTCAGATACCCCATATATTCATGTTGCTGCTCCAGTGACTACACTATTCTCAATGCTTAGCAAAGGATCTGTCACGTGCAAGATGATCAATAAATATTTGTTAAACAAATGAATGATTGGATGAAGAAATAGGGATGTTGTATGTATTACAAGTTATTGATTGCATCAGTGGATTCAAAACAGAATCAGAAACTTACAGGGAGTTGAAGTTAGAAAGGACCTACAAGGAATTTAGTCTAATCTTTGGCTGAATACAGGTATCCTCTTGCCACTCCCTAGTCCATGGTCAGTGGGAACTCACTTCTTGACATGGAAGCCTGTTCCATTTCTGAACTATATTATTGCTAGAAATTGCACCAGAATCTTCTTCAACACAACTCCCATCCATTGGCCTTAGTCTTTCCTCTGAAGCTGTGTAAACAAGTGTTGCTCTTTATTCCAGTGATAGCTCTTAACTTTCTGCCTCTCTCAAGTCTTCTTAATAATGATCACAATTGTCATTATATGAGGTAACATTTGTCAAGTTGCTCATTGGATTTTACAACAATCCTGTGAGATCACTAATATCATTATCGTCATTTTAGAGAAGAGGAAATAGACTAGGTAGATACAGACAGATATCCTGAGAGCCCTTGCTGTTTGAGTCTCCCTGTTTCAGGCCCCAGACTCATGACAGAGTGAGACTTTAGGGGATTCCAGCCAAATGTGACTGCAACCACATGAGGGATTTCAAAGGTCAATGGCCCAGCTGAACCCAGTCAACCCCAAGAAGAGTTAGAGATGAAAAAAAAAATGGTTGTTTTTGTTTGAAACCACTCAGTTTTGGGTAGTTTCTTATGAAGAATAGATAGCCAGACCACTAACTTTACTTCACACTGCCCATTCAGGCCAGAGTCAAGGGAGACTCTGCACCAGGTATGCATAGGCAAATGATCAATGAGTATTACATGTTGCCACTGCTACCACTGTTCCCATTACTGCTATTACCATGATGGGCACTTTCCTACAGATACAACCAAACACTGTGGGTCAGAAGGTAGGGCTTAATTAACCCCAAAGGTCAGAGTGTGTGTTAGAATAGTAGGAGTTAGTGATAAAAGTATTATGAATGGAGGAGAAATGAGAATTGAGCTGTACCTTAAAGGGTGTCTTAGTTATCTAGTGCTGCTATAATAGAAATATCACAAGTGGATGGCTTTAACAAACATAAATTTATTTTCTCACAGTCTAGGAGGCTAGATGTAGAAATTCAGGGCACCAGCTCTAGGGAAAAGCTTCTCTCTCTGTCAGCTCTGGAGGAAGGTCCTTGTCATCAATCTTCCCTTGGTCTAGGAGCTTCTCAGCCCAAGGACTCTGGGTCCAAAGGATGAGCTCTGCTCTTGGCTCTTTTTTCTTGATGGCAGGAAGTCCCCTTATCTCTGCTCCCTTCTCTCTTTTATATCTCAAAATAGATTGACTTGAGATACAAGCTGATCTTGTAGATTAAATCCTGCCTCATTAACATCATAAAAGTAAGATTTACAACACATAGCAAAACACATCAGATGATAAAATGGTGGACAATCACACAATACTGGGAATCATGGCCTAGCCAAGTTGGCACATATTTTTTTTTTTTTTTCATTTTCCAAGTCAACACTTTATTGCTTTTAGCCAAAGACTATTGAAAAGTTTCTGAAATTTATGTCTCCAATATATCCATACTTTTTTTTCTACCATTTCTTTCACCTGAGCTACTTCAGTATCTCCACACAGCCGCACCTGCTCCCTCTATCCTATTGTACACGATGCAGTCAGTGGCCTTCACAAAATACAAACACGATTATACCGCACACACACGATACACATTTTGTTGTTGTTGTGTGCCACCTAGTTGATTCCGATTCATAGTGACCACATGTGACAGAGTAGAATTGCCCCATAGGGTTTTCTTGGCTGTAATCTTTTATTTATTTTATTTATTTTATTTTCTATTTTTTATTTTTTTTAAATATTTTATTGTACTTCAGGTGAAGGCTTACAGAACAGATAGTATCTCATGTAACAGCAACA
>NW_004444069.1:241818-374588 GCF_000243295.1 Trichechus manatus latirostris | reverse complement strand
TTGTGGGGTTGTTAACCAATGTCATAAAACAATATGTGTACTACTGTTTCATGAGAAACTATTTGTTCTGTAAGCCTTCACCTGAAGTACTATTAAAAAAAAATCAAATTCCACACTTTAAATATGTGCAGTTTATAGAAATAAATGTCAATTATACTTCATTTTAAAAAAAAGTGGATTTATTAGATGCTAACAGAAGGGCTACAGCAGTAAAAGATATGATCCTGATTTGACCATCGCCCCGCCATATTTCCAAAAGTCGAGGTTGTAAGGTCTTGAGCAAATGCTCCTTCTGGCCCCTTCCATACTCAGCCCAGCATCCCTGACTGCAGGCAAAGGGCAGCAGAATCCATGCCTGTGCTTCCAGAATGCAGCCAGGAAAGGGTACAGAAGAAGGCAGGCTACCTTACCCAGGGGACACAGGCCTCTGGGGCTCAGCAAAGGGTTTCCAAATGCTTCGGGTGTTTTGATCTGTACACTTTCTATGATGTTTCATATTCTTAAGCCCATCACAAGCCAGAAACCAAATTTTCATAAAAGGAGAAGGAAAAGAGGCACTTTTGGTTGTGGGTTTTACCTTGGTCAGCTTTTGGAAGAGAATAAATGACAGAAGACACCCAAAGTACAGCTCTGAGAGAAAACAACTGGTTTACCCATAACTAAGGTGGGACTGGAAGCCAGGAGGCAACAGCAAAGTGAGATTAAGCCATCAAGAAGAAGATAGAAAACACCCTGGACTTCACTTTTCACTGAATAAAATAAACCTTTCTCTGGTTGTCAGTTTCCAGGGAACTGCTCTTTCCTAGGGGAAAAGTCAAGTGAATTCAAGGGTGTCCACTCCCCAGGTGAGCAGATAAAATGAAATCCCAGACCTTTCTGAAAAAAACTAAAAACAAAACAGTCAAGCAAAAAACCCAAAGGAGGCCCTGGGTGGTGCAAATGACTAAAGGTGCGGCTGCTAACCTAAAAGTTGGAGGTTTGAATCCACTCAAAGGTGCCTCAGAAGAAAGGCCAGGTGATCTACTTTCAAAAAGTCAGCCATTGAAAACCCTATGGATCACAGTTGTTTTTGTTTTGTTTTGTTAAGGCATCTGGGTCAATGGGAAGCCATTGATCGTTTTTGTGCAGTATGTATTTAAGGTCAGATTTGTGATGGGCAGTGCAAAGAGTAGGGGAAAAGGCAGACCAGTCAGAAAGTGATGGAATGGACCGAATGAAAGGCAGAGAGACTTGCTCAGAGCAATGCAGTCTGATGAAAAGAGGGGAGGGGACAAGAGCTATTTCTGAGGAAGAAACTGACCACCCCATTGATGGTGGCTTGACTCCTGATGGGTCCACCTCGCCTCGGTCAGGATTGGGCAGCCTTTGCTCCTCTGTTCTGGTCCCCTATCTCCATTAACTAGGGCCCAAAACCCCTCTTAATCCACTGGCGTGCATGTCCCCACCTCTTCTCTGGCTACCTTCTTGCCCAGGCCAAGGCAGGAGGAACTGTTGGATGGCTTCCCAGTGGGCAATGGGGCTGATGGGCCATCGGAGAGCAAGCCTGGGAAACAGCGCTCTCTTTTGGCTGGGTTCCTCTTTGCTCAGTCTGTCTTTTCCCCAGAGCACACTGGAAGGTCACCCAGCCCCGCCCAGCCCACCATCTTTGAGTCTCATGCATGTCACTGCCAGACCCTAGCTCAGGCCCTGCACAGTCATGTGTATGGATATTTTCTAGCCCAGACATCTGGCTCCTGGCCGGCACTCCAGATGGCCATGGAAGCAGCTCCACATTCTGCTCCTCCTGCCATCCTCCGCTGGCTGCAGGACTGCCTCTGGCTGTTCTCATGTATCCTCTCCTGACTGTTAGCTCTGGTCAGGCTTCCCCTCCAACCCACTACTGGAATCCTCTTCCTCACACTCTGCTCATGTCACCCCTCTGCTCAAAAGCATTGATGGCTCCTCATTGCCTGCAGAAGTGAGTCTACACCAGTGAGTGCATCCGATTCACCTGGGATGCACTTTAAAACCAGATCCACTTAATCTGAACGTGAGCCCCTTGTCAAGGTGCCCCAGTGTGTGACCATTGAATGTGTTCCCTGCTAGTCTATACACTTAAGTCTAAATGTTTGAACTCATTCATTTGTGGTCTCAGCCTATCTCTGTAGCCTTATGAAAATCATTAACCAGAAACCAGTTGCTGTCTAGTCGACTCTGACTCATGGCAAACCCCTGTGTGTCAGAGTAGAACTGTGCTCTTTGGGATTTTCAATGGCTGATTTCTCAAAAGTAGATCTCCAGGCCTTTCTTCTGAGGCACCACTGGGTGAACTCAAACCTCCAATCTTTCAGGTGGCAGCTGAGCACGTTAACCGTACTACCCAGGGACTCCTTAGAAGTCATGCCCTGGATGAAGACTTTGTATCCAGATCCATCTCCTCCAAGGTCTCCAACATTTCTGCTATACTGTCATTCCCCGTGATATTTTCCCTCCATTTCCACACACAAAAGGCACGCTTTCCCTATAAGACCCAGCTCTGGCTTAGTTTGGGTTCCTACAACCCAGAACCTGAGGCAGAACATCTGTGTTAATGATTTATTGGAGGGGTGCAATATTGGGAAAGCAAAAGTTAGGAGAAAAGGAAAGTGAGTAAGGAAGGAGGTGAGTAATGATGTCAACCACAGCCTCACCTGAGCACACAGTGGGTGCTTGGCCACAAGGAGTTTTCCAAGGAAGCTAAACAGAAATGCTTCATTGGGAGGAAATAAGAAGAATTTCCCCACTAGCTCCTTCTTTTCCTCTTCTGTCCAAGTTTGTCCCACAGGTTGTTAACTCCTCCATGTGCCAGGTTTTGTTACCTGGTCTATGGTGGTGACCTTAGAGGAAGTAGATCACACATGATCAGTGGGAGCACCTGTGGCTTGGTGAGCAGGATGAGCCAGGGACATGGCTGTGAGAACAGGGCACCTAAGTGGGTCTTGTGGCATCTCACACCTCTACAGGGACAAGGTGAGTGGTGTGCAGTGCCTTGAGTGACATGGGGTGTGAGCACAGCTGCTTGGTGGGTGTACTGATTGCCCAGGTGGACAACTTGTTCAATGACCTGGGCTATTATACCCTTGGGACGTTGATGGCACCCACGGAAAATCTATGCAACCAAGATCTGTACCTCTCTTCTGGTCTACAAGGACATGTCTGGTGCCAGGTGATTATCCTGGAGGGTCATTGATTGCACTGGGCACAGAACCTTGGCCAACTTGGCTATGCAACCTATAGAGGCCCATAGGCTGAGCGTGGAGCATCCTCTCTCCCATAGGGCCCCAACATGTTGACCACCATTGTCACTCCCTCTCTTTTGTCCCTAACTCTTAAGTGCATGAAGCCTACGCCAACTTGGACTTTGTATTTTTTGATATCTGACTCAGTCCCACCCCTAACCCCCACCATGAGTCTTCTTCCTGGTACTTACAAGTCCTCAGGAAATGTTGGTTGAAGACACCCCTTCCCCCAGAGGGCTGTGCCAGGATGGACTCAGCCATTCCCAGCATTTGGTATTCTTCTGCGGCCATTCCAGCAGGTGACATAGCCAAAAGGTGAAGCCTGTTGGCTCTGGAGTAAGACTGCTCGGGTCCAAGTCAAGTTGTGTGATCTTGGGCAAGTTTCTCCATCTCTCCCTGCCCCCAGTTCCATGTCTGCATTCCATGATACGTAACACCTACCCACCTTACAATGTCAAAACCACCCGTTGCCATCGAGTCGATTCCGACTCATAACAATCCTACAGGACAGAGTAGAACTGCCCCATAGGGTTTCCAAAGAGCAGCTGGTGGTTTCGAACTGTTGACTTTTGGTTAGCAGATGAGATCTTAACCCCTGAACCACTGTGGGTGTGAGGAATAATGAGGCAGCACTGGTGATGTGCTTGGCATCTAGTCTGTGGTCAAGAAGAGCTAAAGCTCTCTGGTCATGATACAACGGGGTGGAGGAGGATGCTCATGTCTCCTTGGAAGGCTGTGGTCTCTTGGGCTTCAAGGCATTCCCTCTTTCCCTCCTCACCTCCAGCAAGTTGCCCTGCTGGGTACATTTTGACAACCTGGCAAATCCCAGCAGGGAGGGAAGGAGCCTAAACCCAGTGAGGGATTAAGTATCCTCTTTCTTAAGCTCAAAAAGGCAAACCCCAGACAAACCACAGAGGTGGTAGTGGTTCAGTGTTAGAATTCTCACTTTCCATGTGAGAGACCCAGTTTTGATTCCCAGCCAATGCACCTCAAGCACAGCCACTACCCATCTGTAAGTGGAAACTTACAGGTTGCTATGATGCTGAACAGGTTTCAGCAGAGCTTCTAGACTAAGATAGACTAAGAAGAAAGAGGTGGTGATCTACTTCCAAAATTCAGCCAGTGAAAACCTGATGGATCAAAAAGGGGCTAATCCTGTTGTGCATGGGGTCACCAATTTGACAGCAGTTAACAACAGATAAACCAGAGAAGGTGATGCTCTGGTGGGTGGGTTAGTGAGAGAAAAGGAAGAGAATAGAGAAAGAGTAGGGTGTGTGTGTGTGGAGGAACTCCAGCTCCGGGGTTTGAGATGCAGATGGCGTATGGATGGGTACACCCCTCTGTCCTTCCTTGTGTTCCAGCTGAATAGCACTGAATGGAGCCTGCACCTGCACCATCAGCGCTTCCTACTTGTCATTTCTGCTGCACAACAGGAGCTCAACTATTAGCCCCCGTCATGTGCCAGTTCAACCCAGTTATGTTGCTAATCAATATTTATGTCCAGAGAAGTTAAAAATAATCATGGGAACTGGGTTAGAGCAAACCTCTCTGAGCCACTTCTCCAAAGAATTCTATGCTGAAGTCCCCAGGACATACTATGAAACATGGGCAAAGGATGGGTCCAGTGGGGTGTAAGTAAGTATTTGTATATGATGACATCACACCGAAAACTAACAACAACCATTGAAAGAAGTTGTTCACATTGGGATCAGTGCTCTTGGGGGTGTTTGTGGAAACGTGACTTGTCCACAAAGAGTCTCTGATAAACAGGACTGAAACAACATAATCTTTGACCTGTTTTGCAGAAGAACAAGGGGAAGATTCTACTTTGGAGAGTGAAGAATCAAACAGACAAGAAGAGGAGAGCTGGGATGTCAACAGCACTAGGATACTCTGGGGGCCAATAGGACCCACCAATGGAAGGTTGAGGCTTCAGCTGGGCTGGTCTCGCCCACATCTCCCTGCCTGGTTCATCTTTGCCCCACTGTCCCTGGCCATGTGCCTCTTCCTACAAGACCACTGGAGACAAGTCTTCAATGTTACCTCAGCCTCCTAGTGCTGTTGTAGCAGAAATAACACGAGTGGATGGCTTTAACAAACAGAAATTCATTTCCTCACAGTTCAGGAGGCTAGAAATCCAAATTCAGGGCTCTGGCTCTAGGGAAAGGCTCTCTCTCTGTTGGCTCTGGGGGAAGATCTGGGGTTTGTTTTCCTCTTCCCGTCTCTCCAGTCTGCCTTGAACTGGGGTTTAAATATAGAAGAAAGCAGAACTCTGTGTCTCTTCCTGCACTCTTCTCCAGTGCCAGCTCCTTCCAAGTCAGCTTCCTGTATCATAGATTCCAGAATGAGATGTTCATTTGCTCTTTGAAAATAACACTCCAAACCATTCAAACAAGCCTCCACGGCTCAGATAAATCACAAGGGATGGACTGGGAGCTCTGGGTTCTATTTCACTTAGAGGAGCCCTGCTCCTGGAGAGCACCCAGGCTACCCCATTGAAATATAGCTTCCTCCTAAATTTCATTCCACAAGCCCCTGCCCACAGTCAGTTTAAGTGGTAATTAATACTTAAGTGAGCAGCATCTTTCAATTGTTCTCATTATTTTTCTGCATCATGTTATCATATATAAGGACTTGGACTGAGGGACACTCACAACCCAACCATTCTTCACTTACACTGTGTAGTCTTTCATCCCAGTGAAGGTTTTCTTAAGGGAATCAGGCACCTACCACACTCTTGGAGCAATTGTGGAGCAATGGTTCTTTGCTCGAGGGAAGAACAAAACTCAGCTTGATGCCCACATGGATGTTTCGTTATTATTTGTCCTCCATGATCCAAAGCAATCTAGCCTAACGGAGGGTTCACTACCTGACCCCAGTCATGGTGTTTTCAATAGCCTTGTATGTATGTGAAAGCTGGACAGTGAAGGAGAACTGACACATTTGAATGATAGTGTTGGTGAAGAATATTGAATATACCATGGACTGTCAGAAGAACGAACAAATCTGTGTTGCAGAAAGTACAGTCAGAATGCTCCTTAGAAGCAAGGATGGTGAGACTTTGTCTTGCTTACTTTAGACATATCAGGAGGGACCAATCCCTGGAGAAGGACTTCATGCTTGGTAAAGTAGAAGTTCATCGAAAAAGAGGAAGACACTCAAGATGGCTTGACAAAGTGGAAGACACTCGAGATGGCTTGACAGAGTGGCTAAAACAATGGGCTAAAACATACCTAGTATTGTGAGGATGGTGCTGGGACAGGCAATGTTTCATTCTGTTATACATAAGGTTACAGTGATTGGAGCTGACGCACTGGCACCTAACAACAACCTTGTTGACTTGGAGAGGATATGCAATGACCCAGGTCACAGACTGCCTTGATGCATAACTTTAACAAATTCAAGATGAAGGGTCCTCATAACCCTGCTGTGCTCTCTGACTCAGCTGCCTTTGGGGATGGCAGGCCCCAGGAAGCCTGTTGGTATTACTAGGAACAGGTAGTCAGAGGTGGTTTGGAGACCGAGGAAGGTCTACCTAGTGTCCATAGTGCCATTATCAAAACTCATTATCCTGCAGTTTTCCAGAAGCTATTGCTTGAGTAGAAGTGTTCTCAGAGATGGCACTCTGTGTGATAGTCTATAAAACTATCAACTGATGCCCACAAGTTGTTCTTTTCAAAATATACTTTCAAAGCAAAGGAATTAATGGGCTGACCCTACCTTCTTCAGCACCAAGGAGAGCTCCAGGAATCTACAGCCTTTTGGCTCCTTCTTTGGATGGAGCTTCAAGTAGCCAGGGAGTCCTTGGGTAGTAGAAGGTGTTAACGCTCCAGGCTGCTAACCAAAAGGGTGGCAGTTTGAATCCACCCATAGGTGCCTCGGAAGAAAAGCTGGTGATCAACGTCTGAAAAATCAGCCATTGAAAACCCCATGGAGCACTGTTCTCCTCTGGCACACACGGGGTTGCCATGAATCAGGGTTGACTTGATGGCCACTGGTGGTGGTGGTGCAAGCAGCCAGAGCAGAAGAAGTGCAGACTCGCTTTACATTGCTGTGAAGGCCTGGCTACCTCTGCACTGATCTCGCCTTGCCTCCTGCTTCAGTGCCTTCAGCTTCATCCCAGAGATGTTGCAAGTCTGGAGAACCATGGCCTTGAAGGCCAGAGGTTTGGCTACATCACTTCTCCCAAGTCCAAAGCCTAATAGTTAAGAAATGCAGGGAGATCTGCAGAGAACAGGGAGGGTAAGGAATTGGGTCTGGACAGATAAGAGGATTCCTTTCCAGTCCAGACTCTCTTGCCAAAGGTGAGTGAGTGGAGACTTTTTGGGAGGAGCCTAGCAGATCACAAGGCAAAGTTGCCAAAAGCAACTTGTCTCTGGCCAGCAACAGCAGCCTCGATCCACTTAGCAATGCAGCAGATCCTAACTGGAGGAGTCTCCATGACGCTGCAGCACAAAGTGTGCAAATGCTAGATAGGACGCTTGGAAATTCAGGGAACAAATGAAACAGAAATGTGGAACCACAGATGCAAAATAAGAAAAAAAAATGAGGCAAATCTTTGCATTTGCAGCTGCTCTCTGTGCAAGGAATTATGTATTCAGCTTCCCCCTTTTATTCTGAGTTTTATTACAGAATATAACCATGCCAGCTGCTTCACCTTTATCTGGCAACCTGAAACCAAAGCAAAAAATACCGTTCTGGGTACAGGCGTTTAAAAAGGAAACTGCTCCCTCTTTGGCAGTCCAGCTGGGCCTCCAATGAGAAACCCAGTTGCCTTTGAACTCAAAAGCAGTGCCTCCAAGGTCCCTGCCTGCTCCTGGACCAGCCTTCTGCCTTCAGTGGAGGGAAGAGAAGAAACGTGAACCTCCCTTCTGGATAGTCTAGCTCTGCCCTGCCCATCACTTTTTCTTAGGATAGATACAGAACAAACTGGGGCAGGTTTCATCCTAGTAATGATAGTATTTCACTTTGATTCTTCAGGTTAAAACAAGTCAACAGGGAAATGAGAGCTTTTCCCTTGCTTCCTGGGAGGGTGCTAGTTATCTCCCCCAGTGGAGTTGCTGTTTTCCAGAGGGTTCGATGGTCAGTCCAGGGAGCCAACCACTGGCAGACCTGGATGTCCTCGAGGATAAGCATCCATCCAGCCCATGCACAATTACCCTCTGCAGAAAGAAGGCAAAATGTAACTCCCCCTAAAGCAGGATTTCTCATTGTCTGCACTGTCAACGCTTGGGGCAGGATAACTCTGTTATGGGGACTGTCCTGTGCATTGTAGGATGTTCAGCAGCATCCCCAGCTTGACCTGTTAGATGTCAGTAGCACCCCTCTCCCTTCAGTTGTGGCCACCAACAATGTCGCCAGCCATTGCAAAATGTCTCCTGAGAGGAGGGGTGCAGAAACCACCCCTGGCTGAGAATCACTGTCCAAAAGGAACCTATCATCCTTTCTTCAAACCCAAGCTCTTGGCTCTGAAGCTAATACCCAGCAGGAAAGCACAGAAGATGCATCTATTTGAAAGAGTGTTTATTACAAAACAAATGGCTGCAATACCGAGAGCATCTGTAGTCTAGTAGGATCCAGAGTCCTATAGTCTCCCCCAACTTGGCTCCAGCCTAGGGTTGTTTGTTTCTGTTGGTTTTTGTACCAGACCCAGAGCGTACCTTTGAGTGCCAGCCTAGTGAATTGGCTTTGTCTTGAGGAGAGGGATGTTGGGACTTCCTAGCTCCCTGCCTCCTTTGCCCTCCCTGTAGTTGGTGGGGACATTTGCTAAAGAGATCCTGTGCCATTGTGTAATATGCCTATCCCTCTGAATGCCCACCCTGTCTAAACGGGAGCTGGAGAAGAGCCTCCACAGCCATTGTCCTGTGCCAAAAGGCTTCTGCTGCATCAGCATGTTTGGAAACCCATCCTGGTCCACGTTGCCAAATTTCTTTAGCCATATTGGGATCCAATACTTATTTTCTTGGCTTCCGTTCAAAGGCAAGAGCTCTATACACTCACTAATGGATATTAGAATTCCAATTTCCCCCTCTCACTGGTGAGCAAATTGAGTTTATTTTAATGGTATCCAGGCTGTTGATTTGTTTAAACCAGTTAAATGATCAAAGAGGGATTGTTTTTTCTGCTTGTTAAAAACAGTTATGTATCCCATTCATCAGTGTGCCTGAGGGCATTAAGTAAGCCCCTCACTGAGTCAGGAGAGGTTTACCCTGGGGAGCCAGTGGTCACTTCAGCCATCTGCCATCCTGAGGCTTCTGAAATAAATGGAGGCTCTTGGACAGTGTGTAGGAAGCAAAGACAATAGCTCCCCTCAAAGCTAGAGACAGTAGGAACGGAGGCTTGTACATCACAGAGGGCCAGATGTTAGACAAGGCAAAGTGTGAATCACCTACTGATTCTACTAGGGGTGCAAGCTGGGTGGGGGGAAATGTTTCATCTGCTTTCTGACTGAATTAGGGGGCAATAATATTTGTTCAAGGGGGCAGTGGTGGTTCAGTGGTAGAATTCTCACCTTCCATGAGAGATAACTGGGTTCAATTCCCAACCAATGCACCTCATTCACAGCCACCACCTGTCTGTCAGTGGAGGCTTCAGTGTTGCTATGGTGCTGAACAGGTTTCATTGGCGCTTCCATAATCAGACTAGGAAGAAGGTTCTGATGATTGACTTCCAAAATCAGCCAATGAATAAAAACCCTATGGAACAGAAGGATCCAATCTGCAACCGATCATGGGGATGGCGCAGGACTGGGCAGCATTTTGTTCCACTGTGCATGGGGTCACCATGAGTTGGGAGCTAACTCAAGGGCACCTAACGACAACAACAACAATGTTCATCCCAAGTTTTAATGAATATTCTACACCCTGCTTCCAAGAAGGAAGATGAAATCTCACTTGAAAGATGGCTGAGATTTCGCTTTCTAACTACACAGACCCTTGGCTTGGGATCTGTCATAGATTGAATTATGTCCCCCAAAAAATATGTGTATCAATTTGACTGGGCCATGATTCCCAGTATTGTGTGGTTGTCTTCCATTTTGTGATTGTGATTTTATGTTAAAGAGGATTAGGGTGGGATTGTAACACCCTTACAAAGGTCACATCCCTGATTCAATGTAAAGGGAGTTTCCCTGGGGTGTGGCCTGCACCACCTTTTATCTTACAAGAGATAAAAGGAAAGCGAAGCAAGCAGAGTGTGGGGGACCTCATACTACCAAGAAAGCAGCACCGGAAGCAGAGTGTGTCCTTTGGACCCGGCGTCCCTGCGCCTGAGAAGCTCATCGACCAGGGGAAGATTGATGACAAGGACTTTTCTCCAGAACTGACAGAGAGAGAAAGCCTTCCCCTGGAGCTAATGCCCTGAATTTGGACTTGTAGCCTACTACATGACTAAGGTAGGGTCCTTAGGTGTAGATCAGCTCATCTGGGTTGACTGATACCCATGACTGTGGCCCCTCCCTCCTATCTGTCTGCTGCTGGTCCATGGCAGTGACTTCCCTTGAGGAAGTGTGGCCAGAGGACTTAGCAGCAGTTGAATTGTGTGATGGAGACATTTCTTGAGGGGGATAAGGCCATCTCCCACAAGTTCTGTGGTTGGAGCCACGTGGATTAGGAGAGGTCTTGGGTGGCACAGATGGTTAAGTGCTTGACTACTAGCTGAAAGGTAAGTGGTTCAAACCCACTCAGAGATGTCTCAAAAGACAGGCCTGGTGATCTGCTTCTGAAAGGTGATAGCCTTGAAAATCCTATGGAGCAGTTCTACTCTGAACACATGGGGTTGCCATGAGTCAATGGACTTGACAACAACTAACATCTGGGTCCAGCTTGGCCCCGCCATTCCTTGGTAGGAGGCATTGGACAATATATGTGTCCTCCTGTGTCACATGGGAGACAACTAATGATGTATATGACTTCGATAGTACGTCCAATTTTGTTAAATATGGGTTTTGTGAATAGGAAACTTTACATTCATTTCTGTAAGGGAGTGTGCTTAATACTCCGGAAAGCATCTAACAATCTCTTTATAGGGAAGATTTAAAATAATTTATTAAATAGTGATTTTTGTTGAGTATGAAGCTTTACAAACTTATCTCTGTAAAAGAGCGTGCTTAACAGATGTGAAATGTATCAGGTAAGTTAAAAGGTACTTTGCAGATGTCGAATTGCTCCTGGAGGCCAGGCCACATGGTTTATTGAAAATAAGACTGCTCTATCATCCTTGCTTTCTTAGACTAAGCCTTAGATCAGCTGGCCTATGGGAGGCACAGCCCTGGCAGCTGACGCCAAGGCTTTACCTTTGAATACACATTAAGGAGTCCTGGTGGCATCTCCTTGGGAGAAAAACCCGGTGATCTGCTCTTGTAAAGATTACAGCCTAGAAAATCCTATGGGGAAGTTCTACTCTGTCATGTGAGGTAGCTATGAGTTGGAATTGACTCAACGGCACCAAACAACAACATACATGAAGCTAAGCAAAACCCCTGCTTCTCTCCCTCCCGCTGGAAAGGGAGTTGATCCCACCATCTCTATGGTAGAGCAGAATTTCTCAGTGTCAGCACTAGCGATATTCTGGACCAGACAATTCTTTGTTGTGGGGTCTATTCTGTGCATTGTAGAAAGTGGAGCAGCATCCTTGGCCTCTCCTCACTAGCTGCCAGTAGCACTACCCTCCTCAGCCGTGACAACCAAAAAGGACTCCAGATGTTGCCAGATGTCCCCTGCAGAACAAAATTGCCCTGGTTGAGAACTACTCGTTTACATGAGTGAGTGCCTTGCTACAACATAATTTGCATGAACTGAGGCTGTTTGGAGGAGTCCCTGGGAGGCACAAATGGTTAACACACTGGGCTACTAACTGAAAGGCTGGGGGTTCAAATCCACCCAGAGATGCCTTGGAAGAAAGGCCTGGAAATCTACCTCTGAAAAATAGGCCATTGAAAACCCTATGGAGCACAGTTCTGTTCTGACACACATGAGGTCTCCATGAATTGGAATCAGCTTGACAGCAACTGGTTTGGTTTTGGTTTTGGAGCCTGCCTGGAAGAAGTAAGATCCTTGTCTTTTCCTCTCTATAATATTGTGCATGTTCGAAGTGTTCCCCGGCTCTAGGAATGGAGGCCCTTTGGAATTTCCTGCCTTGGACTGAGCTGGCTAAGGCTGATCTGTTTCCCCAGAAGGCAGTATCCTCTGCATGAATCTCTGCAGACGTTAGCTGGACTCAGATGGCCCATCAAAGAGCAAGGAGACTCCCCAGCCCTGCTCTCTGGGTGCTTGTGGTCTCAGGTATGAGGTTCGGTGTTGTGGCACCTTCTCAGTTAACTCAAGTTCAGTTATAGCCAACCTCAGGGCCAAAACACAGAGATTTGGAAATGTTGTCTTAGTTGTTTGACTAGGCAAAGCACTGGCTTGGGAATAAGAAAGATCCAGGGAGAAATTAATTTAGAACCTGTGAACTGTGCAATAGAAACATGAATGTCCATATTTATAGACTAGGTCTCTGATAATATTGTTCAAAAAAAATAAATAACATTAAAAAAAAAAAAAAGTCCTTTGAGGTCATGGCCTGAACTCAGTAATACTTTTCTTTCTTTTTTTTATATTATGTTTTTTTTCTTTTAATAGCAACATTAGAGTACTAAATATACACAGGAAAGTTGATATAGGTGTTGCATTTACAATGTTTTCCAAATACATAGCTTTGAAATACAGAAACAACTTAAAAAAAAATCTGGAATAAAAGTTCACTCATACGGAAATCACACCCAGCCACCTGCCCCCCCACCCAACTATATTGTGTCATTTCTGTTTATTAACATGGTTATGATATGCATTTAAAGAAAAACACGGCATTAAACTACAATCGTTGAACTCTTTCAAAAAGATGATATAAAGAAGTGTATGGAGTCAACCGTGGTATAGGGATACGTGTAGTAAGTAAACAGGGAGGCTTTCGTTTTTCTGTTGAAAAATAACAAGTGCTCCATGTAAAAGTATAAATAAACAGTTAACAGTTTATTGTATCAGAAAATAATTTAGGGAAATCAAAATAAACCCGGTTTTGCTATACATGAGAAAGGGAAAAGAATAAAGTTCTAAAACAGTCAACTTAAAACCTATGAAAAATAGGCCATTGTGGCCGTTGCTGTTTCTTTTCTTGTCCTGTGGTTTGGGTTCACCCCATGTGAGTTCCTAGTTCCATTGGTGAGCTGGGAGGAGCCAAGGAAGAAATGAGCTCCGTCTTTAAATTTATGTCAAGAGACCTGGTAAATTCAAGTGTTACTTTAAGACGATAGAAGTTTCCAAATGGAAATGGATCCTTGGCACCAAGCATATCTTTTGTTCCTCAGATCTGTGACTTTTGTATCAATGCCCCTCACAGAAAATCCAGTCCACAATTTGGATGCTTCTCTGAGAGTTTGTTTTATCCCACCAAATGCCCAGATGGGCCCACTGGTCGACACTTAATGATGTGAAGGCAAAGCATTCAAATGGTCTATTTTCTTTTCCACCTAATCACAGAGCAACTCTTTAATGACCACTGATGAGTTTAGTCAATGACAAGTTAAACTGACAGAGATGTATTCAAAAGTTAATTGGGTTTCCTTTTTCTAAAGCATACATTGGAGCCAGATTTGTCAAGCACATGAACCGTGGATAGATCTCCGAGACTTGTCCCCAGATGTTCAGCATTTAACGATCAGTTTCCACCAAATTAAACAATAATTGAAGGGTTTCAGATATTTCCCTTTTGTTTGGTTGTTGGTGTTTTCTAAATGTTCTGCAGTCAACATTTATTCCTTTTGAAAAAAAAATTAAGCAGCTTTAAATGTATTATCAACTAAATGCGTGAAAATAAGAAAGAGGTAATGCAGTGTCCTCCAAAGTCAGTTTAACACCTTCTGGGTGTAGTTCACGTTGGAGGAGACCCCTGCTTAATTGCCCACATGTAGAGTGACTGAATACTGATTTTTAGTCCCACAGCTCTTTTGTTGATTTCTATATCAATGGCAAATTAAGTAAACGTAATCAATGAGGTCATTAGAATTCACATGAGGCTTTGTTGTTATTTTGCTTTTCATTTAAATAATTTTAACTGAACAGTAACCCAGCCCTGGGCTCCAGCCCTTGCCACCTTGTGTTTCTCCAGGAAACTTAAAAGGAAGGAAGGACCCAAATAAAATGGGGCTACCAGAAGAAGAGGAAACCAATAAGCAAAAAACACAAGTCTCTAGTTCTTAAGGAAACAATGATCTGGATTCCCAAGCCTGCCGGCCATATGTTTTCGGAAAATCTCAACGTTTCATTGGGAAGCTTGAAAATTCCCATGTCTCCCTTTCACCACAACTGGCGAGATCAGGGAGCAGGGAACCCCGTGGATGGTTTTCTCTTCTTACACTGAGTAGTGTGACACAAGATGGTTCCTGAAATGTTGGCTGAACCTCAAGTCACTCCATGCCACCTCAGCTTAGGAATCAATCATTAAGGATCAAATGTGTGGTCCGTTGACTGAGAATCAACTTCCCCAGGGTCCTTTCACCCTCTGACTTCAGAGGAAGCAACCCAAATACAAGTGAAAAACAAACAAAAAATAAAACAAGCCATTATCCATCAGCATGACCGTCAAGAAGTGTGGGGGCCCAAACACCCCGTCTGTAGTGCTAGCTAACTTTTCAAAGTCATCTGCCTCCTCCCTGTCTTCAAGAAAAATTGTGCTTGTATGTGGAAATGACACAGCACCTTAGGGAGTCCTCCTCACCAACACATTCTAAGTACACATTTATCTGCTGTAAACTCATCAAGAAAAAACGCTCATGTTTCTTGGTAGACCTTGAGTTGTAGACAGTACCATACCTTGATAGTCAAAATCCACATGTATAAGAGAGAAATCATACAGAGCAGAGTTCCTGGCCCAGAAGAGACTTTGGAGGTAGAGAGAGAATGTTCCTTCAGGTGAGAGAGGCTGCCATGTTCTAGAAAACCCTATCAAGAACAATGCCGTTGTCTTACTAAGATATCCTTACATGGTTTCCAGCAGCCTAAGACTTCGGTGGGGTTATTTTGGGGGAACACACCTCCTCTTACTCCAAATTAGTCCTCCAAAGGTTAGAAATTAGAGTTGAGGGCGTCACAGTAAGTTTGAAATTATCCCTTTGATTTGGGGTGTGCTAACAGTGGAGAAGGATGGGAAAGGTCTACTGAGGAATGAGACAGTGGTCAGAGGTTGGTACCACGGTGTTTGCCTGCAGTTCCCTGCACGATGATATGAAGCAATTATATAGGGTCTTCCATCCTAGAGTCTGAGTGACTGCACGTCTTCATGGTACATAATAGTGCCAAAAATGGAACTTAGAACTGCATAGTGTTCTTACTTCCCTTTTGGCAAAACCTAACCCCTATTTCCTAGAAGCAATAACTTTCTCAGTGCAGTAAGGCTAGCCTTACCTGACAGTCTGCCAACACAACAGCTACAACATCAACGCTAAAGGATTTTATTGGAGAATTTCAGAATCTAATAATGACAAAAGCTAACCAGAGTGATCAGCTTGGTTATGTCCACGCAAGAATGAAGTTTCTAGAGAGTTGTTATTTTCTATTGCAAATATTTCGGGGTTAAAAATAACAAAGGAGCTCTGTCACAGTCAGTACTGACTCATGTAAATCCAGGTTTCCAGAGGATTCTATTTTAGAAGAGAGACCACCTAGGACAAATCTAATTAAATTTTGTAAAGGAAAAGTTCATGCAATCAGATCTGTTCTGCCTCTATTCTTGCCACACATGACTCAGCAGATATTTTACTGTGGGATTCACGATATTAGCAAGAGTTAATTAGCTCCATGAGGCTATTTTAGCAACTCCCTGAGTTTATTACAGTGACCAATTTAATACTGTCCACGGTACATGTGAAGATCCTTGAGTGGCATAAACATTTTGCTCTCCCTGACTAAGGTTGGTGGTTTGAACCCACTCAGTGGCACTACAGAAGAAAGACCTGGTGATCTGCTTCCCTAAAGATTATAGCCAAGAAAATGCTATGGAACAGTTCTACCTCGTAACATATGGAGTAGTTGCCCTGAGTCGGAATCAACTTGATGGCAACAAGTTTATTTGTTTTTGTTTATGGTACATCTGTGGTCTGTTCCGTCCTACACAAGAAGAGAGAACACAGCCTCCCTTACAAACATGGGCATTTATATATTCACTATATATTATATCATTATATATCCTCCATGACTCACTGGTGGTTTAAACTATCCCCATCCCAAGTGCTTATAAACTTATGTGCCCCAGATGGGCAAGAGTGGCCCAGTTTATATCATACCTCTTATGCCGAGACTTTCCATATATGACTTAGATTTATGGGTTCATTCAAAACTGCTCTCTTGATTCTACACACAGTAACTCTTAGAACACTTAGCAGGGAATCTACCAAGTGGGAAACGTAACAGAGCTGCTGGAGGATTTATTTTAGAACATCAACTCCAAAGCAGATACAGACAATACGTTATAACCAATTGGCTGTTTTCTTCCGTTCTCTTTATTCGTGGCTGTGGACTATGCATTTATAGGTGTGGAATGCAGACTGATGGCTGGAGAAGGCTGCCATCCCCACCCCCTTGCTGTCCATGCACTATGGCCTTAAAGGGCCTATGACAAGCATTTTGCTGCTATGCCATTCTATATTCTGGGAGCCATTGTGACCATAGCTTTCTCAGTCACCAGCAGCCTATGAGTTTAATCTCCCAAACCCAAGTGAAATAGAATGGAAGAGGGCATGTGAGTACATGTCTGAGCCTGTTTGTCTCTATACTGATGGTCAGGGATGGTGAGGCCACTCCTCTAGTAAAGTTCAAGTGCCCTTACCCACCCTTTGGCATAATGGGAGATTGTGCATGGAGATAAATTGCCTAGCTAGGGATGGCATGGTAACTTGGTGACTCATGTGAACTTTGGAGATGGGCTATGGCGTTCTTGCTAGCTGAGATCTTTCTCGAACTATCTGAAGTCAGAAGTTCATTCTTTCTGCTTGTTTGATGGTTGGTGTGATCTATAAGATGCCAATTCTCTGCCCATACATCTATTTATCCATTACATACATCCAAATGCAGGCTCTAAACCCAGAAATATGAAACTAGACATAACCACACATGACACTTTTTGGAAGGAAGGACTGGTATATATTTCAAAATGTCAAATAGTCACTTAAGAACTGGCTGGAAACCCCACCAATAACGGTCAGAGTAATGAACACTCAAAGCTTGGCGTCACCTTCATAGCTTCACCTGCATAGGATACATGTCAGTGTAAAAGAAGGAAACAATGATCAAAGACTCACAGATGGTGGGAGTTTGGCTCCTTTATGTGAGCTGTGTTATTTTCACTGGTTAAAAACAAACAAACAAACAGAAACCAATATGGCACAGCAAATGGACAAACCGCACCAGAGGAACCGTTCCAGAATTACAGGCATCACGGCATGTTTTGGAATAACTGCTTGCCTAAAAGCAGATGTTGTTTAGGAAGTGCACTGCCAAGTGACATCAGTGTCGAGAGAGAATTTTTGAAGAGGCAGCTGCCTTCCTCAACAGGAGGGAGGACTCTCCTTGGTGGCCCCAGTGTCCTGTGGGTTACATCCCTGTCATTGAACCCTCTTGTCATCCTTGAGACCTTGGTGACCTACTGGTGACTTGATAACATAGGTATGCTCATGGGGAGGGAGGGCCCCAGGAGCATAGACAGCATTCAGGGGTAGGGAAGCACGGTAAGTTCATCATCAGGGTAATATCCCTCATCTTGGCTTCACCTCTCTGCTTCCCCTGAGGGATCATCCCCGTTGAAGTGATTGAGGGATTTGGTGGAAAGCCAGGTAGAGCAGTTGGTAATGACTGGAGAATCTCATCGTTGGGAGTGCAATGCATTTTTATCCAGGAGGTAGGAGTAAGGCTTTCTTGTGTGCCGCAACCCAAGAGCAACCCTTGGTTAGCAAGTGACAATTTCATTTCCAGTTGGAAATAACGACAGGACTAAGAGACACAGACAACTCCCACCTCTCCCATCACTCTGCTCCCTTGTCTTCCCACCACTCATCCTTCTCTCTGGATATTATTTTGTTTGCTTCTTTGTTAATTATCTGCCTCTTCCCACAGTAGACTGTCAAACCCACGAAGGCAGGACTACGCCCATCTTGCTTCCTGCAGCATAGCCAACATGGTAGAAGTTCATGTTAAATAAGTGGATGAATGAATGATCCTAAGCTAATTATAGTGAGCTGGGAAGAGTTGTGTCTCTTCTAACTGTGTATGTGGACAGTGTCTTCTTAAAGAACTCACATGCTGAAACGAGTGACTCTGGAATCTGGCAGAAATCAGGAGTTTTGGTGAGAGATGACCTTGTGGAGGACAGCTGGAGAGACAGCCCCATGGAATACAGTGACTGCCTCTAGGACTCACTTGTGCTCAGATCTCTCTGATAAAAAAGGGTAGCAGTGTCAAAATATGATATGAACAAAGAAAATATGTGTGCTGATGCCATTTTGAAATGAGACCCTTGGTGAGACCCAGAATGAATGTAGAAAGGCTGTCGGTCCTGGCCCTGAGGTTCAGCCCTGGTTCCTTGCCTTGTCTTCCAAGGTACCAAGGTCAGCCCAGCTTCATGAGCTAGATGATACTGGATGTGGGCAAAGAAACAAAGAGAATTATCTCTACGGACAAGAGAGCCCAAACAGAGACCTTCCAAAATGAAAAAAGCCAATTCTCTGACATGTTCATTTTATAATATGACCACCATGATTGGACACCTGTGCATAAAATTCCTGAAAACAAAAACCCGTAAGGAAAACTGCCTGATACTGAAATGTGGTAGTTAAACAGTAATGCATTTTTGAGAAGACTGAGCGTAAGACTGCAAGATCACTGTAGTAATTACTGATCTGATGGTCAAATCTTTGGAGAGTTGGTGAGGTTTGTGGGTAAAATGAATATCTGGAAGTTGAACACAGCACTAGGAGTCCACACAAAGGCAGGACTGGGAAGGATCAGAAATACTTAGGAGGAAACCCGGCTTCGTAAGTGGCCTCTCCATTTGGTACAAGAAGGCACTAGATCTGAACACTAGCAGCCCTCTAGCACATCTCAGGGTGTTGCTACACTTTCATACAGTGCATGAGAAGGCAGGAGCTAAGAAGGAAGACTCAGTGGGCATGAGGCCTGGCCTTGTCTTGGACTACTAATGGAATCTGAGCCCAGTGGGAAATGATCAGGAAGCTTTCTTGGTCATGAGTGGAAAAATTTCCCTAAAGCAATTACACATATGAAAAATGACATCAAATGTATGAGGATTAGAAGGGACTAAATCTAGAAATGGAGCAATCTAGAATGCTCCTTAAAAATGAGGATGGAGAAACTTTGTCTTGCTTACTTTGGACAGGTCATCAGGAAAGACAAATCACTAGAAAATGACTTTATATTTGGTAAAGTAGAAAGTCAACAAAAATGAGGAAAACCCTCCACGAGATGGATTGACACAAAAGTCCAAACAATGGGCTCAAACACACAAACGATCATGAAGATGGTGCAGGACCAGGCAATGTTTCGTTCTGCTATACGTAAGGTCACCATGAGGTGGACCTGACTTGACAGCAAATAACAACAACAACAAAGCCTCGAAATGGACTTGACCCTACAACAAAGAGCAGATCGTTCCCCAAAGCCACACCCACTTGCTTCAGTAGCTTCAAAGTCTAAAGGTGGCAAGAGATCATGGCGAATGTGACTGAGGCCCGTGATTGTGAGATTTCAGAGAGTTGCTGATGGGAAAAGATGAGGGGGACAAAAATTGGGGATCTTATCAAACCATATCATCCCTCTTTTGAGTACCTTCTCTGAGGAAAAAAAAAAAAGCTAAAACAAATGTAAGAAACAGGCCCTGGGGTGCGAGTCTAAGGTGTCACCTCTGCAGTGGAATGCTGGGGGTGTCAGCGACTGACTTGGAAATCCAGAGGTCAAGCTGAGAAGAGCCGACCTTCAGCACACCCAAGTCTGCAGAAGGGCAGTCCAGCAAGACTCATCTGACACCAATATGAAAAATGTCTGGGAATGTGGACATACAGCTGGACTCAGAACAATCTTATCCTTGGGTGTTATAATACAGACTCCACTGTGATGAGGCTGAATTCTCTAGGCTGTTCACTTTATTATCTCCTTTCACACAGATAGCGCTTCCCTCAGAGGTGTCTGGGAAATAAAGTAACCAATTAAAACCTAAGAGATCTCTACACATACTCCCTCAACCCTCATGAAATAGTGGCCATTCCCGACGCAGGCTAGTTTTGCAGACATTCAGTACAGAACTAGACTTACTGATGCAGATTTGCACGCACGTTGCTTGCCTGGTGGTTGGTGCACGTGGGGTTCTTCTGGCCCTGCCCCAGACATGTGCCCAAAAGGCTGTGTTGGCAGGGCCTTCGTCAGTGTACACCCCTTTAGAAGGTTCAACATCTGATGGCATTCCAGAGAGTTCAAAGCATCCAGAGGGCAGCCTGTGGTCTGGGAAAGAGGCTGAGCTGCCATTGGAGGTGACATGAAGTGGTGGCCTGTCAGCCGGGGTGCCCTGCCAGCGAATGAACAGGGTTTCTCTGCCATCACCTCCTTTCCGGCTGAGTTCGCTCTGGAGCTCAGAATGTCATGGATCACAGCAGTAACCCTCATAGCCCTGACCGATGATGAGGACCCTCTGCACCCATCGTAAGTCAGGAAGGCACAATGCCTGCAGGGATTTGAGGGTGATGTGATGGAGATGGCTGGATGAAGGACAGAGAGAGAAGCACAGTCGAGCGTGATGCGGGTGAGTCCCAGGAATCTGGAGATGATCAAATGCCAGCAGTGATGTTTGCTGTGTCTCGATGGGTGGTGACGCTTTGGGAGAAAACTACAAAAAACAAAAACAAAAACCGACTTTGCTACTTCAGGAGCAATACTACAACACCAGCCTCAATGCTATTTTGTCATGAAAACAATGTTTTCCTCCTCGGCTGGTATCTTTTTAACTTCCACATATTCCAAGAGGTAAAAATGTTTGTTTTAGAGGGAGATTGAGCCCGACTGAAGAATCAAGTTCAGCAAGCCCAACCCAAAAGTGGGGAGAAAGGCCAGTGTCTGCCAGTCCTTTCAGCCACTCTCAAATTGAACACCCCATTTGTTCATGCACCCTACTGGTGAAAACAGTCATGCAGGGGCCATTCCTAACAGAAATCTTGGGAGACAGCCCACTCATCCCTGATCTGGATCTACCCCATAAGCAGGGCTTATCTTCTGTCTAACCAGGATCTTAGTTCCTTTACAGTGCCCCCTACTGGCAGCAATTCTGGAGCCCTGGGTGCCTTTAAGGAGCCTTGGTAGCGCAGTGGTTAAAGCATTCGACTGCTAACAGAAAGGTCAGCGGTTCGAACCCACCAGCCGCTCCACAGGTGAAAGGTGTGGCAGTCTGCTTCCTTAAAGATGATAGCCTTAGAAACCCTATAGGGCAGTTCTACTCTGTCCTATAGGGTCACTATGAGTCGGAACCTACTCAAAGGCACTGGGTTTGGTTTGGTTTGGTTTTGGGTGCCTTTATTTCAAGTCCCCGGGTGGTACAAATGGTTAACACACTTGGCCGCTAAGGGAAAGGTTGGCAGTTTGAATTCACCTAGGGGAGCCTGGGAGGAAAGGCCTGGCATTCTACTTCCAAAAAAATCAGTCATTGAAAACCCTATGGAGCATAGTTCTACTCTGACACTTACAGGGTCACCATGAGTCAGACTCAACTTGACAACAGCTGTTCTTTTTTGGGGGGGGGGCAGGAGGGACACTTTTACTAAGATGTGGGTTGGGAAGGAGTGGTCCCATCTTTGGGTATGGCAGTAATTTTGGTAATAGTGTGTGTGGTAGGAGCTCTATATAACAAGGCTTTGACCTGGGCCCCCTATTTCAACTGGAAAGCTATATAGTAGGATTCTTGGGAAAACACAAATGTTGGCCAACGGGAGGTGACAAGAAAGTAGTATCTTTGCCACAGTCTCCACCAAGATCTAAAGTCACCCTAGTGACCATGACATCCGTCCACCTATCTGTGGGAAAGACATGCAGAACATTCTAGACCACTGGTCAAGGGAGCATTGCCTGGGGAGTTTGCACATAGAATCCCTTCTCATTTTCAAACAACCTAGAGCCCTCGTATATTTCTGAGCTCTGCCCTGACATACGCACACACATGGATAAGAATATATTTCTTTAATTTCTGGAACTGAAAAAAAAATGGCTTTAATTCAGCCTATGCTTGTATAACACAAAGATGTCCAGGAATCCACCACCTACCCAATCTCACGCTCAGGCCCGTGTACAAGCAGACAGCGACATCAATGTGTACACGGCTGTTAGATAGCATCTTTAAACAATTAATGAACAAAAGGTAATATTTATATATGTATATATGTATATATATATATATATATAAAACCAAGACATTCTTAACTCTGGCCCAAGATGACAAATCCCATGTCTGGTGCCATTCACCAAATGTCACTTAAGGGCCCCGCAGTCTGGGTTGAGGCTGTCCTCCGGGGTGAATGGTGATGGGATACCAGGTCACCAGGAAGAATATGCTCACCCGTGGAACTGTATTTCCAATATATGCGATTAGATGCCTGTGTGTGTGTGCATGTGTGTGTGTGATATGTGTGTGCGGCGAGTTGCCAAAGTAGAAAACACCAATTTATTCTGTTCATACTAAGCATGTTAAATACATCAGATTTTGTAACCAATAACACTTTTTTTTTAAAAAGGAACATTTAAGATCTCCAAAAATTGCTACAATACAAAAAAAGTGAGTGTGTGTCTGTGTGTATTTATATATTTATATACGTACATTAACCAGAAATAGTGACTATCTGACGCGATCCCACCCTTGTTTTTTCCGTAAGATTTCTATGTGTGATTTGCTTGGCTTCCCTGCTTTGTAACCAAGTCTTCCGGGTCAGTACATGGCACATAATGGTATTATTGGCACAGGTTCAGAATCAGAGTACAAATCCCAGACTCCAGGTGCTTCGTCCTGTCTTTGTCTCTTGGTCTCCAGCTCCTTCCTTGCATCTCTTCTTTCTGTCCTCCAAAGAAAACTCTGGGAGAAGGCAGTCCCCCCATAGGCATGAGTATCTTTATAAAAATATATTTGGCCTATAGCGTCCTGCTCTGCGAGGTCCCCACTGGCAAACAGAAGTGGCAGGTGTGGGGACCTTCCCCCTTATAGATTTAAGTTTTAGAATTTGTTTTTTGTTTTTTTGTTTTTTTTTTTTTACAGGTTCACCAACAGAATCCTGTGTGGAGAGAAAACAAGAAGAGGTTAAATGGCAGCAGCTCAAGGGTCAGGTCAAGGGCATGATGAATTCATGGTGGTGCATAGTTTCTCCCTGTTTGAGCCTCTACACCGCTAAGCCCCGATCCTTCTCCTTCTCGGCTAATAGACAGCGGCACCTCTGCAGGACGTCTTCTAGAAAATGTCTTCTAGAACTAGTCACCGAGGCTTAGTACAAACGCTAGGGATGCCAGGGACATGAAGCTGGACCATGTGCTAATAACAGTCACCCCAGCCGTGGAGGGGGCATTTCTGCTGGGACTCCCCTTCCATGGACGCAAGCATCCGTCGCAGTCTGCCCACCACCCCCGCCTCAATGCTCCTTCCCTTTCCGGCCTCCGGACCATGTCCTGTGAAGGGCAGAGCTGCCACCTGCTCCAGTGCCTGCACTGCAGGAAGAAATGGAGTCCATTTCAATCCACTGCTCAGCTGGAGGCTCCCTGAAGCTCCCCAAGAGGTGATCTTGTTGAAGACAGCACAAATGGGAATCACCAATGCATGCGGCCAGGACAGCAGCTGAAATCGCTGTGTCCAGTAGGCTGGCCAGGAAGCCAGTGGCTCTTACCCAGCCTGGGTACATCTCGGGAAATGGGAGAATGCAGGCTTCCTGGCTCAGGGAGGAACTCCTTCCAGCACTCCCATAGCTACAGTACACTTCTTGTTGTTTGCTGCTGTGGAGTGAGCCCCATGTGATGGTGAGTTCATGCACAATGAAAGGAAACGCTGCCCGGTACTGCACCATCCCCATGATCGCCGTGGATTGGACCATTGTGGTCCATAGGGTTTTCATTGGCTGATTTTCGGAGGTAGATCACCAGGCCTTTCTTCCTTGTCTTAGACTGGAAGCTCTGCTGAAACTGGTTCAGCATCATAGCAACACACAAGCCTCCACTGACAGACAGGTGGTGGCTGTGCATGAGGTGCCTTGGCTAGGAATCAGACCTAGATCTCCCACTCAAAAAATAAAAAGGGGGGTGGCATTGCACCCTTTTCGATGCACATGGTACAAATCAGGAAGTGGGGGAAAAAACCCAATGATTCCAAAATGAAGTTGGACAAACCCCTCAGCTGTAGGGCAGGCACATCCACAGTGGTTCCGGGACACAGCGGTCAGACTGGTGCCCCCAGGATCCCCTCAGAGCATCTCAAAAACACAGATTCCTGGGCCTGGGAATCTGCATTGTTAAAGCTCCCCAGGTATGCTGATGGACTGCTGGGCCCGGGAGGGGACCAGGACAGCAGTCCTCAACAGACTAAGAGGGGGCGTCCTTTCTCCTGAATCTCATAAGCCAGCCACAGCGATGCTCAGGAGACCTCCGCCAAAGGGCCTCCCAGGCTCACAGCTGCAAGGAGAACAGCATCTTAAGTGGGGGGCAAAGCTGGCCCCATCTTAAGTGGGGGGCAAAGCTGGCCCCAGAATTACCCCTCCTACTCAGCACTGTCTTCCTCATCTTTGCTAAGCATCTTAGCATGTAAATGTCTATTCAATCTGGGGTTGGGGCAAGGACACTAATCCCCCCAGGACCCTTCCCGGGGTGGAAAATGTAGGCCTGGGGCCCTTGACCATCACCTCACCTCACCTTCTACCTCCAAGATACCTGCCTGGGGACTCTATGAGGCCTAAATTGAGGGTCCACTCCCCCCTGATGCAAACACCCCCTCTGCTTTGGGCAGGGGTGTCACCATGGGTGAGGAAAAGGGATATGGCCTCTCTTCGTAGAATTATTCCAACTGGGCTTCCCAAACCAAGCAAGTTGCTGTCATGTTGACTCTGACTCATGGTGACCCCACATGTGTCAGAGTAGAACTGTGCTCCATAGGATTTTCAATGGCTGATTTTCCGGAAGTAGGTCACCAGGCCTTTCTTCAGAGGCTCCACTTGATGGACTCAAACCACCAACCTTTTTGGGTTAGTAGCCAGTGTGTTAATTGTTTGCACCACCCAGAGGTCCCACTGGGCCCCGTACCTCTTCCATATTGTTAGGATTTTGGGAGAAGTAGGAGGCAATTAAAAAAAAAAAAAACACAGAAATGACCCTCTTGTATGTCCATCTTTATTCTAATGTTTCGAAAGTTAAAAACTATGGGGAAAGTAAGGCTGGGTCTGGTGGCCTGGGATGTTCTCCATTTTATGCTGCCATCACTGCTGTCCCAGTGTCATTACTGACGGGACCCCCCCTTTCACTCCTGGTGGGTGCATCCAGGGTTGGGTCATAAGTCCTCCGCCTTGATAAGAAGGTTTCCTGTGCTAACCGCTGCCCAGCTGCTGCTTTCCAGCCACGGTCTGACTTCAGACAGAGACACTCAGGACAGGCAGTGAGGGACAGAGGCCAGGGCACCAGGCAGGTGTCACAGCATCCCAGCACCACAGCACCACACCTTCCCCTCTCCCTTTTAAAATATGTTCTCCATTTTATTTCTATGTGTGTCCCATCCAATTACTTCTTAATATACAAGACGATTTGCACTTATTTTATCTGTGCCTTATGTATTCTTCACCCAACTAGCATGTCAGCTCTCCAAGAACAGGGCTGGTTGGTGTCAGCTTGCTTTCGCTTGGCAGCCTGGGTCCCAGCTCTGTGCCTACAAACACCACAGCAGGGCACTGCTTTAATGATCTCTGTCTGCTTTGGCAAAACAAAATCAAAAGTGAGTGAAGCTAAGTGAAGAGGGGTTTGTGTGGAAGCAGCCTTGCTCTCCGTCCCTGCAACTCATCCTTAACAGCCCTGAGATGGCCTTCACGGGATGCTTACAAGTGCGCATGGCAGGCAGAGCCAACTCGGGGACCAGCATCTGGGGCTACGCTCCTGCCCCAGAATGCCAGACAGTCTCCTGCCTTTCAGGAGGGACACCTTTTCCTGACCTACAGGCATCTGTCTCAGGATGAGAGAGAGCGAGATCCAGCCCCGCTCCTCAGGTGGCCATTTGAAGAGCAGCACTACCTCCTTGCAGACGGCAGCCTCGGTCCCCACAAGGGCAGTCTCTCCACATCAGGCAAAGGAGGACGGGGTCTCAGGTTACCTGTGGTCACCTTCCAGACAGACCTTCACCAGTTGCCGTTGAGTTGATTCTGACTCATGGTGACCTCTTGTGTGTCAGAATAGAACTGAGCTCTAAAAGGTTTTCAGTGGGTGATTTTTCAGAAGTCGACTGCCAGGCGTTTCTTTCAAGGCACCTCTGGGAAGACTTGAATCTCCAACCTTTATGTTAGCAGTCGAGTGCATTAACCATTTTTACTACCCAGGGACGCCTGGCTGATCCTAAGTTCTTGCCAAAACTTGCTGCTTGAATTTCAGCTCATGGGGAAATGTTCACATTTTTCTCTTCTGAAGGCTCTGTGCAGGAGCCTCACTGCAGGACACTGACCAGGAAGAGCCCGAGGAGCCCAGAACAGTTGGGAAAGTCAGAATAGTCAGCCTCGATGCCTTGGCTGCAAAACAACTCAGGGGAAGGCATCCACACGTGGTTCCCAGTGAAGGGTGATGTCTAGCCAAAAGGGAAGCTAGTTGTCTGGTACAAAGTAATCTGTGAGATTGGAGCCTGGATAATTCTGACTTCAGAGCAAACTGGTGCCCTCTGGTGCCCGGAACATAGTCGAAGTACCAGAAGCCCAAGAGGGAATTCTCAGCTCCCAAACACCAACCTGGGTCTCCTGGTTTAATGATCAGTGTCTGCTTTTGCAAAACAAAGAAAACAAATAGACTACAGAAACTTTACCTGGAGCACCGTAGCTACTAGGTCATTTTTCCACACCCTGAAGCCCGTGCTTCCCACAACGGTTTGTTTGGGGCTTTTTTCCAGCTTGGAGAGCACGGCTTCCAGAAGAGTCTAGATGGTGCTTTGAAAAAGTGTTCCTTTGAGTGACAAAAGCTTGATATTCCATTAATGTATTTTTTTAGAACAAAGTGGGAAGGCTCAGCTGTGTTTCTTACTTTTTTATTAGCTATGCCCTCAATGTGTTTTTGAAAATAATAATAATGCATGATTTATTTCTCACTGGCTTCAGATTCAAGAGCTTTTATTATTTTCCCAAGCTCTGTTCGGAATGAAGTGGCCTCGGCAAATGGAGAGATCTGAGCACTAATGAGGTTTTCTGAAGTTTACCTGTTTTATGAAAAATGACAGGAAATTTGCCCAAGAGCCAATGGCGGGCAGGCGTCTGAGGTCTCCTTCTTCCAGAACCTTCTATATTATGTTGTCATTGTCCACAGCAATTGATTTCCACAGTGGAGGGGGTTGGAGGCAAGAATTTGCTTGAATCTATTGTACAGGCTAAACCTCAGGAAGCAGGGTGAGGTTGGCCAGTCTGAGGATCGCAGGCACCCGTGGCCCACAGACATCATGGGAGGAGGAACCCACCAAGCAGGATCACCTCAGTGTACTTCCCAAAAGTTTGGGTCCCAAATCTGCATACAGGATATACAGAGAAGATAAGAGGGTGTGATAACAAACTGCTTTATCATTAAAAATGCATTCGGAGAGGCTTAACAGCTATGCAAGAGATAAATATCTCCGCCGGCTCTTAAACCTTAATTAAATGTTTTAGTATTAATTGCTATTTATTTAAGGGACAATAAGTACCCTGGTAAATCTGAAAGATCTCTCTGGCTATTCTCTGCTTGATGTTCATGTCCAGGCATTCACTGACAGAATCAGGGGATACTTAGAATCCAAATGCTTTAGCCCAGTGAGTGATAAATGGTCCGTCTGATGCACCGAGAAGGAATCTTTAAGCATTTATCAACGGCTAACGAGGCCGTTTGTGTAGCCCTCCTGCTCTGCGTCCACGGAAGAAAAGAGATGGCTGGAGTGGCTCACCGCTCTGTGTCAGTAATACCTGGAGACTGGGATGGACGTGCATGCAGCGTGGGCCAGGCACGGAGAAAGCCCCGTGGGTTCTCCTTCCCCTATTTGGAGGGAGCCCAGAGCACTTTGCAAACAGAGTGGCCCCCTTCTGTGAGCAGGGTGGTTCTGAAACAGCGCATCAGGCAGAGTGGGGAAGTCATTGTGGGGAGAGTGGATTACCTAGCGAAGAACAAGGGCCCATATGTGGAGGCACCCACATCACCCACCCTAACCCCAGGGCAGTGCACAGGGAAAGCCAACCAACACTATTTGGAAGGGGAATCCTCAGGGCCCCACGTTGCTAGAAAGAACTGGGCAGATGCGACAGGAAGGTTTTTTTCTGGAGTAGGAAAAACAAACAAACAAACAAAAAAGCTGCCATTGAGTCAAGTTTGACTCATGGCGACGCCATGTGTGTCAAAGTAGAACTGTGCTCCATAGAGTTTTCAAGGCTGATTTTTCAAAAGTAGATCGCCAGGCCTTTCCTCCAAGGAGCTTCTGGGTAGACTCAAGCTTCCAAACTTTTGATTAGCAGCCAAGTGAGTTAACCCTTTGCACCACACAGGGACTCTCCATTCTGGTCCAAGTTCCTTTAATCTGGCCCCAGGGAGGTGGAGGCACTTCCTTCCCCCTAACAATAACACATTAGAAAAGAATACTCCAAAAGAATACTCCTGCATGGGACACAATAGATGGGAAAGTTTCTCTAGAGCAGAGGGGCAAACAAAAGCACTTTTCTTGCAATTTTATTTCATTTTTTTAAAGTAGAAGCTGTGGGTCCCCATCCCAATGGAACAAGCAGTCCCAGCCTCTGCCTTTGGATGCTCTGGAGCTGGCTTTGCTCTGTCCTACAGAGTCTGGTCAAATGTCCTTGAGAAGCAAACTGGGTCAGCTCACCTGACACCCTCATCTGCTACCACCCAACTCTGCTCCCACTTGGCATTGGGAATTTCTGGGGCTAAGCTGGTGACTGGAATGAGAAACTGAGGCACTATGGAGGAGGGCGCAGTCTAGGGTATTGCGAGGGGATTTCTGGGAGAGGGCCCTGACTCGTAGGCAAAAGAGTAGCCCTGGAGCCAGGCTGCCTGGGGGTGGTCATCTGGCCTCATCACTAGATGATGGACCTCGGAAAGTCACTCAGTCTCCCTGAGCCTCAGCTTCCTCATCTGTAAAATGGGAGTGTTGGGAGGACTGAACGAGTTCCTAGATGTAAAGCAGGCTATAAGCAGCCTAGGCAGGGAGTGAGTGGCACTCCGATGAGCCTCTGTTGAATGCACGCATAGGGGAACTGTCCCCTCTTGGTGGAAGCCACCTACAGCAGAAGGTGTATTTGACTGCAGGCTCTTGGAGGAAGGGAATGGAGGTCTTTGTGTGCAGGTGACTTATTACATTTTCATGCATTTTTTATGTTAAATTGTAACAGAGACACTGGAGACCACGTGGCTCTGGCCTGTGTAGGCTCCCCAGGAAGGCCGCAGACCCCAATGCTAAGAAGCAAGGTCCCCGGGGCTGGCTTGGCTGAAGCTCCAAAGCAAGTTCAGTCTGCAGCTTGGATGAGTGCCACTGGGGCAGATGAAGGGTGTGGTTCTGATGGGTGGGCCATGCCTGGCACCTGGGCCTCGGAACGGTTTGGGAAGACTGCGTCCCCACCTGCCTGGCCCACACAGAGTCAGCGGGGACCTTTACAGGGAGCCTCGTTTCCATCCAACCTAATTACATCCTCTGCCTGTTGGCTGAACACGATGCTCAGTGGGTCATGTTGGCTTTGAGACTGGGAGTGAGGGCTGGAAACCTGATTTGGAGCAAACATTAGCGCTGGGATTAGGGACTGACAACTCACTCCCACTTCTCATGCAGCTGGCGACTCTGACCCTAGCTAAGTGCCTCAAGCTGGATTCTTGGAGGGTCACTTGTGCTGCTCAAGGAAACATCTCCCTGCCTCCAGGCCCTTTACCTCCTCTGGCATGAATATAGAGGAGCCCTGGTGGTGCAGTGGTTCAGTGCTCAGCTGCTAACCAAAAAAGGTCGGCAGTTTGAACCCACTAGCCTCTCCACAGGAGAAAGATGTGGCAGTCTGCTTCTGTAAAGATTTACAGCCTTGGAAATCATATGGAGCAATTCCATCCTGTCCTATAGGGTCACCTGGAGTTGGAATTGACTCGATGGCAGTGGGTTTGGGTATGGCATGAACATGTTCTACTTAGTTGTCCACATCAAAAGGTGAGCAAAATGTAAGATGTAGTTTTCAAATGGGGACAGTGGTGGTTCAGTGGTAGAATTCTTGCCTTCCATGCTGGAGACCCGGGTTTGATTCCTGGCCAACGCAACTCATGCACAGCTACCACCCGCCGTGTTTCAGCGGAGCTTCCAGACTAAGGGGGACTAAGAAGAAAGGCACGGTAATCGACGTTCAAAAACCAGCCAACGAAACCCCTATGGATCACAAAGGTCTGATCCATAACTGATCATGGGGATGGTGCAGGACTGGACAGTGTTTCGTTCCATTGTGCATGGGGTCGCCATGAGTTGGGGGCAGACTGGGTGGCAGCTAACAACAACGGTTTTCAAACATTGATACCTCATCCTAGAAACTGGGTTCCCTATTTATGAAAGGGTTCCCATGTCATGTTTGGAAGGAATATTTTTTTGGAAAAAAAAAAAAGAAAGAGAGACTATCTCTGTGGGTGAGCCAGATGAGCAAAACGTGAATCCTTAAAAAACCTCACATCAAAAGGAAAAAAAACCATAAATGGACAAATAACAAAAGAAAAATCCCACCCTTGGGTGGGGCCGCATCTATAGCCCGTGCATATAGAAGATGCAGTCACCTAGGCAGAATGTACTTTCCAGCCAGTAGCCTGAATGTGCAGAAGAGTCAGCACAGAAGAAAGCAATTTAACGTCAGCATTAAAGTTAATATCACTGAAAGCAAACCAAATGTTCTCATCCAGCAGAGCGTGGAAAATTCATCCTGTTTGGGTACCAGTCCCTGGCTTCAAATTAGTAGATGTCTCAACTCTTCACTGTCTTTCTTTATCATTTGCTTTCTTATCTCTTATTTTTATATTTCAGAATTGTATTTTTATTCCGCTTGGCACCCTCCTCCCAATGTAAACACACGTGATGGAGATGTGATTCCTGCCCACTTAGCTGCCACTCTATCTCTTCCTGTTGAGGGAAATGCGAACTGGAATTGTAGCTTGTTTCAAGACATGATTTTCCCTGCCATCCAGGCCATGCTCATAGTAGCCTGCCTTAGGGATTGGAACGACATTGACAGTTTAACAGTTGCAATGCTGAAATCAGGGTTCATGAGCATCTGTAATTGCCCTCAATGGGGAAATGCAGGGGCTTCTAACAAATGCAATGGAAAGACCCCAAGCCCTGCTCCCTGGTTTGCATTCCAAAAGAGAATACCTCCCACCATGCCAAGAAGGGCTCCCAGTTATCCTAAAGTGGAGAAGGGTGGGGAAGGTGAGGAAAGGAAAAAAAAAAAAAAATCAATGAACAAAGAGAAGTACGTACCGTGAAACAGACACATGGCGTCTGCCCTGCCCCCAGGAGGTAAAAAAGACTTCGGCCAGTCAGCAGGAGATTTCAAACCATTTCTCAGACACGAAGGCCACAGGAATAAGATGCCGATCAGAAGAAGAGGGTCTGCAGCGAGCAGAAAAATGGGCTTTCGCGTGCTGGTACATAACACACAACAAGCAAGCCGGTCAGGCCTGCCGCAGGGAACTGGATCTTGAGAAGCAAAGACTCCCAGGAAGGTAATGCTCTCCGGTGGCCCACTGGCCTCCTGCAGGAAGGGACCTCCCTGTGCATAGTGAGAGGCCTTCTCCCCCAATGCCTCCCTTCTACCCTCAAAGGCTTTGAGTGCCCAGAACCAGATGGCTCCATGTGTCATGGGGTTTAGCATAGAGGTCAGAAGGTTGGTTTTCCAGTACAGTTGTGTAATCCCTGAATTTTCATTTTAGAATCTGCAGGACAAGCCCAGAGCCTGGAATCTCTGCATTCAAGGGCAGACGTGCAAAGCACTTTATTGCACAACAAAGAGAGGGAAACAGCCTGGCTCATAGAATGGCTTCTCCATGTTTGGTCAATGTGGACACCAAGCCACCATTTTTCCAAGGCCAGTGGGACCCAAGAGAGCATTACCTTAGACAAAAAGCAAGAACCTTTCCAACCAATGCTTCCACACTCAGGCGTAAGGTCTCCCGCTGGGTCCACCCACGACATGGACAGGGCATGCCACACAATGCAAGGACAGACAGTGGGAACAGTGAGACAAAAATACCAACTGACAGCCCACCTTTTCCTTCCCCGCAAGGGCCCCAGCACTGGTTGGCCAGGATTCATATCCAAACCAACACACACACATTCAGTGAAATGATCTGAAAATCCTTTTGCCAATTCTTTGTGAACTCGGCCTTCTGGAAGGCTGGGATGCAACAAACAAGCTCCCCAAATGTCGAGTGTGAAACCAAAGTTGTTTAGAATAACATTTCTGAGGCTTCTCCTCTTCATTCTCCTCTGCTAAGGAGACTATTCTAGAATCCAACTTGGGGGTACAAAAAAAGGTTTGCAAGAAGGCATTTAAGGACTTCCCACTCGTTCCAACTGACAGGACAAGGACACTTTAACTATGGGACAGTAGAGCTGGCCCCAGCATCCCCTGCCTCTGAACAAATTAACAAACAACAGAAGCAAGCAGACAGGTGACTCTTTCTAGAAGCTGCTCCCCACTGTCCTCACCCTTGGTTCCAGAAGGAACCCTTTTTTGGAAACCTTGGGCAATATTGCCCAACACTAATTCTGCAGCTAACTGGGGCCGTTCAGACTGACATCTTACTCATTTCTTCCTAAGATTTTTAAGTTGTTGGAGATTTTTTTTTTTAAATTTACAAAATGATGCATGAGGGCACGCTTACTTAAAAAAATAGCTTATTGATATTTTAATTTAGTTTTGGATAAACCTCCAGAAGCTGACTCAAGAGTTTCCTAACTATTCCAAGGGATGGTTCTAGGGGCGTGTCTTCTTTTCAGGGATTACGCATGAATAATGAAAAAGAACATTTAATAAAAAGACGTTTGGTCAAGGAGTCTGGTTGGTATTTGATATTTTTTCGAGATTTGCTGCTGACATTTTATTGATGGGGGTCCAGAGATACTGGCTCAGGGAGGGGCCAACCATTATTTGCTGACATTTGGAAGGCCAACAACTGCATGGCTGGCATTTGTATTCTGGGAGGGGATGGCAGCTCTGCAGCCATGGAATTGGACTCAGGGTGGGTGGATGCATTTCCATCCGCTATCCGACATTAGGGCTCTGGAAGTGGATTCTGGCTAGTGCGTTCTCTCTGGAGAGCAAAGTACCAGTTTGCATCTACCCTACAGCTCTTTTTTTGCCGTATGGGCTGCTGGCATTTGCTAAAGGATAGCTTCAACAGATCACTGGCCCCACACCACTGCACCTCGGCTCCAGGGCCTGTGATGGGCTGCACCACTTCGCAGCTTCCAGGGTTGCCCAAGCCTGAGCTTACCGGTTTCCATTAAATGTGGATTTGTACTCGCCCGCTGGGTGCAGCGTCTCATCAGTGTAGACAGGCACAGACGCCCTGACACACTCGTGCGAACACTGCAGGGTCTCATTATAGGCCGTGAAGATGTCCAGGTTGCTGGGCACCCGGGCGGGTGTGAAGTCTGTCAGGTTTTGGCAGCTCTCCTCCTGCTGGTTAATCTTCCGCTGGTGGCTGTTCCGACGCGTGTTCCCACTCTGGGCACAGCTAGAGGAGACAGGAGTTGGGGGTGGGCGTGGGGCTTGAGGGTGGTGGGAGATGCCGAAACCCACAAACACAACTTCAGCACTTAAATGTGGAACTTTCATATCCAAGCATTAATTATACCTCATTTAATATTAAATGGTAATTCTCAGCCTCTTTGGAAAGATCAACCACAATCAAGCAATCAGCTCTTTTTTTTTTTTTTTTTTAGAAAATTTGAATTTTAAATGTAGGCCATTATTGCCAGGAGAATTGTGAGATAAGTGGCTGAGCTATGTTACCGGGAGCCAGGCCTTGTTTGCTCAGAGAATGTCAGCCAGATGAAGGTGCTGACTTGGTTCCCCCACAGGTGCACCAATGGGATGAAAACCTGTGCATGTACCAGCCACAGAAGTGGAGTAGGATGGTATGGGGACCTTTGTGTGCAGCATCATTAATTCTTTCTAGACTGTAATTATCTTTGGGGTACAATTGGTAAGCCAAGAACCACTTATCCTCAGCCCCTCCCTGGCTGACGTTCATAGGCTGGAAATGAGACTGGTTGGGCCTTCATCCTGGCGTCCCATGGATGTTGTTGTTGTAAGGTGCCATTGACTTGATTCCAACTCACAGCAGTCCTATGTGACAGAGTGGAACTGCTCCATAGGGTTTTCTAGGCGGTAATCTTTACAGGAGCAGACGGCCAGGTCTTTCTTCCGAGGAGCCGCTGGGAAGGATTGAACCACTGACCTTTCAGTTAGCAGCTGAGAGCCACCAGGGCTCCTTGCTCTATGGATACCTGTCTATTTTCTTGGTCCTCTGGACCATGGGGCTACAACTTAGGACGAGTATGGGACTCCCACACCCGTCAGTCCAGAGGTAAAGGAAGGCAACCTGTGAAACCCTGGACTTGACTTCTGATGACAAGGTTCCTGAGAATGATGAGAGGTCAGCCCCCTTCTCACACCTAACAACAACAAGGCATACAGGAGGGTGGCTGGAAGGGACACGTCCCTGTGGCTCGGAGATCTAATGACTCCTGTTCCCCTTATCGGGGCACTGGTCCCCTCCCCCTTTATGCTCAGAGTCCATATGGAATGAGTGGCTGCGGGGTGGGGGGTTCATGACACCTGTCTCCCTCTGGGTCTTGGTTATTCCCCGCCTTCATCTTCCCAATGGAAGGAATCATTATTCCTGCAGAAGGAGCCCCTTCCCATCTGTAAAAGTGAGAAGAGGAATGTACAGGCCACCTGAAAAGCTTTCTGCAGAGGGAGCTCATCCTTCCATGGCCACCACACCTCTCCCCTGGGCTGTGCTCCCAGCGAGGCTCTTTGAGGGTGGGCTGCAAACCCTGGTGTGTTGAGAAACCTAGAAGAAGGCCTGCCCACCCATCACTCAATGGGTGACAAAGTCAGCTGTCTCCTTTGGGGATAGTGGTTTCCCTTCATCAAGATGAGCACAGTCCTGTCCATGGAATTTCCTGCTCTACAGCCATACCATTGTGGGGTCCATAGGCCCTTCTCTGGCCAGCCCCAGGCCAAGAAGCCCCACTGTGACCTGCTGTGCTGTCCTCGTCATCTGTACCCAGAAAACACTCTGGCCCTGAGTCCATTAGCCATCAGGGGTGGCTTCCAGGCCTCATGGTGTGGTGCGTGTAAGGTTTGCTCTGCCGTAGGGCCGCTCCGACCCCTGCCCCGGACTCCTGCCCCCTTCTCCCATCCCAGAGATCTCCCTTGCCTCCCCCGAGCTACCCTGCCCTTTGGAGGCTCAGGTGCTGTCTCCACCCTTAGCTCTCCCTGAATTCCTACTGCTATCTGCAGCCAGCCCAGGGGCCACTGCATCCCTCACTCCACACAGGAGTGTAAGCTTTGATGTTCAAAGGAGACATGCGTGCTGGAGGAGTCACTTCGGGCAGACAAGGGCCTCCAGGGCACCGGGGAGCAGCAGGGCTGCCTAGCGTTCTCCAGCTTTCCCAGGGGAGCAGCAGGTGTGCAGGCCTGCAAGGCCAGCCTCAAAGTAGGCCAGTTTTAGGAGGAAGTAGACGAGGGCGGCTGCCTGCAGCAAGTCTTAACCTATTTCCATGAACACAGAGCGGCTGTCAGAGGAAGGCAGGCTTGGAACGAGGGAAGCTGGCAACAGGCAGCCCAGTGGCAGTGATGGGCTGGCACACTCCTGCCTGGGCGCTGGGAGGGAGGGCACCATCACAGCCTTTCCAAGGAAGGCCAAGAGGGAAATGAACAAAGGCTTGTGCTTCGGTGGGCTCCACTCAGAGGTAGACTTGGATGGGAGGAAAGGGATTCAGGGGCAGTCGCAGTTGCTATCTGAGAAACTATTTCAAGGAAGCTTAGACAATCCCATTCTACTGAGAAAGCCAGGGGACAAGACCGTACCCCAAGGAGCAGGAGTCAGGGAGTGCCCCCGGTCTGGCCAAACTGCCCAAGTCTGTAGGGAGCAGAGTTCAGTGGAGCAATAGGGGCTGCACAGGATTCTTGGACCAAAACAGGGACACCAATGCCCTCTGCATGGGGCTTGGGGCCAGATGTGACAAGGAGGGAGCTTTGTGTGCCCACTTCCTGGGAACTCTCATTGTTGTTGTTGATTCTGACTCCTAGCGACCCTACAGGACAGAGTAGAACTGCCCTATGGGGTTTTCTAGGCTGTAATCTTTACGGGAGCAGATCGCCAGGTCTTCTCTCCTGTGAAGCTGCTGGTGGGTTCAAACAGCTGACCTTTTGGTTAGCAGCCAAGCACTTAACTATTCTGCCACCAGGGCTCCTTGGGACTCCCATAGCTACCCTCCCACTTCCAGGCCAGAGGTTTCAAGGATCCTTACCAATTTTTTAAGACAAGAGTTGTAATCAGGGCAGCTATGACCATGATGAGGGAGACGGTGATGGTGATGATCTGATGGACAGCCAAACCTGCAAGGAAGAAAGGGACAGAGTGGAGATAGAGTGAGCCAGGAGCTGTGAGGCCAGTACGCACAAGGACAAGAGTCCCGCAGACCCCCTGGAAGGGCCGGTGGCACTGCATGAGGTGTGGGGAAGTGACAGGCACCACACTCCCTTTCCGGCTGCATGGAGGCTCTGGTCTGAGGTTCCTCCCATGCAGCAGCCAGGAAGAGAGCTCCAGCCCCAGCCTCTCTCCTTCCCACTGCCCTCGAAGGCCCAGAGCTATAACCTGCCCACTGGGCTTTGTCCTTTCTTCTCCTGCTGCTTTTGCCCAGCTGCTGTGAGCTCCAGCGAGATGCTCCCTGGGAGCTGCCACCCCCACCTTCCTCTCCTCGTGCCCTGGGCAGGTCTGCTCCTTGTTTCCAGAACCACGAGTAGTAGGGTGCTGGCTCACATGTGGGAACAGGGTCTGAACTGGCCCAGGATGGCCCAGAACTCACCGGGGAGGTGGGAGAAGGACACATCGATCTATACATTTGGGGCACTAGATCCATCGTGCCCCAAGGGGAGCCTTTCCCTTGAGCTCCCTCTGAGAAGTTCATTGTCTGATGAACTTCCAGGAATAAACAGTCCCAGTCCAGCAATTGATGGCTCACAAAGTCCCAAAATAAGGTCCGAGGTCTGGCCTCGTGGCCCAGTCCTCTCTCTGCAAGGAGGAGATGCAATGAAATCGTCACAACAGGAACAGCAGACTCGGCCACCGCAGAAGTGAGTCAGCCAGATCCCACCGAGACGCTCTCCCCTCCCCACTCTCCCCCAGCCCTCCTGCAGCAGTGCTGCCAACCTCAGGAGGGAGGGGAGGACAGGTGTGGCAACAGCTCCTACCTCTGGCCCTGCATCCCTGGGTACATTCCTTCTCAGTGACACGTCTGTTGCATCCTTCCTGGGACACAGACGCTGGGACATCCCCTGCTGACTCCACTGGTCAGTTGGGACCACCAGGGAAGGTCCAAGCTCTGGCCCGGTTCTCCAGCTTCCAGCCAGAACCATGCCCGAGGGACAATAAAGGCAAGACAGGAGGTTGAGAAGCCCTGCGGGCACAGCGCCTTGCCCACAGAAGAGATGGTTCCCCTACGTTCTTTCATCCAAGGCGTTTGAACACCTATCCTTTCACCACCACTGGTGCACCAAAATCAATGTCCATTTTGCCAAATCTGCCCCTTACATCCGACACAACTGAAGGACTGCTGAGCCTGGGGAGACCAATGGACACCCATTCCAGTGTGGGCGGTCCCATAGCATAAAAATTCTTCTGGCTGCCTTCCAAGGACACAGTCTCACAAACAGATGTTATCTCTCAACTGACTATTATCCTCATGGGGGAAACTGGCAATAAATGATTAAAAGTTGGCGTGACTAGAAAACAAGCTTCTACTCCCTACTTCCCTGTCTTGCAGGGCTACTACTGTCTGTCAGGAGGGATTCCATCCTAGGTCTCCAGGATAAGCCCCACAAGGAAAATGGCAGAGCAAGTACTTGAATGGCAAGGGCTTCCCTTCATGCCTTTATTGAGTACCAATTGCATGCTGGGCAGTGCTAGTGGGGACCAGCTCAGTGGCAGTGCCTGTCCTTCCAGCTTTTAAAGTTGCAGCACTGACTGTTGGCCAAGGGCATCCCATATTGTTGTTGTCAGTTGCTGTTGAGTTGGCTTTGACTCATGGCCACCTTATGTATAACAGAAAAAACAATACCCTGTTCTGCACCATCTTCATGATTATTGGTATGTTTGAGCCCATTATTGAAGCTACTGTGTCAATCCATCTCACTGAGGGTTTCTCTTACTTTCAATGACCCTATACTTTACCAAACATTATGTCTTTCTCTAGCAATTGTTTTTTCCTGATGACTTGTCCAAAGTAAGGCACCGAAGTCCCTTATCTCCCCCGCAAAACCAAACCCGTTGCCATCGAGTTGATTCTGACTCATAGTGACCCTACAGGACAGGGTAGAACTGCCCCATAGGGCTTCCAAGGCTGTAAATCTTTACAGAAGCAGACTTCCATATCTTTCTCCCGCAGAATGGTAGGTGGGTTCAAACTGCTGACCTTTTGGTTAGCAGCCAAGCTTTTTAACCACTGCACCACCAGGGCTCCAAATTCCCATATACCCGGCCCAATTTAGGGCATCTGCTGAAAATGATTGGGAGAGTTTGCCTTCTCCTCTAGGACCACCAAATTGGCTTGCCTAGGGGTTGAAAGCTGAGCTATGCTTCAGGGACCACCCTCAATCTCACCAGCAATGGGATGCTCACAAGCCTCAGTAAGCTCTGTGTTCACCAGGTTCCTGAGACCCAGCAGAGACCTTGATGGCAGAGAAGAGCTGAAAAGGATGCCCAGTGTAGAGGACATCTATGCAGGGCAGCTGCTGGACAGGCTCCCTTGCCCTCCCACCGTGTGCTCGCCTGGTCTGATCCAGAGGCCACCATGCTGTCAGAAGCAGAAGTGCTCCTGCCTGTGCCTAGGCTTCCTGTGATGGTGACAAGGCCAGTGGTAGTAGTGGTGAACACGCTCAGTAAGGGATAGCGAGCTTAGACATCATACTGCCTGCTTGGCATGTGTTATCCCACGTATTCCTGGCAACACCTCTGAAAGGTAGATACTGTCTTCACCAATTACAGAAGTGAAAACCACATCTGGAGGGTTTGCACAAATTCCTGGGGTCACATAGGGTCTGCTGGCTCCCCAGCCCACACCAAGAGCATTTGTATCACATGACTTCCCTCCTAACCTCAAACCTGGCTCTTCTCAGTGCTGCCTTACAGCTGACTGCCTTACCTTTCCAGGGGCAGAGGCTAGGCCCTTCCCTCTCCAGGTTACTGGGAAAGAAACCAAACAAACAAACCCGTTGCCGTTGAGTCCATTCCAACTCATAGTGACCCTACAGGATACAGCAGAACTGCCCCATAGGGTATCCACGCTATAATCTTTACAGAAGCAGACTACCACATCTTTCTCCCACGGAGTGGCTGGTAGATTCAAACTACTGACCTTTTAGTTAGCAGCTGAGTGCTTAACCATTACGCAGGGCTCCTCACTGTGAAAGAACAGTTTCTAAAATCTCTTCCTCCTCTGGACAGGCCCCACGGGAAGTGTTCTGGGCCCATGCCAAGATCCTCTTAGCCATTCCTTGGCTGGTCACATCCTAAACCCTATGGCAAGAACCGACTCTGTTTCTTTGCCTAATCTGCCATGTCTGAGGCCAAGGGTGGCAAACCCAAGGCCTACAGAGATGGAGTGGATGCCATGAAAGTGAGTGAAAGGAGCCAGAGTAAATCAACAGGGAGTGGTGGAGACTGGGTCAGCCTGAGACAAGGCCCAGCTGAGGACTCTGAAAGCCTCCTCACATGAGAAGAGCACTTCGTCGTCCATTCTCAAACCTTAGTGGGACTAGGGGAGGCCCAGCGAGCTGCTAGATTTGACCTCTCATTCTGCTTCCAAAAGCCCACAGCTTTGTAAACCCTAGAGAACCGTTCTACTCTGCACACATGGAGTCGCCATGAGTCAGAATCGACTCGACAGCAACCAACAGCTACAAAACTCCTTACAAAGGGATTTTTCTGTTAGATTGAATACTTGCAATGACCCAAGTCCTTGGAAGGGAAAAGTCCTGTGACCACCTATCTCCTACATGTTTAATTTCCTCCTATTCCCCTGCAAGTGAGGAAAAGAATGATTCTCCTCTTTCGACAGATGGATACAACTGAGGTCTAGAGAGGAGACAGTTGGCTCAGGGGATCCACCTTACTGATGATACTGAGAAGCCCAGACTTTAATCTGAGGGCCTTGTAAGACACTGAGCCCTTTGGGAAAGGGACCCAGTCTTCATTATCTGCATACCCGCTGCCTGATGCACACACGTAGCATCTTGCAACACTAGCTCTGTGATATAGTGTTCAACTCATAACTGAGAAGTAGAAAATAAGAAACCAGGGGAAAAGAAAGAGAGGCAAAGACATATTTCTAATGTTTGCCTTGTTCTGGAGGCCCCTCTCCCACCTTCTGCATGAACTTTCCCCATAGGACTTCCCAAATTAAAATTTGGAGGAAGTAATATGCGATTGAGTTGGAATCGACTCAACGGCAAAGGGCTAATATGCAATTAATTATCAGCTAAGGTCATGCTGGAAGAAATGCAATGATAATACAAGGGCTACCCTTTCTCGAGAGATTTCTCTATGCCAGACATCTTGCTAAGTCTTCACACACATAATAGAATTTAATCCATCACTAATCCTGCGAGGGGGGCATTTTGTTGCACCTGTCGGTCCAACCAGGAGTCTGACACTCAAAGAAGTGAAATGATTTTCCCCTGGACTCTCAGCAGAGCCAGGACGGGAAGCCAACTCTCTGCTTGGGAGCCCCAGAGAACATTAAACATGCTAACTCCAAACTGTAGCCACATTCTAGTAGTAAACTTGGTTATTATCAGCCTGTGTGCTAACACCTGACCCAGGAGTTTCAGATGCACTGTTGGGCTCAGGTGCAAGGAAGAACCAGTTGCCACTGAGTCAACTCCAACTCATGGTGACCTCCATGGGGTTTTCAATGGCTGATTTTTCAGAAATAGATCTCTAGGCCTTTCTTTCAAGGCACCTCTGAGTGAACTTGAACCTCCAACCTTTTGGCTAGCAGCCAAGCACGTTTACCACTTGCACCACCCAGCCCAGGCTAGAAGAAGAGCCTACAGACAACAAGACTGTGATGGCTGACCAAGGACCAGGTTTTCTGACATGCGGTCAAAAATGATACTTGTTGGAAACAGGTTGTAGGATAGAAAATTCATGAGATGCCTCATCATTTTCCCTCTTTCAGAGGTCTGCTACTAAGAAAGAGAAAAGAACAGTGAGAAGTTGTGCTGTGTAGAGTTCTAAAGCCTCCCGTCACATCACTTAGTCTTCCCAAACACCAGGAGCTGTTTCCTCATCTGTGTAAGTCACTTAAGTCTTGGAGTGGTTCCAGGGTAGACAAACATCTTCGCAAAGGGTCAGATAATAGTTTCAGCTTTGCAGCCATATAGTTTCTATGGCAGCTACTCCACTCTGGCTGTAGTGCCAAAGCAGCCACAGGTAATAGGCAAACAAATGAGTGTGGCCGTGTTCCAGTAAAACTTTACTTATAAAGATAGGCAGTGGGTGGGATTTGGCCCACAGCCTACCGTTTGCAGACCCCTGATTTAGGTGAATAGTCTAAGGTGGCCCAGTTTATAAATTAAATAGAAACATACATCTATTTTGAATGGTTTGTTAAAGCTGGGACCCAAACTGCAATCTTTTGGTTCTAACAGCGAGAACCTTCACACTCTATCATCAAAGGTTTACTGTCTTCTGGGATTATCGCTGGTCAGTATTGAGGCTATTTCAAAGACAGCCACAGACTCTAGCTTATCATCAGGCTGTAACATCCCAACACTGCATGTCGCCTTGTTGGATTCCTCCATCTGAAGTCAACTTGAGAAGAGATCATTCGGTTTGAGTTTCCTTTGGGAGCTCAATTAGACAGCATTCTTGATTTCTGGACATTGAAACTCAGGGAGAATTTCAGCATTTTAACCCCTCCAGTGACACCACCACCCATCTGTCAGTTTGCAATCCTATGGTGGCTGCATGTGGCTGTGATATTGGAAGCTACGCCACTGGTATTTCAAATACCAGCAGGGTCGACTGTGGTGGACAGGTTTCAGTGGCGCTTCCGGACCCTGACAGACTAGTAAGAAAGGTCTGGCGATCTACTTTGAAAATTTAGTCGATGAAAACCCCATGGATCCCAACAGAATATTGTCTGATACAGTGCTAGAAGATGAGCCCCCCAAGGTGGGAAGGCACTCAAAATACACAGTGGCTGCAAGAGTGAACTCAAGCATACCAATGATGAAGATGGCGCAGGGCTGGGCAATGTTCCATTCTATTGTGTATGAAGTGGCCATGAGTCGGAGCTGACTCAACACCAACTGACAACAACAATAAATTGCACTCAAATATTTCAACCATATGTCTATCTCAATTTTCTCCATTGATGTTGAAAGGAAAGTGCACTTTGCAAAAGACAAGAGTGTTCAGATCATAGAATCACTGTGTTGAGAAAGATCTCACCTTATTGGTCTCTGGACTGCACTTTACCTGCTCTATCCAAATGGCACCGTTCTTAGGAGGACAACTTCCCACTTTCTCTCCTTCCTGACTAGTGTCCCACAGCACTCACACCTTCAATGATGTCCCCAGGCAAGTCTCTAGTGGCCATTAAATAAAGCAGGCAGAAACATCTGCCGCATAAACCCTACTGACCCTGGACAAGGCCATCCTTGGAGCGGTTTCTAGGCTAGCTGTTGTGTGGGCTGTGACTGGGTTGGCAATGATGTCACCTTAAGGGAATATACACTCCAGGCCCCAAAGAAAGCTAAAAACAAAACAACTTTCTTCTCTCCACTTCCGAGGTCAATATTGAATTCCATCTTCAAATTCTTTGCAATTCAGACATGGTCCCAGAGCTCAGATGTATACTGTATGGGGATTCTTGCTTTCTCTTCCTGACAGGTGTTATTGTTCCTGCTAATTTAGGGGCTCTTTCTGCTTCTGGTAATTGCCACTGTATACTAATGTTCTAGGAATCAGCTGCCACCTAGATAATGAAAAATTATACCCAGAATAATGGATGGGGACAGATAGATTACCAAGTTCTGCATCAATCAATAGGGCTTTTATGGTTATATTTGTGGCGGTTTGTAATAAGATCAGACCCTGAAGATGGATGTGGATGTTGGTAATCCATCTCCATGTCTGGACGGAGCCTCATTAAACGAAGCCAAATCAAACAAGGGACATTGTCCACCACGAAAGCAAACACATGGGGACCTTATTTTCTAGCACAAGAGGGGGTGTTGGCACATTTGGATGGCACACTTGGATGAAGGCAGGAGCAATGGCCCTGGAATTTGCTGAGGCAAATGGATGACATTTCTGTGTTTACACCAGCTCACTGTATAATGCATTATAAATATAATGCCTGCATTAGGCAGACAAAGATACTCTGATCATGGGGTACAAAGATATCTGTCTTGCAGGGGTGAGTTTGATAAGTGAGAGGTGACAACTGGTACCCTAAGTGCCAATTCCATTGCAAACAAGCCATTCCTCTTCCACAAAGACCTGCAAAACGTCGACTCCATAGTCAGTCCTTGAAAAAATCGCGTCTGGGAGCACATAGGCCTGAACATGGCAAAGCTTACCACATCCGTGGGAAGCCAGCAAAGGGCCAAGGCCAGTCTGACTTCTTGAGTGGTGGGACCTCAAGGTCTAGAGTTCATTCAGAGGCAGTTGGCAACCTCCTGTAAACAGGCTAGTGAGGGAAAATGCACCTTCTAAAACCAGATATGCACAGAAAAACAAGGTCGCCAGCTTTGGGACAGGGACACAAAGGAGCAAGCTGTTTTCCGAGTGACCCAGCAGAGCCTTCCAAGGGGTGAGTGATGGTGAGTTTGGGGAGGTGCTTCCACACCTGACAGGTTATGCTAACGAGGTGGCTAAGGTGACAGCTGACCACGCCAAAAAGACCCACCTTGTGATATCAGCCAATCTCAGGAGAGAGGCCTATGTAATAAGGCCCCAGTAAAGGTTCTAGAAGGTTCATGAGATTCCTGGTTGAATGAAGACATCAATGCATGTGGGAGGGTAGCACATCCCTTCTGGCGACATGGAAGCTCTGCGTTGGGAACTTTCCCAGACCTTCCCTCAGTCAGGGTAAAGTCTCTTCTCATTGGAAGGGAAAGTGGAAGCCCCTGTAGCTTAGGACACGAGCGTGGGCTAAAGAGAAAATGCCCCCTCCAAAGAGACAGCTGCCGCTGACATCTCACAGGACCTACTTCATCACAACCACACAGTGGGAGCGAGTCCTCAATGAATCATCCCCACAAGGACCCTTAGGGGTAGGCTGAGCAGTGGTTCACCAGCCGGGACATGGGCAATGTCTGGAGACAGTTCTGGCTGTCATAACAGGGAGGGGTCCTCCTACTGGCATCTAGCAGGCAGAGGTCAGAGATGCTGCTCAACACCCTACAACACTCAAGACAGCCCCAAAACAAAATGCCTTGGCCCAAAATGTCAATGGTGCCAATGCTGAGAAGCCCTGGGCTAGAGAGTCAGAAATGTCCCCCACTCACCTCAAAGGGTGTGATGTGAGCCGCGCTCTGGGTCCTTCTGCCTTCACATCTCCTCTTCTCTCTCTAGCCTCTTCCGTATTAATAACACAGGCAGTGCTGGGGGAGGATGCAGAACTGACTTCCATGGCCTCTGCAGCCTCAATCCACTTAATGAATAAGCCTAGTTTTATTGGCCATGTGTGCCAAGCATTGTTGGAAGTGCATTACCTGTATTAGCTCATGCAACACCCACTATGACACTGTGAGCTGGGCACAACGATTGTTCCCATTTATACAGGGAGGGTGAGAGATTTATCTCAATGTCATACAGTGCAATTTGAGAGGTCCCCAAGACCACTCTGAAGTTCAACAATTCACTAGAAGGATTCACAGAAATCAGCAAAGCTGTTATGCTGGTGGATTTGAACTGCCGACCTTTCAGTTAGTAGCCAAGCACTTAACCACTGTGCTACTCACAGCTAGAACATGGCAAACACAGGGTTCAAATCTAAGCAGACTTTCTCCAGGGCCCATGCCCCACCCAGTCTCCAGCATTTCTTTCAGAATGGGAGTCCTTTCTCCACATCAGTGGCCAATGACCAAGGTTTGGTGGTCTACAAAGGACCCTGCCAGCCATGGGCCTCCAGACCCCTAGCAAGCACCTGAGGCTGCGCAATGCCCCTAACACTAGACCCATGAAATGCTGCTTCCCTTGGTTGGCCACATCAAGGAGCAAGTCAAACCTGGGCCAGGAAGACTCTCTTTCCGTTGGAGATTCCTCTGAACTTGAGACACACTGGTGCACAGATGGGAAGGCAGAGAACACATCTTGGCTAAAAGGTCACATCAGCCAGTTCCAAACCTGAACAGCAGCATGGATCTGCCTTCATTCCTCAGCTTCATCTTCTCAGATAACCCTGGTGTGCTCTGTTACTCAGCCTGAGGAGCAAGCAAGCACTGCCCTTTCGAACCTGGGGTGTGCGGGGAGGGTAGGTAGGGTCTGGTGGCAGAGAGCTTGGGGGCTATAATTTGCTCAGCCCTCCCCCACCGGCAGCAAGTTTGCCCTCTAAGTGGAGACGCTCCTTAAAGGGTCAGGCACCTTAGGGAATTAGAGTCGGGGAGGCCCAGAGTCCCTCACCCTAAGTTTGCAAAATTATGACCCACACAACAGCTGACCTCAGAGCCATGATCTATCCTGCCGCCTGAGACAGCAGACACCAGGACCTGGGCATCGAGCCCCTGAACAAGTGGCTCAGCCTTGTCCTAGTGGGTTGAATACTGTCCCCCCAAAATCCATATCCACCCAGAACCCCAGAACATGACCTTGTTGGAAATAGGGTCTTTGCACATGTAATTAGTTAACAAGAAGTCGTACTAGAGTAGGGAGGGTCCCAATCTCTTTATGACTGGTGTCCTTACAAAAGAGGAGAAGAGACACAGAGAGACAGAGGAAAGGCCATGTGATGATGGAGACTACAGTGATGTGGCCACAAGCCAAGGAACGCCTGGAACCACCAGAAGCTGGAAGAGGCAAAGAAGGATCCTCCTTATAGGCTTCAGAGGGAGCATGGCCCTGCTGCCACCTTGGCTTCAGACTTCTGGCCTCCAGAACTGTGACAGAATAAAGTTCTGGTGGTTTAAGTCGCAAAGCTTGTGGTACTTTGTTACAGCAGCTCTTTCAAAATGATGTGGGAAGGATGTGTTCAGAGCACACAGGTAAGTTATCAGCAGCACACCTGGCACATTGGAAGTCCTCAGTAAACACAAGCTGTGACTGTGGTCCTCCGAGGGCCTCAGTAAACAGAAGCTGTGACTGTGGTCCTCCACATGCAGCTATGATGTGATGATGCTGGACTAGGGTTTCTCAAATCACAATGTGCACACAGATCCTCTGGGGATGTTATGGACTGAACTGTGTCCCTCACAAATACATGTGTCAACTTGGCTAGTCCATGATTCCCAGTATTGCATGACTGTCTGCCATTTTGTCATCTGATATGATTTTTCTATGTGTTATAAATCCTACCTCTATGATGTTAATGAGGTGGGATTAGCAGCAGTTATGTTAATGAGGCAGGCCTCAATCTACAAGATTAGGCTGTATTTTAAGCCAATCTATTTTGAGATATAAAAGAGAAAATCGAGCAGAGAGACATGGGGACCTCATGCCACCAAGAAAGAAGCATCAGAGCATATCCCGTCCTTTGGACCCGTGGTCCCTGTGCTGAGAAGCTCCTTGACCAGGGAAGATTGATGACAAGGACCTTCTCCCAGAGCCAACAGAGAGAGAAGGCTTTCCCCTGGAGGTGGAGCCCTGAATTCAGACTTCTAGCCTCCTGGACTGTGACAGAATACATTTCTCTTTGTTAAAGCCATCCACTTGTGGTATTTCTGTTACAGCAGCACTAGATAACTAAGACAGGGGTCTTGTTAAAACGCAGACTCATTCATTCTGCAGGCCTTTCGTGGGCCTGGGACTCTGAATTTCTAATTGGCTCTGGGGAGGCTGACCCTGCTGGTCCCTGGACCACACTTGGAGGATGAGGCCTTGAAGCAGAGGTCAGTAAACTACAGCCCCAGGGCCAAATCCTTTGTCTGCCTGACTTTATAAATAAAGTTTTATTGGCATACAGCCATGCCCATTCATTGTATAGTGTCTAAGGCTGCCTATGGGCTTCAATGGCAGAATTGAGTGGTTGCCATAGAGACATTGCGGTTTGCAAGTGTAGAACATTTACTATCTGTTTTTTTAAGGAGAAGTGTGTTGATCTCTGCCCCAGAGGGGTAGCTGGAGAGAGTAACGATCCTGTGATACTTCCGGGCTCCTCCCTACTGGACAGCCACACAATTGGAGGAGGTTGCGCCTGCATGGTTGCTCTGGGGAAACAGCAAAGCTCAACAAGCATTTCTGAACAGAATTCAATAGCTACAAAAATGGGTTACAAGCAGGAATCAGGCCTCATCTACCTGGTTCCTCTGACTCAGCCCATGGACAGCAATGACCAGATGCTGCTGTGTCAGGGCTGAGGAAACGGGACTCTGGCTCCCCAGCTGGGGGGAATTAGATCTGCTCATTCCCAGGAAGCTTCTTTCCTGAGAAGAAAGACTAGTCTTGAGGGAAAAACAAACCCAATCAGAGCAAAGGTTAATTCCAAACTTCCAGGGCGGTCCACAAAACATGAGCATCGGGACTTCTTAAGTTGTCACTGTCCCACCTCTACCCTGTGTGGTCTGCTGTTTCCTCCAAGAATGCACACGCGCACACACATACACACGCACAAGCAGACACACACACAAAGACATGCACACATGCTCATGCAGAAACATACAAACTCACACAAGCACAGACACGTGCATATGTGTACACATGCATATGTGCGTACATGTGCATAAGACTTAAACTCACACACATACAATATACCTGGGCATACACATACACACACAGACACACATGCACAAACACACACATGCAAACTGAATTTATTGCTCATCTCATTTAAAAATAGAAGCAGCTGATACTCTGCTCTGAGCTCAGTAGCTGGTATGGAAATGACCCACTTCTTTCACTAAACTCCCGATGGTATTTGAGTATTTCAATAAAAGATGACAAGACTTAGCCAGGGTGTGCTGGGGGAAGCCAACAATGCTTGTTGCTAAGGAGAAGTCAGGGATCTGGAAAGGAACCTGCTTGGCAACAGCGGCTTTTCAGGGAGCAGAGGGCTCTCTGCTGTCCACATAGCAGGAGGCTGGGCTGAGCCTGGCCGAGGTACGTTGGAAGCCACACGTCAGCTGGGAAGTTGGTTACCAGATGACTCCCCAGCAACGCTAGGACCCACCTCAGGACAGGGTCTATATTTAGCCTACAAAACAGTGCACAGATCAAAGCATGGAGCGAACAGGGCCTATCCCTCCGCAAAGCCAGCCCTCCTGCTCTCGCCTGAACCAGGCTGTTCTCCTCTTGCAGAATACGAATCAGCCTTGCCTCGATGTGACATTAGAGACGATGACTAGAAAGTGCCCACAGCAGGACCTGGCTCCCAGCAGGTGCTTAGAGCCCCCAGGCTGTGGGCCAGCAGGTGCTCAGAAGATAGCAGCCGTCATGACAGTGGAGTCTGGACAGAAGTCCTGGCTCCTTTCTGGACCAGAAGCACTGGGCTGGGCGGGCCTGCTGAGTGGCTTGGTCACTTTGTGATCTGCAGCAGACGTGCCACAAACTCAGGAAACAAGAGAAGGGACGAGCCTCGTCGATTCCAGAAAGCTCAGGGTGCTCAGATCTAACCATTCACTTGCTTCCCACCCAGTTTCCATCCCAGGGATTTTAATCCTGCTCATCTCTTTATTTAGGGATCTCTTTTAAAAATATGTGGAGTTCCTGAGCGGCACAAATGGTTAATACACTCAGCTGCTAACTGGAACTTTGGCAATTCGAGTCCACCCAGAGGAGCCTCAGAAGAAAGGTCTGGCCATCTACTTTTGAAAGATCAGCCACTGAAAACCCTATGGAGCACAGTTCTATTCTGACACACATGGGGGTGTCATGAGTCAGAATCAACTTTATGGCAACTCGTCATCACCATAACCCAAGGAGGAAGGGGATGACATAAGTCTGACCCTTGGAGTCCCTGGGTGGTAAAAACAGCTACTCGGCCACTAACTGAAAGGTAGAGGTTCCAGTCCACCCAGAAATGCCTTGGGAGAAAAGCCTAGTGATCTACTTCTGAAAAGTCAGCCACTGAAAACTCTACGGAGCACTGTTCTACTCTGACACACATGGGGTCACTGTAAGTCAGGGTCAACTCAACGGCAACTGGTTTTTTTTTGGCTTTTAAAAATACATATCCTACCCCCTGTTCAGATATCAATACACATCAAGCAGCTGGGATTCCAAATGACTGGCCCTTCACTTCCCGGGGTTCAAGTCCTCGTCACCTACTTACTTTCAGCAATGTTTAAACACGCTGTTTCCAGGCCCAGGACAGAAACAAAAGAAAAGGACTAAGAAGGCCCTTTGGAGTTAACAGGCAAAGAGACAGCTTGAAGGAAGGAGGAAGTGGTTCTGGGAAGGTTGGCCGCACCCTGGAGAGGGACCCTGCGTGATTCCAACAAGATGCCTCTCTGTTGGGTTATCATGTAACCAGCGAGTCACAGGGTACAAGGAAAAGGAACACAAACTTGGCCACGCTGGGGGTCACTTCCAGTTGTGCTCTGCCCCAGCTCTGTCCTTCTGAGCTGCTGAGCTTTGGGACTGCAGTGAAGACTGCAAACAATGCATGCACGGCCTTGTACCCAGTGCAGAGCAGACAATCAGTTGCCACCCGTGTCCTGGGGTCTCAGGGAGAGGAAGAAGCAGTGTGTGGGACTCAGCCCTGGGAACCTGACTTCCCTGACCGGAAAAGCTCCTGACCCTGTATCTGCAAGTGTCACTCCTGGCAACACTGCAACACGCCCCTTGCTGAGCATCAGGCCGAGTGGGAGCTCATCCCCGTGCTGGGCTGCAGGGCCCCGGGGACCCCTCTGGTTACTCTTCCCACATCTGTGCAGGCTGACGGTCCACAGTGAGAGAGGGCTTAGAATGACACATCTGTCCCAGAAAGTGATGTGTTCACTCAACAGGTGTTTATTGATGGCCTGCTTACTTTGGACATGTCACCAGGAAAGATCAATCACTAGACAGGGACATCACTGTTGGTAATGTAGAGGGTCCCAGGAAATGAGGGAAACTTCCCATGAGATGGATTGACACGGTGAGTGCCAAGAGGGGCTCAAACATACCAACGATTATGAAGGTGGCACAGGACTGGGCAACATTTCATTCTGTTGTCAACTCAGTGGCAACTAACAACACAAACAGCAACAACTACATGCAGGCAGAAGGCTCGACACGGAGGCTGTAGACGGCAGTGCTTGCCTGGAGCTGCCATAGTCTAGGGCATGAAGAGGCAGACAGGAACCAACCTCAGAAAGGCACACACAGCCATGTCTGAGACAAGAGGTACTGTGAGTAGCTGTAATGGGGACCAATCCAGGAGGCAGGGCCTCCCTGAGGGATGGAGCCTGGACCCTGGGTATGGGGTGCTGCCTCAAGGACCCCAGTCTTCACACCACCTGCACCACGCTCTGTGCTGCGTCACTTTGCAGTGCCCCCTCTCCAGGTGTGGGACCTGCCCCACCCCTTACCTCTGGGCTGAGCGCACGGTGTGAAGTATAGGCCATGGGTGGGTGTACACATGGGCTGACTCTCATGCACCTCCATCACTGCCAGGAGAACTTACCCCGGTGGACCGGCTGGGGAATGGGAGGCACGTGGAGCTGAGCTGGTGGCGTCAGTCCCCTCAAGGGCACTAGCCTGGACCAGCTAGAGACAGCAGCCCCATACATGTGAGCGAACCCGCCAAGATCAACAGAGCTGACAACTGACCCCCACACAGCCCCAGATGAGGGGGCAATACACCCTCACTGCTGTGTGCCTAGAAGTTTGAGGCTTGATTTTTACACAGCATTCTCGTAGCCACAGTGAACTGATACTGAGTTGAAGAGGGAGTCCCTCGGTGATGCAAATGGTTAACGCACTAGGCTGCTAACCGAAAGACTGGGGGTTCGAGTCCATCCAGAGGTGACTTGGAAGAAAGGCCTGGTGAGCTACTTCAGAAAAATTGGTCATTGAAAACCCTATGGAGCACAGTTGTACTCAGACACACACGGGCTCGCCATGAGTTTGAGCCAACTCAATGACAACTGGTTTGGTTTAGGTGAGGAGGAGAGGGAACAGTATTCCAGGCAAAGGGAAGGAAGTGCATAGAGCAAGGCCTGGAGGCAGGGCTGCCTGGGTGGCCTCTCTGCAGGAGGTCACACCCAGACAGCCCTCCAGGTGAGCGGACTGCCCACGGAGCTGGAGAGCTCAGAGGATCAGAGGCCTGGGACTCCCTGGACTCTCAGCCCCATCTGGCTCCCTGTAATCACACTCCCAAAACAAGGACTCACACCTACACCTTTGCCCCAGGCTCTCCCTCCAGGGACCCCAGGTTAGGGCTCATAGCATGAGCGATGGTGCATGGGACAGACAGGTTTTGCTTTCCAGAAGAGAGAAGGGGCAGACCAAAGGGCGCATGCCTCAAGGGACTATGGCAGGATGCAGGGCCTGGCTTCCCAAAAGACCCCTCCCTCTCAGTGCTCCAGAAAAGCAGGAGCTGAGCGCTCCAATCAGCTAACAGAGGGTCCTGTGATGAAGCTTGGTTCCTGCCTGGAGATTCATGAAGCACAATGGCAAATGGGCAGGTCTGAGAAACCTCCGGAAAAGATACCCATTTCAGAACGTTGGTGTAGCCCAGCATTTCCCAGTCTGATGCCTGCATCCTTCTCCCTCAGAGTACGTGTGTCTGAACCCTGAGTAAAAGCAAGCCCCCATGGACACCCCAGAACCTTAGCTCTTGAGCGGGTGGGGGCTCTCTGTCTTTCATTCCTTCTCAAGGCTAGTCCTCCACACCCAGTACAGTTCCTGCCACACCCCAGACCCTCACTACATACCTGCGGGCTAGAAGGAAAGAAAGAAGCCCCGGTGGCACAATGTTTAAATGCTCAGCCACCAACAGAAAGGTCAGTGGCTCAAACCCACCAGCTGCACCATGGGAGAAAAGCCTTGATGATCTGCTTCCATAAGGATTATAATCTAGGAAATTATGGGGCAGTTCTACTCTGTTGCATGGGGTCATTATGAGTCTGAATCAACTCGATGGCATCCAACAACAACAACAGGTGGAAGGAACTCCGCTCGGAAAACGCCAATCCAGGAGGAACACTGCCTGTTGTCTAGTCTTTGTGCATTAGGGGCTGCTGTTTCCTGTAACAAAGTTCCACAACCAACTGAGTGGCTTATAACAATAGAACTTTATTCTCTCAGAGTTTTGGAAGCCGGAAGTCCAAAATCAATGTGTTGGCAGGGCTGTGTTCCCTCTGAAGGCTCTAGGGGTGGATTCTTCCTTATCTCCCCAGCCTCTGGTGGCCCCAGGTATTCTTGGCTTGTGGCAGCATCACTCCAATCTCTGCCTCTGTCTTCACATGGCCATCTTCCCTTGTGTCTTTTCTGTGTCCCTCTCTTTTCTCTAAGTCATTGGATTGTTGTTGTTATCTGTCATTGAGCTGACCCGACTCATGGAGACAGCATGTATAAGAGAATGAAACATTGTCTGGTCCTGCAACATCCTCACAATCACCAGCAGGTTTGAGTCCATCTTTGTGGCTACTGTGCCAATCCACCTCACCGAGGCTCTCCCTCACTGTTGCTGGCCCTCTACTTCATCAAACATGATGTCCTTCTCCAGCAACTGATCCCTCCTAATAACGTGTCCAAAGCAAGCGAGTCTAACAAGGCTTTGTTGTGAGTCGTAAGGTTGTTATTAGCTGTTTTTCAAAGGTAGACAGCCAGGCCTTTCTTCTTGGTCTATCTTAGTTTGAAAGCTCTGCTGAAAACTGTCACCATGGGTTACCCCGCTGGTTTGTGAAATACCGGTGGCACGGCATCCAGCATCACAGCAACATGCAAGCCACTACAGTATGACAAGCTGGCACATGAGTGGTGGAGTCATTGGGTTAGGGCCCAGCCTAATCCAGTATGACCTCATCTTAACTAATTACACCTGTAAGGTTACATTCTGAGGTTCCGGGTGGACATGAATTTGGGGGGACACAATTCAACCCACTGTACTTGGCTTGAACAAGCTCCTTCCTGCTTTGGAGTTTGTAAGATCAGAGAGGAGGTACCCACAACGACATCCCCAGAGTTTCCCAAGCACTGGTCCTGGCTCTACACCAGTGACCCAGCTGTGCCGAGACTCTCTTACCTCCAGACCTATAAGTTCTCTGCAGGCCAAGTTCATTGCCTCCGCTAGCTTCTGGTTTGGGGCCTGTAGTGGCCACCCTTCTCTTTCAGGGGTAACAGACACCTGCTCACTGATGTAGCTACTGAAATGGAGCAAGCGTCCGCAGCATGCATTCCAGTGCATTCTGAGTCAAACCTCTGGGTTAAACATAGTCAGAGAGGCGGAGGAGGGTCCAGCCCCATCTCCTGGAGCAAAGCCCAAAGCTTGCAGAGGTCGGTGTCCCCTTGGCAGTTGGCTCTACCTTCAAAGTCCACTGATGGTGTCAACTGAGCCAGCAGGAGGGATATGCTATCCGTAAGTTTCATGAAAATCCCTGGGCAGCAAGAAAGTTGGGGGAAATTGCAATGCAATTTTGATTTGGGAGGGAGGGGAAGGAAAGAAAGAGGAAGGCAGGAGCTGTCAGCACTGGCTTCCGGCAGGGGTCCACTGGGTACTTTCTAAAGACTTCCTGGCAGGAGTATCATTAAATGCAATAGCAGCCACCCTCGTAATGCTGCCAACTGCCATTTTATTAAAAACAATAAATAGATAAATAGATGCATTTAAAAAGCACCAGGTATCCCCACCCCTGCGCCCAGCATCCCTGATGTGGCCTTGGCTACCCCAGGCAGTCATACTCCAGTCCTCCTTCTCCCACCAGGATTGGGGGTGCATGGCCATCTGTGGTTCGTGCCCTACAGGGAGGGGCCCAGGATGAGGATCACAGCTGCCCCCACCAACCCCACGGGCCCCAGCTCCAGGCAAAGCCGCCTGCCAGGCCAGCTGGGAAGTCCCTGCCCAGGTAGGGTGGGGCCTCTCTCTGCGCATCTTCTCTCCTGGGATGCTGCATGGTGAGGAAACAAGAGGCCCAGGCAGAGGTAGCATTAGACACTGCCCCTGGATGCCAGGCCCCAAGCTGAGCTGGGAGGGCAGGGAGTGGGGCTTGTGTGGCGGGAGGCAGAGAGTCTGTGGTTGTATCTTCTAGGCTCCGGGAACTCCAGACTCTCTCCATAGAATGTTGTCCCCCTTAGTCTCCAAGTGCTGCTGTTACAGAAATACCACAAGTGGGCAGGGGGGCTTTAAAGAACAGAAGTTTATTTTCTCACAGTGCTGGAGACTAGAAGTTTGAGTTCAGGACACCAGCTCTAGAGGAAGGCTCTCTCTCTGTTGGCTCTGGGGGAAAATTCTTGTCTCTTTCAGCTTCTGTTCCTCGATTCTTTGGTGATCTCCACATGGCATCTATCTTTCCCCATTAGTGCTTGCTTCTGTGCCTAATCTGCTTTTCTTATATAGCTCAAAAGTGATTGGTTTAAGACACACCCTACACTGATATAGGGTCCCTATAGGGTTGCTATGAGTCAGTATCCACTTGAAGGCAATGGGTTTGGTTTTGGTTTTACACTGATATGGCCTCATTAATGTAACAAAGAAAACCCTATTCCCAGATGGGATCACATCTACAGGGATGGGGTAAGGATTTACAACACATATTTTCAGGGCGACATGATTCAATCCATAACACATCCTTTTACCCTATTCTGCATACTGGGGATACAAGTTAGATTTAGCTGAAAAGAACTCTGAAAACCTTTAGACTGATTAGTATACAAGGACTCTTCCAGTAGCAACTGTATAAGGAGGTGACTCAAGTTGGCAGAAGGAAACAGACAGGAGAACAGCTGCCCTATCCTGTGCTGTGGGGTCCCTGCCACATTCTAACACACGCTTCCATGAAGGCCTTTCACAGCACAAAACTGAGACTCTGGCATGGAGAACAAATGGAAACAACTAAGCAAGAAATGTCCAAGTTCAGGCTGGGAATTCAGAAGCCTGGAACTCCCTGTGAATTTGGAGGAGAGAAAAGGTATTGCCCCCCACCCTCAAATGGATGCTACTCAGAGCCACAAAGCCCCGTGAGCTACATGGGGTGGATGTTGGCCAAGGAGGAAAGGCCCCCAGAAAGACTGAAACCCAACGTCTAACCAACGTACTCCCAGCCTAGCTGCCTCCAGAAGAAAAGAGATTTCTCTGTGGAGGAGGGTATCATCATCTAGAGCAGGAGTTGGCAAACTTTTCCTTCAAAGGACCAGGTAGTAAAGTGTTTAGACTTTACAGGTTATATGGTTTGTGTAGACACTACTCAACTTTGCCTTCTTAGCTCAAAAGCAGCCATAAAAACCAATTACCATCAAGTCCATTACGACTCATGTTGACCCCATGTGTCTTAGAGTAGAACTGTGCTCCATAGGGTTTTCAATGATTGATTTTTTCAGAAGTGGATCACCAGGCCTTTCTTCTGAGGTGCCTCTGGGTAGAATCAAAGCTCCAACCTTTCAGTTAGCAGCTGAGTGCATTAACTGTTTGCACCACCCAGGGACTCCAAAAGCAGTCGCAAACAAAAGTAAGCAAATGAGCACACTGTGTTTCAATAAAACTTTGTTTATGAACACTGACATTTACATTTCAAATAATTTCATGTGTCATGAAATATTATTCTCTTGTCTTTTACAATCATTTAAGCATTTAAAAACCATCCTTAGCTCACACAACATACAAAAACAGGAAGAAGCTGGACTTTGTGGGCCGTAGTTTGCCAGCCTCTGATTCAAAGCCTCCATTATATATATAATTTTTCCTACACAATGTCCAGCTGTCTATACAAGATTACCAGGCATACCAGGGTACAGGACCAAATACCAACAGAGGGGAGAATAAAAAAAAAAAAAAAACAGACAAAAGAAATAGTCTAACAGAATATCTAGATATTGGAGTTATCAGATACAAACTAATCACAAAGTAATCACAAAACAACAGTGATTACTATATTCAAGAAAATAGATCATATGATAGAGAATTTCAAGAGAGAACTAAGACATATATAAAGACTAATATATAAGGAGCCCTGGTGGTGCAATGGTTATGCATTCAGCTGCTAATCAAAGGTTGATGGTTTGAACCCATCCAGCGGCTCCACAGGAGAAAGACCTGGCAATCTGCTTCTGTACAGATTGGAGCCTACAAAATCCTATGAGGCAGTTCTATTCTGTCACATTGCTATGAGTTGGAATTGACTCGGTGGCACCCATCAACAACAACAACAACATCCTATATATAAATAATGTATATGAATAATTTATATATAAAATGAAGGAGCCCTGCAGGTGCAACAGTTAAGCACTCAGCTGCTAACTAAAAGATTGGAGGTTTGAACCCACCCAGCAGCTCTGTAGGAGAAAGACCTGATGATCTGCTTCCATAAAGATTACAGCCTAGAAAACCCTATAGAGCAGTTCTACTCTATCACATGGGGTGCTACGAGTCAAAAGTGACTTAATGGCACCTAACAACAACAATATATAAGATATGTTGTTGTTAGGTGTTGGCAAGTGGGCTCCGACTCATGGTGACCCCATGTACAACAGAACGAAACACTGCCAGGTCCTGCGTCACCTTCATGACCGTTGGTATGTTTGAGCCTACTGTGTCAATCCAGTTTAGTGAAGGTTGCATATAAGTTTTCTATACACATACACACACACACACACAAACACACACGAATATTTTTGAAGGGAAAGGAATCCATTTCTGCTAATTCTCGTGTGGCTGGCCCTGGGCAATCCTTGCTTCCCTTTTACATCCTGGTTCCCTGTCTGTACAGTGGGGAACTGTGCCTAGATCAATGGTCCTCAAACTGTCCGCCTGAGCCTTAGGTTCTGTGGTTATACCTTCTAGGTTCCAGGAGCCCCACTGTCTCTCCATATAGTATTGACTCCCTTCAATTTATTTTGCATACTGGGGACGCAAATAAGATTTAGCTAAAAAGAACTCTGAAAATCTTTGGACTGATTAGTGTACAAAGCCCTTCCAGCAGCCACTATATAAGATTCTGTAAAAGGAGAAGGGGATCTGGTATAGGGTCTGGACAGCATCTTCCAAAGCAGGGTGAGACTGGTCAGAAGGGGACCTGCTGGATGGTTCAGTGCAAAGGCGCTGTGGCCAAGTGGCCCTCAGGCCACAGTTGGCAGGAAGTCTGTGAAGAGGAGGCCTGAGCAGAACAGGGGTACACCACAGCTTCTGCACCAGGTGGCAACCTTGTGGGCTCGGCAAGGCCTCCCTTTCCCCAGAGGACCCAGTCTTTGTCTCATGACTTAAATTCTATGAGCACAGCTATCTTTGTAGATGCAAATTCTCCTTGGAAGAATAAATCATTCATGTGACTGTGTAATTGGGGGTGTAGGGGTGCGGGAGGTCAGAATCATGTTCTTGGTGACAGAAGGAATTCAGAGAAGTAAGAAAACCCCGGATCCTGATGCAAGTTGTGGCACCGAGACACAAGGGAGGGAAGGAGGCTAACTCTCATCGAGAACTTCATGCCGGAAACTGTGCTGGGCTCCTCCTACTCATCTAATTCAAACTCCACAATACAATGCTGCTATTTTTCAGCGCCTATGATGTGCCAGGTGGACCATCCAGGGAAGATGGGACTTGGGGAAAACACATGTGCAAGCTCCCTGGACAATCTGATCATATCACTACTGACCAGACCCGGGACACTCTCTCTTGCCCAGATCTCTCACTTTCTGTGTTCTCCTGTCCACCAGATATCTCCTCTGGGGCAGTTCTGAGCCCCTCAGCACAAACACCAACCTGCTTCCTTCCCGGCCCTTCTTTCTCAGTGGACACCTGTAGCGTCTCCCCAGTTGCCCAAGATGGAATCTGAAGGACATGCTGATATTCTACCTCCAGTGTCACATTTAAATCTGAGTGCTTTTCTCTACCTCCATGGCCATTATCCTAGTTCAGAGGAGAACGTCTCACTCCTAGTTGAGCTTCCTGTCTGGAATTTTAAGACTTCTCATCCCTTCCCAGCATGGCAGCCAGAGGGGTCTGCCTAAAAGGCTTCTCTGACCAAGAAGTTATCCTGCTTAAAGCTATTTAATGGCCCCATACTGCCCTTAAGATCAAGTTCAACTCCCAAAGCATGACCTACAGGTCCCTTTACCTGCCCACCTCCTACTCCTATTTCATGTCTCAACTTGACATGTCATTAGCTGCCATGAGTCACCCCTGCCTCATGGCAACCCTGTGCACAAAGGAATGAAATGCTGCCTGGTCCTGCACCATCCCATTATCGGTTGGGAATTGGACCATTGTGATCCACAGGGTTTCAACTTGCTAATTTTTGGAAGTAGATCACCAGGCCTCTCTTCCTAGTCCATCTTAGTCTGGAAGCTCCACTGAAACCTGTTCAGCATCACAGCAACATAAAAACCTCTACTGACAGATGGGTGGTGGCTGTGCATGAGGTGCATTGACTGGGGGTCGAAGCCAGGTCTCCTATATGAGGGTAGAAGTCTACCACTGAACCATCAATGCCCCTTGTCTCTATTGAAACTATGGAGCACCGTTCTACTCTGACACACATGGGGTTGCCATGAGTTGGAATTAACCTTGACGGCAACTGGTTTAGTCCCTGGGTGGTGCAAGCAGTGAATTCACTCGACTGCTAACTGAAATGATCAAGTTACCCAGACGTACCTCAGAAGAAAGACCTGGTGAAAAATTAGTTGAAAACACTATGGAGTACATAGTGACATACATGGGGCCGCCACAAGTCAAAATTGACTCAGTGGCAACTGTTGTCTCAACTTAGCTGTCATTTATTTCAGTACATCCATATTTATTAAAAATCTGCCATTTGCCAGGTTCTCCTCCTGCTGATGGAGATGGGGCGATGAGGAAGACAGATTCTGCATCCTTGTGGAGGACGTGTGTATAACAAAGAGACAGACAATTAACAGATCAAACCAGTAAGCAAGATGATTTCCGGTATGACCATGACTAACGAGGAAAGAGCAGTCATGGACATCTCTGAGAAGAAGACACTTGAGCTGAAGCCTGAAGGAAAATTAAGTGTCGGTGATGCCAGAAGCCTGGGGCAAGAGCATCGCCAGGCAGAGGGACAAGGAGACTGAGCTGGGGGCCACGGGGATGGGAACACAATGGCCCCTGAGGACGGTGGTAGGAGAAGAGCTTGGGAAGCGGAGGGAGCTGATTAAGGATTTGAGTCAGCATGGATCCACTGAACGGTTTCACGCAGGACAGCGAGAGAAGCCAAACTTTGCTTTAAACAGATTCCTCTAGCTGTTCCGAGGGCAGTGTTTGGATGGAGGTAAGGGGAGAAAATACTGACACTGTCAAGGATTTCATTTTACTTGGATCCACAATCAACACCCATGGAAGCACCAGTCCAGAAATCAAACAACATATTGCATTGGGCAAATCTGCTGGAAAAGACCTCTTTAAAGTATTAAAAAGCAAAGATGTCATTTTGAGGACTAAGATGCGCCTGACCCAAGCCATGGTATTTTCAATCGCTTCACATGCATGTGAAAGCTGGACAATGAATAAGGAAGACTGAAGAAGAATGGATGCCTTTGAATCACGGTGTTGGCGAAGAATACTGAATATACCATGGACTGACAGAAGAACAAACAAATCTGTCTTGGAAGAATACGCCTTAGATGTGAGGATGGCAAGACTTCGTCTCACACATTGTGAGGAGGGATCTGTCCCTGGCGAAGGACATCATGCTTGGTAAAGTAGAGGGTCAGCGAAAAAGAGGAAGACCCTCAGTGAGACAGACTGACACAGTGGCTGCAACAATGGGTTCAAAGGGCTCAAACATTGCAACAATTTTGAGGATGGCGCAGGACTGTGCCTGTTTCGTTTTGAGTTGTAACGGACTCAAAGGAACCTAATAACAACAATAGCAACAAGAGGAGATGAAAAAGACGTCATGTTTGGTAAAACAGAGGGCCAGCGAAATGAGGGAAACCCTCAATGAGATGTTTGGACACAGGAGCTGTAACAATGGACTCAAACGTACCAACAATCATGGTGATGGCACAGGACTAGGCAGTGGTTTTGTTCTGTTATAAACATGGGGTCATCATCAGTTGGAGCCAACTTGGTTGCAGATAACAACAAGAAGAAATGCAAGGAGGCCACAGTGGATGCAAACTCCTGAAGTGGCCCAAGTGAGTATGAGTGGGGCTGGACAGGTGGATGAAAGTGGATACATTCAGAATATGTTTTGGAGCTAGAATTGATGAGGTGAGCTGGTGACTAGCATGCTGGGAGAAAAGAAAAAAGATTCTAGCATTAGCCTCTAGCTGTATAAAGGAAAACAAGGGTGGAAAGCTGACACTGACTGAGTGGTCACTGCATGCCCTGCATCCTCAGTACTTAACAAGGAAATAGTTAAACCCCTTAGGTAGGTACTAATGTTACCCCAATTTACAGGGGAGGAAGTTGAGAGGCTCCAAAGCTTTCAGTCACTTGGCCAAGGCCATGGCTAGTGAGTATCAGTGCTGAGCTACAAGACCACCCTCTATACTCAGCCCCACACTGCTCTTCCTAGTACTCCATGAGAGGGTGAGTCTTTGAGGGTAGTGGGGAAGCCAGAGGTGGATTAGGTGAAGGAGGGAGTGTGGGAAACCAAGAGTGGACGTGTTGAGATGGAAAATGAGGCGTGGTGTCAAGTGGGCACCTGGATATAGGGTCTGGGACTTGAAGCAGGTGAAGGCCACAGGGGCCAGGCTGGGTTATGGGCAGATGGAGGACATTTAAAGGTCTGGACTTTGGCATGTCACCTGGGAAGAGTGTAAGCAGAGAAGAGCGGGACTCCGGGACACTCCGAGATACGCAGGTAGGACAAAAGGAGAAGCACCTCCAAAGGAGACAGAGCAAATGGCCAGAACACACAGGGAGAAAGACAGGGAAGTATGTCATCACCAGAGTGACCTGAAAAAGTGTTTTAAAAAGGACTGGCCAACTGGCAGAACTTTCTGAGGCTGAGCAAAAAGATGACAAAGAGGTGTTCACTGAATTTGCCTGGTACTGGCCTTAAGCTCTAGGAGTTTAGCTTCTGGGAACCTACCTGGGATCCCCCTGGACTGGGTTGGGTGATCTTTCTTTATGCACTAAGCATTTATTACAACTGCTTCACATTCCATACCCCCTGGTCCACGAGTCCCTGGAGGGCGGGAGCGCATCCCTGGAGCTCTCCCTTTATCTCCATGCTCTGCACACACTGAGCATCCAAGAGGTGCTCGGTCCATGCTTGTTGGTTAAATGGTTAAATAAATTAATAATAACAGCTATACTAATAACAATAATTACAACAGCACCAGTTAATGACTCCCATCTTTGGATGTCTTCTAGCCCCAGGCACCATGCTAGGTACACACCAAGTCTCCAATCCCCACAAAGACCTTGGGTGAGTAGATGCATGGAGGGTTAAGAAGTTCCCTGAGGCTTCCAGGAAGGGGCCTGAAGCCCATCCTCTTTGCGCCCCAACCCTGCCCTGCTGCTCAGAGAGAAAGAGGTGACAAACGTGGCCTTCTCGTGGTCCTGCCAAAAGCAGATGGGAGACAAGGTGGGTGGGAGGAGCCGTGGGCAGGGCTCATGGAGACTTCACGACTTTGCAAATCTCAAGCAAGATTTCACAACCACGTCTCTGCAAACTAGCTGCCATGCAATGTGAGGAATTGTTGGGTCGTGGTGGACTAACAGTTATAGAAATGTCCCTTCCCCATTTCTCCTTTCTGGGTTTTATTAACAGTGAGATTGTGCAGGATGTCATTGCTAGAACTTATGTGATTTAGTGTTTTAAAAAATCATCTAAATGAGATGAGTCTAGCTGGACATGGGGCCCTTCCAATGTGCTGGCCTGACCGCTCAGGGTCACAACTCCCACCAGCCATCTGGTGCCTCGGAAAGTGAGGGTGTGAGGACGGTGAGGCCTCCGGCCAACCCCGAGTGACCAAAGGGGAGGATCACTGGCCTGGCAGGTACCACTGGTGCGAGAAGCTCCCAGGAGGTAATGAAAGCACATCGGCCTTGGAGCCTCCCAACTGGGTACAGTGGAGGCTCTGTCACCACTGGCAGGTGATCCTGTCCAAGAAGACTGTCTAACCACTCGAGGTTTTGGTGTCTATACAACCGGGTTAAACAGAAGCCAGGCCCAACTTCTCCATTTCACCTCCTAGCCCAGCCCAGGTCAGTGGGGTGGACTGTCCCTGCCTCCGGGTAGCCCCACCCAATAACACCCCACTGCCTGGGACAATAAGTGGTGCTTCTGGAGACTAGGATGACCACACCACTCCTTCCTGCTTTCTCTGGCTCTATGTTTTTCTGTCGGTCTGTCTGTCTCTTAGAAGGTCGATCTCCTCTTCTTGGGACTACATACCCTTCTTGCCGAGGTGACAACAATGTCCTTTCAGGGATGGGGGAGGGAGGTTTCCCAGAAGATTTCTGCAGCTGAACATCCCCTATACACACATCACCATCGCTGTGTGCCCCCCATCCACCTCCACCCCACTCCCAGGAAATGGCCCTCCCTGGTATGGAGGACAGCCTGTCTACCAAGGCGGGAGCCGCCCCACACACCCTCCACTCTGGGCTTGTTCGTCAGTCATCTTACAAAGAGTGGTGAGGATAAGGAGGTCGATGTCCGGTCCCTTCAGTCTCCTTGTCTCACTCTTGTTTTAGCACAAGGTCTCGAGGGCAAGCTTCTGCTTGACAGCATGAAGTGTGTTCATATCACCTCCTCCTTAGAGCATGTGCGGACACACACACTCACACACACAACCATAAACACTCAAACACATACACGCTCACACACAACCATAAATACATACACACATACATGCTCACACACACACACACACGTACATACACACACATATACACTCACACTCGTACACTCACACATGCACACTCATGCACATACACATACATCCCATAAACATACACACTCACACATCCACTCACACTCACATGTACACGCGCACTATTTATGAAATGCCCTCTCAGCTAAAAACCCCCTCACTCACAGGGATGCTGCACCCCTAAAGCATCTTGGTTGCTGGCCCTCTAGGTGCACACAGCTCCAGGTGATGAAGCAGATGCACTAGACACTTTTTCTTTTATCTTCACTTGGTCCTCCTCTTACTCACTGCCAACCTTGTGAGGAGCATGTCTTCTTCCCATGTCTGTGGAAGGTTGACGCCACCTCTGTCCCCTGGGGGCTCACAGTTAAGAAGGGCAGACACCAGTGCATCAGATTCACCACAGACCACTCCTGGTACCTGCACATCTGGGATTTGGACTCCACCTTTTAATGTCTTATTTCTTTGCTCTTTGCAGAAATCTTGTGCGGTGATGGTGAGTCAGATGTTACCTCAATTTTGCAATAAGAAGACTGAGATTCCAGGGTCAAGGTGACCTCTCCAAGATGACATAGTTGGCATAAAGGAAGCATCACTTGAAGCTGGTACCTGATTCCACGCCCACGTGCCCTGCCTTGGTGTGTGTCCTCAGTGTGTCCTGACAGGCATCTGCAAGGTCCCATGAGACCTGGAGGGGCGGGGCAGGGGAGGGAGGGCCCACCAGCTGTGTAAGCTCCCTGAAGGTGCTCTATAATCCAGCAGGGAATGCAGAACTAATGGATGGAAATGATGGGAGCCAACCAGGGCTGAGCTGCAGGGGCAGTGACCTGGGGTGGATGGGAGTCAAGAAATGGCAAGACTGGATTCCTGGGATGTCTTCATGGATGCGTCTTCTGTTGAAGAGTCATGGGATGGAAAAGCAGCTCTGCAACAGGACCATTGGCCCTACCATGTGTGTTAGCTTAATTTGTAATCACACCCAAGCTACTGGACCTCAGTTTTCCCATGTGTCCCGAGGACCACTAATACTATGACAACTACTATGGCGGGTTTGTATGCAGTGCTTGCTTTGTGCAAACTAACAAAACCAAACCTGTTGCCGTCGAGTTGTCATGGCAACCCCATGTGTGCAAGTAGAACTGCTCCATAGGGTCTTCAAAGCTGTGACCTTTTGGAAGCAGATAGCCAGGCCTTTCTTTCAAGGTGCCTCAGGGTGGACTCAAACCTCCAACATTTCAGTTAGTAGTTGAGTTCTTAACTGTTTGTACCACCCAGGGAGCCAACGAATAACAAATACAATAAAATTTAGTTTTTTATATTTATATAATAAACATATAAACCACGTGTTCAAATGAGATCATGCATATCACGTGTCTGGAACAGCCAGGGCCAGCTAAAAGGGGACTAAGGTCGAGGGAGGCATCTTGAGGGTGAGTGTCTCTACACCGTCTGGAATAACCCACTGGAGAGGGATTGATTGACGAGGAGGTGAGGGGAGTTGCGAGAGCAACCATGCGCACAGGGCTCTGAGTGTCTGGTGAGGGGACCATGGGATGGGAAGAAACCACCTAGGGTGTGTATTTTTGGATAAAGTCTGAGGTCAGTGTTAGGAAGGCAGGAGAGTTCTATGGGGAGAGAAGATGTAAGAGTGAGGAAGTGAGCTCATTTACGAAAGACACACAGCCGGTTGAGAGCCCATGGGAGGCCAGAGGATGCGGACTCCCAGCCAGCCTGGCTGTGGGCGTTTTGCCCAATCACCCACAGGCGTTCAATGGCTGATTGCTGTACTCATTTGAGGTTCGGTTTTGTAAGTTGAGTAAAATGGCAGGGAAGGAGGGAAGGCAAGGTGATGGTGCTTGGAACAATGTGATTAGGATGATAGACCATGGCTCTGATCCAGGCAAGGGAGAAAATGAATGGTGGGTATGAATTGAGTCTTAGGAAGTTCCAGAAGGGGCAGAATTGAAAGTCGTGCTGTGGCTGAAGAGAGGCAGAGCAAGAAAGCCGGAAAGGAGGAGCATATGGTCTACCGCTGTCTGTCAGTCTGTTGTACTGTGGTGGTTTGCTGTCGCTGTGATGCTGGAAGCTATGTTACTGGTACTTCAAATACCAGCAGGGTCATCCACGGTGGACAGGTTTCAGCGGAACTTCCAGACTAAGACAGACTAGGAAGAAAGGCCTGGTGATCTACTTCCAAAAATCAGTCAATGAAAATTCTGTGGTTTACAAAAGAATATCGTTTGATATAGTGCTAGAAGATGAGCTCCCTAGCTTGGAAGGCACTCAAAATACACAGTGGCCACAACAATGCGCTGGAGCATACCAACAATCGTGAAGATGGCACAGGACCAGGCAACGTTCTGTTCTGTTGTACATGGGGTCACCATGAGCAGACTCAATGGCAACTAACAACTAACACATGGTTGGAAAAGAGAATGGAGAGGTGGAGGTGATGGGAGAGGTGGCTGAGACAGGGGGGAGGAAAAGCCCATAGGAAGTGAGGCAGTTAAACAAGTCAGAGGCCAAGGGGCGGATGAACCATGTGTATGACATTGAAGGTGACAGGGGTGGGGGTGGGAGCAAGACTCAGCTGGGAGTGAAAGTGTGCAATGAAGGCAGAGGTGTGACTCGACAGTCAAAAGTTGACAGCGCCCATGAGGGGAGGAGGCAGTACAGCCAGGTGACACAAGCGTTGGAAGGCTGGGGGTTCTGCAAGAAGAGTAATTATCTTTAAGCCCAAGGAAGACATGTCCTCCCTGGCCACCCTGACCCTGAGGAATGCAGGGAAGAGAAAGAAAAACCATAACATGAGAGCATCAAGGGAAGGACAACCAGGTCCCAGGTGACATGAGGAAGTAGAGGGTGCATTTCGGGAGGGAGGATAAGCGCCTAGGATTTCCATAGGACACAGTGGAGGGGTGGGAGTATGGGGAGGGGTGAGGCTCAGGTCCAACTGTAAAATATACAGAGCCACTGGTGGTGAGAGCAAGGCTGATGATGGGCCCAGAGTCCTCTTGAGACTCTACTGCAATAACCATCCCTGCCCCAAGGATGTTGTTTCCTTTCCTTCCCTCACATCTCCATGGATGCCTGAACATTTCACATCTGTCCCCTTTTGTCTCTGGTTGATATGCACTTCTAGCTCAGCTTGGAGGGCTCAGTTACTTGACCACCTCTGTGATGGGTTAAATCGTGTCTCCCAAAAAAGATACGTTGAAGTCCTAACCTCCCCCCAGCCCATACCTGTGAATGTGACCTTGTTTGGCAACAGAGTCTTTACAGATGTTATCAGTTAACATGAGGTCATCCTGCAGTAGGCTGGGCCCTAATCCAATATGGCTTGTCTCCTTATAAAAAGAGAAGAGACACAGAGGCAGAGGGAGACACAGAGAAGACGGCCATATGAAGACCGAAGCAGGGATTGGAGTGATGCATCTCCAAGCCAAGGAATGCCTGAGACCACCAGAACCTGGGGGAGGCAAGAAAGGATCTTCCTGCAGAGCATGGCCCTGCCAACACTCTGAATTCAGGCTTCTGGCCTCTAAAACTGTGAAAGAACAAAGTTCTGTAGCTGTAAGTCACACAGTATGTGGCACTTCCTTATGGCAGGTCTAAGGCATGCATACCTCATTTCCTCTGAACTCTCTAAAAGTTGACATGAACGTGATCTTGGACTGCCAGCCCTATAAGGTGAGTCTCTTCTTTGTAGACTCAGCGGGTGCTTTTCCCCTTGGCCCCACACCCAGACCCACCATCCCCAGAGTGCAGGGGCCGCAGGGATGAAGCACCTTCCCAACGCAATAGTGGGTGAGCAGACTGTGCAACACATTTTCCATCTGGGACTCGAAGGGTCACCAGCTGCCTTGTCACATAAAATCATGATGACTGGGAGGCAAGTTCCCTGGCTAGGGGGCCAATTTGTGAGCACCCAAAGGAACAGGCAAAGCATGAAGCCTAAAGATAGGCTCCACTCCGCCACCACCCAAGCTGCCACCCTCTGAGAAGTCAAAGCATGGAACTTAATGGAAATAATTTGTACTAAGTATGACTGTTCTCACTCTAAGACATAAAATATATTTTCAGTTTTGGTGTGATATTACCCTTAGAATAAATGTGGAAGGGTCAACCAGTGGGACAGTATGTGTCCTTCTACAGGTGAGAATGAGTTCCCATTTGTTGGGTCATTCCTACATGCCAGGCGCTGTGCTAAGCCCATTACATGTATGATTGCTTGCCCTTACAGTAAGGGGAGCTTCACTGCTTCCATTTTACAAGAAGGAAAGTGAGGCTCAGAGAGGCTGAGGTACTTGTCCAGGTTACCTGCAGTCAGGTAAGTGGCAGAACTCAGCATTCAGACTCAGCTCAGCCTGGCTCTAAAACCCACACTCTCTCCAGCTGAGGCTGAGATTGGAGTGATGCCAAGGAACACCTGGGTCCCAGCCCCGGGTAAACACCAGTGCAGCAGGCTCACCCCAGCAATGGAGGCACATGCAGATGAGGACGCTGGAGAAGGCATGTCCCAGGACCTGGTGGCCAAAGGTATGTTTCACACCTTTCAGAAGAGGTCTTTCATCTCCCATCCTCTGTGCTCCATCCAGGGTGCTCCGGGGGTTCCAAGACATGCACAAAACATTCCTGAGGCCCAATCACTCTGAGAAGCACCAGCTGAACGGGGTGGAGGATGGAGGAGGGGGACATGCAGGCCTGGCCTACACCCCAGAGGACGCTATCCCCGGGACCTCGGTTCTCAATGCTGGTTGAGTTTTATTTTTTTTAATCATAGCATCTCAGATGTCTAAGTGCCATCAAGGTTGGAAGCGGGGCACTGCCACCAAGGGGTGTGGAGAGCCCGACTCTGAACCCAAAGACTCATAACGGGAGAAGGAACACAGAGCCACCCAGACACCTGTTCCCTCCCTCGGAGGAAAGAGAAGCATGTCTCTGCTCCTGGGATACCTCACTCAGCGCACTGAGTCTGCATGGGCCATGACTGCGGCATCCCAGAGCAGGCTGAGGCAGGAGGGCCCCAAAGCAATTAATTTAGGAAATTGACATCCTAGACTCTCCAACAAACTCCAGGCCTTTGAGGGTGTCTCCAACGACCGTTTGTTATCATTACACATTGTTATTTAGCATGATTGCATATGACTATTTTGATTATTCCAATTCTAGCTGTGGAAGGGAAAAACAGCTGGAAATTCCATGGTGATTGGCTCATTTATTCCTTCCAAGGAGTCTTTGTCTAATGTGCTCTCTCCCAGGTACATGGGTATGAACACCAGCCTGGGAGTGGGGGAGAGGTGGGGAGGGTCCCCCAAGTGCTGCCCAGCCCAGCATTCAAGTGCTGCTAAGTCAACCTCTCTCTGGAACCTCCAGAACCCAAGTGAATCCTGCTTCCTCTGCTTTCTTCAGTGTTATGGATTGAGTTGTGCCCCCCAAAATGTTGGAATCCTAACTTCCTGCACCTGTGAATGTACTCTAATCTAATGTAATGTACTCATCTTCTATAACGTAATCAATCAGTTGAGATCATGTCAGTACAGGGTGGGTCCTAAACCTAATCACTTCTGAGTTATATAGAGAGCAGCCTAGACACAGAGACTAGTTCGCACAAATGGTTGGGGGTTGGGGAGACAGATGTCATGCAAGGATCATCTACATGCCTAACCAAGGAACCAAGGAACACTGGCCTACTGACAAGGAAGGAATCGACTCTGCTTTTGATTTTCAGCCTCCAGAACTATAAGAAAATGAATTTCTGTTCTTTAAAGCCACCTACTTGTGATACTTCTGCTACAGCAGCACTAGGAGACTATCACAGCACCACACTTAACAGTGTGGTATTTCTTGACCTCGACTGCAAGCCATCATGTTTGGCCTTTCCCTGTCATTTGTCATTTGTGTGCACATGGTGTAAGGAGCATGGTGGCACAGTTAAGCACCCAGCTGCTAACCCAAAGATTAGTGGTTCAAACCCACCCAGCAGCTCCACAGGACAAAGACCTGGCAATCTGCTTCTATAAAGAGTATAGCCTAGAAAAACCTATGGGGCGTTCTGCTCTGTCACATGGGGTGGCTGTGTGTGGAAATTAACTGAAAAGCACCCAACCACAGTAACAACAAACACATGGTGTGTGTGCACGTTTCTGTGTGTGTATGCACCCACTTGTGGGCATGTTTTGTATGTGCATGTGGGTATGTGCAAGGTTGTGTGTTTCTGGGCATATGGGTGGGCATAGGGTGCACGTGCATGGGTGTGTGCATGTGTATGTGTGTGTACAAGCACCTTCCTCTGCATCCAGGTCTGCTCCTTCCCACTGGGGCCCTGACTTCCTCCACGGGCCTCTCCGAGGCACATAGGACAATGTTCTCTAATAGAGCTCAATAATTGCTCTTTGATTGATTCATTGACCTTGGACAAATCACTTGAATCCTCAGCCTATTCATTCGCCAGTGTTAAAAATGCGTGAGAGTACTTTAAAAATTATGAAGCATTATACAAATGTAAGGATTATGTTTCAGCTTCATGAGCAGGAGGAAGGAAGTGCTAGTCTAATGAGAAACCCCAACATCAACAATTAGGAGCAAAGGCTCCTTCTGGGGCTACACGCCACATCAGTGGCTGCTTTGGATGCTTCTCTGTCCTTGACAAAATGACACAGGTCCTCAAAGGCCAACTGGGACAGCACAGTCAGATGCCTCTGGAAGACCCCATGGCAGTGACCCTTTTCTTCCTATAATCCCTTTTCATTGCCCCAACCTGCCCCTGCACAGATCCCAGTTCTTCCCAAATAAAAACACCTAATCACTTCACCTCACCATCCTGAATTGCAAAGCCTTGAGAGTTCCTGCTGTAAAAGTCCAGGACAGGCAGCTGCCGCGCCTCCTCCCATAATTATATCATCAGTGCTGAATCAGCATGCGAGCATTATCGAAGTCAGGAGGCCAATTATTTCGCAATGAATCGTGAGTAGGTAAGTCCGTCAGGACTTGTGCTTGGTGAGAACTCCTACAGATAGGGTTGAGCCAGCCTGACCTTCACTTTGCAAATGCACCCCAGCGCACAGAGCACTTAAGAGTTCAGGTCAAAATGGAAGAGGCAAGCTCTATGGTGTGGGGGTGGGGGAATGAGAAACTCATTCTGGGCCACCTGGTGGTAAGCTCCAAGCAAAGTTTCAGTATTTATTTGCTGGCCTATGTGAAATGAATGATGGAATCAGTCTATCAATCAATGCATACCTGAATGGATGAGCACCTGGATGAGCATGCATGAGGAATAGGCAGAGATAATATCTGGGCGTCCCTGTTTGGCACAAATGGTTACACGCTCAACTTCTAAAGGAAAGGTTGGCAGTTCAAACACACCTAGAGGTGCCTCAGAAAAAAAGCCTAGAGAGCTGCTTCCAAAAAATCAGCTACTGAAAACTGTATGGAGCACAGTTCTACTCTAACATACATGGGGTCTCCATGAGTTGGGGTTGACTCGACAGCAATTGGTTTTTGGGCCAGTCATCAGTGATCAATCTAATCTTTTTTTTTCTAACAAGATGCAGCTACTAAAGAAAACAAAGTATAGCCTATCTCTGTGGCACTGACTTTTGAAAACTAGAGGTTTTAAAAAACAGTAACAAATAAAACTATTATCCCTGAACTATTTTTTAATTGGGAGAGGGAAAGATGGGAGGGGACAATGGCTACATTAGGCTTCCATTGCTTCCCAAAGGCAATGTGCTTCCCTCTTATGTATGTGTGTATTTTTGCAGCGAGGTACTTATAGAGGAAATAAACAATGTGATTGCTATTGTTAGTTGCCTTCCAGTGGGTTCTGACTCATGGCGGCCCCATGTACAACAGAACATAACGTCGCCTGGTCCTGCACCATCTTCATGGTTGTTGATAATGCTGGAGTCCACTGTGTGGTTACTGAGTATTTTGAGTGCCTTCCAACCAAGTGGGCTCATCTTCCAGCACTACATCAGACAATATTTTGTGTGATCCATAGGGTTTTCATTGGTTTATTTTCAGAAACAGATTGTCAGGTCTTTCTTCCTAGTTCTAGTCTGGGAGCTCTGCTGAAACCTGTCCACCATGGGTGACCATGCTAGTATTTGAAAACCAGTGGCATAGCTTCCAGCATCAGAGCAATACACAAGCCATCACAGTACAACAAACTGACAGATAGGTGGTAGAAATAACAGGATAGGCTTTTACATTTATTTATTTTACTTTCTATCTGGAAATGATTCCAAACTTAGAGTAAAGGTGCAAGGATGGGACACAGATCCCTGTGGCCCATCTCCCCAAAGCCCCCATTCTGGTTCTGCCAATGGTCCCCAGCCCATCCCTGTAGCCGAAGGATCTGCTCTGGGATTGTATGCTGCACTTAGTTGTCATTGTCACTGTCACTCAGCTTTTTCTCAGTTCTCCTGGACTCCCATGACCTTGACATTTTTGAAGATTACAGACTAGTCATTTTGTAGAATGTCCCTCAGTTCTGGTTTGCCCAATGTCTCCTCATAAGAAGACCAGGTTATGAGTTGTGGGCAGGAAAATCACAGACTGATGCTGTGTTCTCAGGACTTCCTACCAAGAGACATGAGGTCAATGTGTCCTCTGACTGGGGGTGGCAGCATCACCAGGCTAAGATGGTACCTGCCAAGCATCTTCACTGTAAAGTTACTTCTCCCTCTGTGTGATTCCTAAGTATTTGTGGGAGAAAAGTTGAGTAGCTAAAAATCAGAGTACCTAAAGTGAATGAAGAAATGATGAAGTGAAAGAGCCAAACAAAAGATTTCAAAGGGCGGCTCAAGAAGACAAAGTAAAGTATTATAATAACATGTGCAAAGACCTGGAGTTAGAAAACCAAAAGGGAAGAAGAGCATGCTCAGCTTTCTCAAGCTGAAAGAACTGAAGAAAAAAATTCAAGACTTGGGTTGCAATGTTGAAGGATTCTTTAAGCAAAATATTGATCGACGCAGCAAGCATCAAAAGAAGGTGGAAAGAATACACAAGTCACTGTAGCAAAAAGATCTGGCTGATGTTCAACCATTTCAGGAGGAAGCATACGATCAAAAACTGATGGTACTGAAGAAAGAAGTCCAAGCTACACTGAAGGCACTGGCAAAAAACAAGGCTCTGGGAATTGACAGAATAACAAAATATTTCAACAAATGGATGAAACGCTGGAAGTGCTCACTCATCTATACCAAGAAATTTGGAAGACAGCTACCTGGCCAACTGACTGGAAGAGATCCATATTTGTGCCCATTCCAAAAACAAATGATCCAATGGGAATGTGGAAATTATTGAACAATATTATTAATATCATACACAAGTAAAATTTTTCTGAAGATAATTCAAAAATGGTTGCAAAAGTACATCAACAGTAAACTGCCAGAAATTTAAGCCGGATTCAGAAGAGGACATGGAATGGGGGATGGATGCCAGACGGATCTTGGCTGAAAGCAGAGAATACCAGAAAGATGTTTACCTGTGTTTTTTGACCACGCAAAGGTATTTGACTATGTGGATCATAACAAATTATGGACAACATTGCGAAGAACGGGGATTCCATAACACTTAATTGTGCTCATAAGGAACTTGTACATAGACCAAAAGGCAGTCATTCAAACAGAACAAGGGGATACCAGCATGGTTTCAAATCAGGAAAGGTGTGTGTCAGGGTTGTATCCTTTCACCATACTTATTCAATCTGTGTGCTGAGCAAATAATCCGAGTAGCTGGACTATATGAAGAAGAACGTGGCATCAGGATTGGAGGAAGACTCATTAACAAGCTACGATATGCATATGACACAACCTTGCTTGCTGAAAGTGAAGAGGACTTGAAGCACTTACTGATGAAGATCAAAGACTACAGCCTTCAGTATGGATTACTTCTTAACATAAAGGAAACCAAAATCCTCACAACTGCACCGGTAAGCAACATCATGATAAATGGAGAAAAGATTGAAGTTGTCAAGGATTTCATTTTACTTGGATCCACAATCAATACTCATGGCAGCAGCAGTCAAGAAATCAAATGACGTAATGCACTGGGCAGATCGCCTGCAGAAGACCTCTTTAAAGTGTTGAAAAGCAAAGATGTCACTTTGAGGACTAAGGTACGCCTGACCCAAGCCATGGTATTTTCAATTGTCTCATATGCATGTGAAAGCTGGACAATCAATAAGGAAGACTGAAGAAGAATTGATGCCTTTGAATTATGGTGTTGGCAAAAAATATTGAATATACCATGGACTGCCAGAAGAATGAACAAATCTGTCTTGGAAGAAGTACAGCCAGAATGCTCCTTAGAAGCAAGCATGGTGAGACTTTGTCTCATGTACTTTGGACATGTTATCAGGAGGGAACAGTCCCTGGAGAAGGACATCATGCTTAGTAAAGCAGAAGGTCAGAAAAAAAGAGGAAGACCCTCAATGAGATGTACTGACACAGGGGCTGCAATAACGGGCTTAAGCATAACAATGATTGTGAGAATGGTGCAGGACTGGGCAGTGTTTTGTTCTGTTGTAGACAGGGTTGCTATGAGTTGGAACCAACTGGACGGCACCTAACAACAACAACAAACAAACTCCCTCAACCCCTTTCACTCACTACTTTAATCATCCATTGGCGTTTCTTGCTTAAATTAATTATAACTATGATGGTTGCAAGGTTCCTGGATGGTACAAACAGTGAACGCAATCAACTGCTAACTGAAAGGCTGGAGGTTCAAGTTCACCCAGAGGTGCTGCAGAAGAAAGACCTGGTGATCTACTTCCAAAAAGTTGCCACTGGAAACCTTATGAAGCAGCTCTACACTGACACACATGGGGTTGCCATGAGTTGGGGTAGACTCAATGGCAACTGGTGAGGTAAAGTAATGATGGCTGCAATTTTCCTAATTCCATCTTCTTTCCACATCTACTGGTTGGCATCCTACAATAAAGAAGAGATTTCCCTTTTCATTTGTGTATTCACTTATTTGCTTGTATCAGTGTGGACTTAGTGATTCCTATTTTATTCAATGGGCTATACTATCATTAACTATTTTGTAGCTGAAATTGTCTCAACTTTGGCCAGTGGGAGCCCCTTTAAGCTGGCTTCTGGGTCCTTTTGACATGTCTCCATCTTTCCTTGAGTACTTCCTTGCTTTCTGGAACAAGATGTTCCAGGCTTAACTTGTTCTTTCCCTTCCTCTTCCCTGGAATCAGCCATTTCTCCAAAGAGCCCTGGTTCCTTTAATGGAGAATGCAAGAAACCAAGACCTGGGTGCTAAGTGTACTCATTGCTACTAACATGTTACTGCTCCTACATCCTCTCAGTCAGAGAGCTAGACAATGTCGTTATGAACACTCACATTTAAAACCATGAGTTTGCACCAGTATCCCCAACTCCAACTCAACACCATTGGGCTCATTCTACCCAAAACCAAAACCGTTGCCACTGAGTTGACTCTGAATCATGGTGACCCCATATATTCAGAGTAGACCTGCACTCCTTAAGGTTTCCAAGGCTATGACTTTTCTAAAACAGATTACCAGGCCTTTATTCCAAGGCACCTCTGGGTGGGTTCGAATAGTCAATCTTTCAGTTAGTAGTCAAGCGCTTAATTGTCTGCACTACCCAGGGACTCCCAGGCTTATTCTGGCTCCTCCTTTATAGAGCAGTTCCTCCTTTATCCTGTAGTGAGAAACCTGGCTCCCGTCCTGTTTGCTAGCCACTGCCCTCCTTGACCAGACATGGGCTGCCGTGCTTTCACCTGAGAGATGACCCCTTTATTTGCCATAACACAGAGTCTGACAACTCTTCTGCTATTAGAACTTCCAGAAAGTTCTGTGATATTTCCTGAGGATGAAGGCCTGAACTGGGAAGCAAGACAACCAGTCCTCACTCCCTGAAGACGTTCTGTTGGATCCATTTGACCCTCTGAGATGTGAGGATTTGGAGACTGCATGGGGGTCCCTAGTAGGGGCAGAGAACTTAGGGGACAGTGAGTAAAGGCCTGGGTGGGGAGCATGGGTAGTTGGCTCCCTGACTCCCTTGCAGACTCAGATGCTAGCAGCACGAGAACAAACCATGGACCTTGCAGGGAAGCAGAAAGAATCAGATGTTTGAACAAATACATATTTCCATGTCAGAGATGGGGTCGGTACAACCACGGGCAGGAACAGAAGTCACAATTACAAAAAAGAAAGGGGAAAAAAAAAATCCAGAACCTGCTGCCTCTTCCCCTTCTTCAGATGGCTTCCTTGTTTTAAAATATGCTCTGAGGGTCACTTCTGTGCAGCAAGAGAACATGAAAAATACCAACAACTCCTGCGAAATACCAGCCAAGATGACTAAGTAAGGAAAGATGAAATGCAAATTGATCTCTGCCTCTTGAGAGCTGATTTAAGAATCTGTTCAAAATCAAATTAACTTTTTGACTTATTTCCCCAGAAAGCTCCAAAGGCAGCAACCAGACCTCAAGTTAACACTCTCGGCAGGGACATCATGAGGGACCCGGGGGACTGAATTGAAAACGCATTCCCAAAGCTCGGCTTCCCAGGGGCCTATCTCTTAGTCATTGTTTTTGATAGCGAGGAGCTATTTGTGCTTGTGCGCGAGCCTGCCTGCCAAGCCAAAAGACCACAAAGACTTGTGGTTAAAGAACTATCTGCTTCATAGGCACCTCAGCTCCTTCTCTGCGTCACGTAGCCCCTGGCACCAGGAGGCTCATGAGGGCATAAGTGGTTCAGTGATAGAATTCTCACCTTCTATGCTGGAGACCCTAGTTTGATTCCCAGCGCATGCACCTCATGCACAGCCACCACCAGTCTGTGGAGGCTTGTGTGTTGCTAGGATGCTGAGGAGGTTTCAGCAGAGCTTCCAGACTAAGAGGGACTAGGAAGAAAGGCCTGGTGATCTATTTTCAAATGTCAGCCAATGAAAACCCTATAAATCACAACTGTCTGATCCGCAACCAGTCATAGGGATGGCACAGGACCAGGCAGCATTTTGCTCCACTGTACATGGAGTCGCCGTGAGCTGGGGGCCGACTCCACAGAAGCTAACAACAACAAGGCAGGAGGCTCGGGTCATCCCACCCTGGCGCTGACGGCAAATCCAGTCTTCTGGAGCAGGGAGAGTGCATTTCTGCCTTCTCTACATCCCCACTTACATGTTTAATAGGCCTCTGTAAGGGACTGAATTGTGTTCCCCCCAAAATATGTGTTGGAATCCTAACCCCTATACCTGTGGATGGAGGCCTGGTGGCATAGTGGTTAAGAGCTCAGCTGCTAACCAGAGGGTCGGCAGTTTAAATCCACCAGCCACTCCTTGGAAACCTTATGGGGCCGTTCTACTCTGTCCTGTAGGGTCACTATGAGTCGGAATAGACTTGATGGCAATGGGTTTTTATACCTCTGGATGAAATTTAACGTAATGTAGTCAATTAACCAGATGAAGCATATTGGTATAGAGTAGATCCGAAACGTAAGAACTCCTGAGTTACATAAAGAGCAGATTAGACAAGCTTGCACAAAAGGGGAAGACAGACACCACGTGAGGATCTTCTACAAGCCAAGGAACCAAGGAAAGCCTGAAGCTACTGATAAGGAAGGAATCAACACCGCTGAGATTCTGATTTGGACTTTGAGCCCCCAGAACTCTGTTCTTTAAAGCCACCCACTTGTGGTATTTCTGTTACAGCACCTCTAGGAGACTAAGACGGCCAAAACCAGAGCTCAGAGCTCAGGCCCACCCCCTCCACCCTACTCCACCGGCCCCCACCCTACTCCACAGGCCCCTACCCTACTCCACCCGCCTCCTTCTTTGTCTTGGTAAATACCTTCTCTCCTCAGGTGTTTACACCCCAGATCTTGGGGTCACCCTTTATTCCTTTCCTTCCTCTCCTGGGCCTCCCTTCATCACCAGTCCAAGTCCAACCCCAGCCCCCACCTCCTCCACATGGGCCTGGCCACCTGCATCTCTCTCCTGGAGGGACCTGCAGGACCTGCTTCCTGACAGGTCTCCTTACCTCCCTAAGTCTCTTCTAACCACAGCAACCTGAGCAAACCTCTGAGCATGCAAATGGGATCTGTCCTGGGCCAGAGCCAAACCTTCCAATGGCGCCTTCCATACGGGCTCCTCGTGTCCAAAAAGGCCTTGCCTGCCCTGGTGCAGGGACCCGTCCCTCGGTGCCTTGCCCACTCTGCCCCTACACCTACACTACCTGGGGCTGCTCCTCAGACCCTGCACGCACCGCTGCCCTGGTCTGTCTCCCTGCTTCTGGAAAGCTCTTTTCTTCAACTGCTCACCAGCCAACCCCCAGTCACTCTTCCCTGTCTTCCGAGAGCCACTTCCTAGTCCCCCAGTCAAACGACATCCCCTTATGTAAACTCATATGGTATCCTGTATGTTAATTCCTGCTGGCTCACCATAGTTTGCACTTACGCATCTGTCTGAGTCACTTTCTGGACAACCGCTTTGGTGGGCCACAAGCTCCTTGAGAAGAGGGTGGTCAGGGCCATGCGCAGGGCCAACATGAGCCTGAGCTAGAGCTGCATGTTCTTGATGTCTTCTCTTTTCATTTACTTATTCAGTAAATCCTTCTTGAGTATCTAATGTGTGCAATACACTGCAGAGGGTTAAAAAATAAGGGAAGGCATCAAGGCTCTTCCCGGAAGGAGTGTATGGATTAATCAAGGAGCGAGGGCTTCCTTTTAATCTTATTTTGCACTTGTTTATCTATATAAATACAACTAGGAAGGCAGCATGAGCACTTAAAGAAGGAAGTAACGATTTTGGTCACAGGGGATTAGAGAAGGATTTGTGTGAGGGTGAGTACTGGTGGCTGGTGGCTTTGGAGTAAGCAAGTGAAGAATAGGGGGCAGGTTGGAAGATGGGGGCAGATGGAAGGATGGGGAGCAGGTGGAAGAATGGGAGGCAGGTGGAAGGATCGGGGGCAGGTGGGAGGATGGAGAGAGATGGAAGGATGGGAGGCAGGTGGAAGGATCGGGGGCAGTTGGAAGGATCGGGGGCAGGTGGAAAGATAAGGAGCAGGTGAAGGATCGGGGGCAGGTGGAAGGATGGGTGGCAGGTGGAAGGATGGGGGACGGTGGAAGGGTAGGGGTAAGTGGAAGGGTAGGGGGCAGGTGAAAGGATGGGAGGCAGGTGGAAGGGTGGGGGGCAGGTAGAAAGGTGGGGGCAGGTGAAAGGATGGGAGGCAGGTGGAAGGGTGAGGAGGAAGTGGAAGGGTCGGGGGGAGGTAGAAGGGTTGGTGGCACACAGAAGCATGGAGAACAGGTGGAAAGATGGGTGCAGGTGGAAGGATGGGGTGCCATGGGCAGAGGGAAAGTTGCAGGAAGGATGAGGGCTGACCACGGACCAGTGGCCATTAGCAGGGTCCTGGGAGACCTTGTGTGAAGGCCATGGAGAGGCCTGAACCCAGGTTAAGGAGCTTGGATTTTTTATGGAAAGAAGCAGGGAGAAGCAACATCAAAGATGCCATTTAGGGACATTGAGCTGGTAGCGCTGTACAATTTTTTAGAATGTATTTACTGATAGCTCTTACTATGTGCCCAACACTATTTTAAACACTTTATAAATATCAACTTCTTTTGCCCTAATAATCCTAAGAGTTAGGCACTCTTTTTTTATCCCCATTTCACAGACAAGGAAACTGAGGCACAGAGAGGTAAAGTGACTTGCCCTTACAGTAGGTAAGTGGTGGTGAGGGTGTTAGGACTTAGGAGTGTGGGGACCCAGCCCCTGCTCTTTAGCACATTGTTCGGACATCTGGACACAGCTAGTGACGGACAAGGGAAGGTGAGTGATCTCAGACATAAGAGGTCTGGTGGTGGGGACCCACCAGGAGGTGGGCACTATCCTTGGAGAGAGGGGCCCAAGGAGGCATAGGCTTGGGGAGGGCAAGCTGAGGCTGGGGTGAGCGCCACATGGTGTGAGAAAGGGAGGTTAGTGCTTCCAGAGGAGGCAGTAATGGTTCACTGGCCAGTACACCTCCAACACAGCAACCATCCATCTGTCAGTGGAGGCTTGTGTGTTGCTGTGATGCTGAACAGGTTTCAGCGGAGCTTCCAGACTAAGATGGGCTAGGAAGAAAGACCTAGAGATCTATTTCCGAAAATCAGCCAGTGAAAACCCGATGGGTCACAACCATCTGATCTGCAACAATCATGGGGATGATGCAGGACCGGAGGGTGTTCTGGTGTGCACAGGGTCGCCATGAGCCAGGGGCTGACTTGGCAGAAGCTAACAGCATCAGTGCTTTAGGGCTGTAGGGAAAAGGAGCAGGGAGATGCTCTGAGACGGCAGACAGGCAGAGAGGCCTGGTGGGCTGCAGGAGGAGACCCTCGAATGTGCACGGTCCTGAATGCATCCTGCACATTAAGGTCTTCTTAGACCTTCCCCCAGATCAAGGTGAGCAAGATGGCCTGAGCACCACCACTGTCGCCAGCTCCTCTCAGAGGCCGTGTCTCCCCTTCCTTCCAAGAACGCCCTAAAGTCACCTGCTCACTACATAAGGACCACCAGGGAATGGCCACACCATACCAGTCACCCTAAAGATCATGCAGCTGTGATCCCATGATTATTCCCTGGGTGATGGTGGGCTGGGTCCCCAGGCTGCTAGGGAAAGGAGGGGCCTTTTCTGGAAAGCCAGGTATGGATGTCAGTGCAGGCAGCTTCCCTGTCCCTCGCTCACCATCTCCGGTCCCCCGTCCACGGATGCCTGAAGATCTCACCTGCTGGGGCCCTCAGGCCACTGCCTCCTGGGGAAGAAGCTGGTACACACTGTGGGGTGGAACAGCTCTAAATGGGGGAGCATCACGAGGGGACACTCCAGACTGTTAGCCAAGGGAAGGTCCCTCTGACACAGCATGTGCATCCTCGCCACACTGAAGCCCAGGGTGCTAGGTGCAGCAGACCTTTGGGGCAGGCAGCACTGTGCCCAGATTCTCTGTGCCATGCACTAGCTCTGAAGCCTTGGACCAATTGCCTAATCTTTCTTAGTCTCCATTTCCCAATCTATAAAATAGGAAAAAATACTATCCTCACCCCAAAAGGGTAAGGTCCCTAGGTGGCACAAAGAGTTTGTGCTCAACTGCTAACCTAAAGGTTGGTGGTTCGAACCCACCCAGCGGTGCCACAGAAAAAAGCCCTGTTGATCTACTCCTATTAAGATTACAGCCAAGAAAACCCTATGGAGCAGCCCTACTCTGTAACATATGGGGTCCCCACAAGTTAGAATCGACCTGATGGCAACCAACAGGGTTGTTGAAAGGATCAAATGGGATAAGGACAATACATCACAGTAATATCCCTTGGGAGTCCCTGAGTTGGGCAAACAGTTAAGCATTGGCTGCTAACCAAAAGTCTGGAGGTTCAAGTCCACCCAGAGGTGCCTTGGAAGAAAGGCCTGGCAATCTACCGCTGAAAAATCAGTACTGAAAACCCTATGGAGCACAGTTCTACTCTGACGCACATGGGCTGTCCCTTGAGCCTGGATTTAAATCCTGACTCCACCTCTAGTCACCTGTGAGACCCTGGACAAGTTACTTAACCTCTGTGCTGAATAAGAATCAGGAGGGGGACTACTTCCAGAACTGCCACGCACCTTACATGATCCAATTCATGTCAAGTGATTAGAACCTGGCTCATGGTAAGTATGCAGTAAATTTCAGCTAATTGTTGTTAAGGCAGGAGTTACAATTATGACTACCTCTTCTCTTCTCTCTCCGGGCTTGGCTCAGGGGCTGCTTGCTTCTGAGAACATGCCGTATCTCAGCTTGCTCCTTTCTCGCCCCACCCAGAACAAGGGCCCGGGTGCAGGGTATTTGCAGGCCTGCATTTGGATTTTAATTGGCATGATTGAAGGGGCATTTTGCAAACCTCTCTCATTTTTTCCCAAGCTGAGCCAAGTCAATATTCGGTACGTGATCGCTTACAAATGCCGCTAATTGGAGCTCTGGCGAGGGCCGGCTCGTGATGCATAGACCTCGAGTGAACCACTCAGCTCGCCGCTCCCTCTCCGTCTCCTTTGATCCACATTTCATAAGGGCATCTTGCCCTAGAATTATGAGCACAGAAATCAGAGCAGGAATCTTCGGCATTCTATTTCTGGCACTGACACAGACGATAGAGTGCGGGCAGATCGCAGCTCCAGAATTTTCTCCGGTCTCTGGGAAATAGCACAAGTCACAGTGACCTTCTCTTTCCCCCGCTACCCCGTGGGGGATCTGGGGGACTCACCCAGGACCATCCTAGGGACGGGCTAGGACGTACTGGACCTCCCCCATGAGCTATGCCCACTGAGGGCTTCCTGGGCTTGGCAGCAGGATCTGATCTACTTGCCCATTCTTGCAGAACAATAAAAACAGCCTCTCAGAACAGAATCCATTGCATTGGGTGCAGTTTGATGCAAGACTGCAGGCTGTCTGTTGAGGTCTCAGCTCCCAGTAGGTGTTGAATCTTGGTTGGTTGGTGGAATGAGTGAATGAATGAATGAACGAACTTTGCCAGTAAAACCAGTTGTCATCAAGCTGATTCTGACTCATGGTGACCCCATGTGTGTTAGAGTAAAACTGTGTTCCAGAGGGTTTTCAACAGCTGATTTTTGGGGGAGATATCGCCAGGCCTTTCTTCCAAGGTGCTTCTGGATGGATTCAAACTGCCAACCTTTTGTTACCCAGGGGCTCCAAATGAACTTTCGGGTTCCTAAAGGACATCCTTCTTCATTGGACTCTGCCTACAGACAGCCACATCAGTACCAGAACGAAGGAAAGACTGAATGAACAGCAAGCAGACGGGAGTCTCTCCGGCAACTTCTCCCTGCTGTGTCGGTGCTCGCTCGCTCAGGTCCAGATCCAGGATTAGGGAATGGCGATTCTCAGGGTACTTAGGGCCTTGGGCAAGTACAGACCCACATTTCCCTCGTGAAATGCAAGCCTCTTGACACACAGGCAGCCTGAAAAGAGCCTCACATTTCTAAAAAAGAAAATCAAGTGCAAACTCTGAGCCCAGCCCAGGGGGCTCTGCCACACATCCAGCCCCCTAACTGGTAAGAGCTGAAGAGAAGAGACCCGGGGGGCCCACCCCTACCCCAGGAGACCAGAAAATCCCACAATAATTCCCAAAGACGTGAAAATAAGTGTTTTAGCAGCTTTTTAATTTGTCTCAATGTTGACACCTTCTGAGACGCCCTGCGGGGCAGAGAAGGGTCCACAATTTCTATTTCAGCTCCTCGGGGGAGAATTTGGGCCCAAAGAGGCTGCAGTGAGGAGTCTGGGTGAGACGTGTAGTTGGGAAAGGAAGTTCTCCGAGGCTCCCAGGAGAGGGTCAGGGGAAGGGACGATAAGGCTCCAATTTGCAGAGCATATTCAATGCAGCTGAGTTCTGACACCCAGTGTCCCACTTGCCAAGCTGGGCCTGACTGGAGGGTCATGTTTATTTTACAGGTAAGAACAATGAGGCTCAAGATTACGTGACTTGCCAGACGTCTCCCAGGAGGGCTGGGCACTCTGCCCCACACCTGCGCTCCTCACACCTGTGTTCCTTCTGCTAAGCGACTCTGCACCTGGCTGTTACTGGCCCCAATGGAGCACCTGTGACAGTGCAATTTCAAGGGAGTTTCCTTTTGAAACCTAAGCTGCAGCACCATTTCCTGGGCCACAAGCCTCAGGGAGAAGCCTGGGGAGGAGGCCTAGCCAGGGGCAGACCTATGGGCAGGTAAACTCATATTCAGCACCTACTTGCTGTGTTTGCCTCTTCCCTTGCTGAAGGTTGCCTGTGACACCCAGCAATGCAACGTCCTAGGACGGTGCTGGCATGGGCACCCCTTGAGCCTGCCTGGCTCCCCAGTGTATCCCACCTCGCTGCCTTCTCAGGCTCTTCAGGGAATGAGGGAAGGCAGCCATCCCCGCAGGTTACAGGGGGGTCCTCTGAACAGGGGGAGGCGCCCCATCCATATCCCCAGAGAATGATAGATGGAAATGTGCTCCCTCCTCCTTACGGGGTTTCTCTTCCCAATGGCCATCTCGTTGCCATTCAGAGAGAAGAGCCAGAGAGACACCTGGGGGCAGGGAGATGCCCAGGGGCAGTAGTAAGCCTACCTCCCTCAGTCTCACCATTAGGGGGCATCATGGCTGCTGGGGAGGGGGTCCTCAGGGGGATGGGCAACCTCGAGAGGAGAGCTGCTGGGGAGGGCCCCCTAGCCCCTCGCTCTGCAGAGGGCCCCACCACCACCCCCACCGCCTCACAGGGGTGAGCTGAGCTGGAGGAACTTTATGTTGTTCTTAGTTGCTGTCAAGTCGATTCCGACTCACGGTGACCCCGTGTGTTAGAGTAGAACTGCCCCGCAGGGTGAGTTTCCTGGCTGTAATCTTAACAGAAGTAGATTGCCAGGCCTTTCTTTCAGGGTACCGCTGGGTGGGTTTGAACTCCTAACCTTTAGGTTAGCAGTCAAACACAAAACGTTTGCACCAGCCAGTGATCTTAGGAAGGTAGGAGGAAGCAATTTTGCAGGAGCCTCATTAGACTTTGGCCTTTCTCTATAAATTTCCAGGCAAAAGGAACCACTCTGTTATGTGTCTATAGACTTTATTTGGGGCAGGCTGGGAGCCTTAGTGCTGGTCTTTCTCTGATCTCCTAGGTCAGCCCCCTGGGGCCCTACCCAAAGGACCTCCCATTCCAGAATGAGCCTGTTCTGTAGGGGGTGCCCTATGCTGCCATTTAAGCTTTCAGGCCACAACCCTTCAACCCCTAGCTGCAGCCTCCTCCTCCTCAAGCTGGCCCTGGGCCTCTGACCCGCCGACGACTAGACAGGGCTCCTCCACACGGGCTGACAATGCCCGAAGACTCCTCGGCCTGCCTTCCTGCTAGATATGACCTCAACATTTTTCTTAACTCTTTGGGGCACTTAAGAATTGAACTGTCGATCTGTCTAGAGATGAAAGCATCTCGAAGGAGTCTGAGCAAGCAGCAGCTCTCCAACTACTTTCAAAGAAAAAAAAGTGTCATTATCTAACGCTAGTAAACAAACAACAACAAAAAACAATAAAATACTGTCCCTGTGAAACCCCAGCCGTCTCCTTTCGTTTGGGGACTTGAGTCCGTGAGGGAGACCAAAAGCAAGGAGCCCAGGAGGATGACATACTTTCTGCTGAAGAAATATGGGAGACAGAAGGCAGACTCTGATCCTGCCAGGCTGGTGTGAGGGTCTCTCAGGGGCTGAAAGTTCCCCCGAGTGTCCGCCATCTCGTGCCACCTTCAGTGTCCAGCCCCATTCTGCACATCCCAGGTGATGGAGAAACACGTGTCTCTACAGGAAACCAGGCTGCCTGGGTTCGAAGGGTGGGTTCCACGCTGGAGGGTGCAATGGCTCACGATTTATTCCTGGGAGACATGTGTCTCTTCCTTGGGCGTCTGACCAGAAAGGCGGACTTTGGGGCCAATGGCACCAGCTGCAGGTGGGGACCTGCAGTGATTTCCGATACCTGGGTTAACAGGAGATGCTGAACACTCCCAAAAATCGATTGGCAAGAACAACATGTTTGCCTCAGCACAAGTGGCTGGCGCTTTGGCTTTTCTTTAAAATGTGTAAAATGAGAAGAGATCCAGAGACAGGGGCACGCGTTCCCTTGCTGCTTGTCCAGGTGCCAAGCTGCACGCTGTGGATTCATCCTGGTTCTGCAACAGCTGTGCTGAGCGGCTCTGCCCAGCGTTCTGCTTATGTGTGTGTGTTTTTCCTCGCAAGCCAAAGGGAAAATTAAAATAAGACTTGACAAGCAACCTCTGCTACAAGGGCAATAGGGAGCAGGTTTCTCTTCCTCCTACTCTAATAGGATGTTAAATAATCCACCTGCAGTCAAAGAAAACTTCCGGAAACTTCCTTTGCTGGGGATGGAGAACCTGCTGCATGCATAGGTAATGCTGACTTGCCCAGTGGAGGAACCCCCTCTCTCTGCAGGTCCCCCATCTTGCCAAATGCCTCCCTCCCTCCCTCTCCAAAGCTTCACTCTCCTGGGGCCCCACGTGGTCACACCGTGGATGCAGTTTCTTTCTCCAGAGACAAGGGAGAAGAGTGACACTATTGTTGGCATCAGGGTGCAGAAAGAAGGGGCACACCCCTGCAGAAGGACCTTCTCATCCCCTCCTCTTCCTTCCACAATGCTTTTATTTGGCTCCTCCAGCTGCTGTTCTGAGGAGTCCCTGGGTGGCACAAATGGTTAAGCCCTCAACTTCTAGCTAAAAGGTTGGCAGTTCAAACCCACCCAGAAGACAGGCCTGGCGATCTGCTTCCAAAAGGTCACAGCTTTGAAAACCCTAAGGAGCAGTTTTACTCTGCACACATGGGATCGCCATGAATCAGAATGAACTTGATGGCAACCAACAACAGCAATGAGCTGCCGTTCTGGTCATTAATGGCAGCAAGTCAGAACCGGGCAAGTGCTCCGAAAGACATACAAGTAGGTCATCCTGACGGTACAGCCCACAGCCAGGAAGGGCTGGAGCACAGAGCAGCCCAGCCAGTGGCCATCAGCCTGCAGTAAGCACATCGGCTCTGTCCACCGAGCCAGCAAGAGTGTCCAGTTACTGTGCAGTGCAGTGATACCACCCAGGGACACAGACCCTGCCAAGTGTTCTCCTTGCTCTGGCCTGCTCCCCCAGTCCAGGCAAAGCTCTGACCTGCTCCCCTAGTCCACTCTGGCCCGTGAAGCCAAGTCCGCTTACTCATTCACCATGGGTGCTATTTACGGTGAGGGAAGTTGAGATGGTGAGTTTATTAATTAATGATCCATCTCTGGGTGTTGATGTATAATTCATTTTAATGATTTTCCCCAGGATATACACAACCAGCTCAGTGGGAGCTGGGGCTTGGAAGGAGCAGGAGGGCGGGGGCAGCTGCCCTCAGGGTCTCCAGGCCTGACTGTGCATCAGGGCCAACATGAAGACATGGGGTCTGCAGGCTGGGGCTGAGGGGCTGGTGGACCACCTCCAAGAGCCCAATGTCCAGGGTGATAAGCCCAGTGATGCCAATTCCAACAGGGTGCCGAGGACAGAGGGTGCCTCCAGCCAGGGTGAGGTTGGAGGAAGAGGGCGCCCTAGCCCCAAAGTGGAGAGGACAGCTCAATGACCAGGAAAAGCAAGTGCTGCTGTTGTCAGAGGAGCTGAGGCCCAGCTGCATGGGGCTCAAGATAGAAGGTTCTAGCAACACACTCATGAATTTCATGAATTTCACAGACAAGGACAAAGGATCTGGACTGTCTCCTTCCACCTTTTTCATAGGGGCCTGTGGGATGAAGGATTGGTTAGCCCTGTGCCCCAGGCTAGCCTGCTAACGGGCCAGGTCCCAACAAGTGGCAGAGGTGAAAGGTGACAGCTAGAGTGGGCTGTGGCAGCTGCTTCCCGCCTCCATGGAGTAGGGCTGAATCTATTTCCTGTGACTGTAAGACTGAGGGACCCACTTCTCGCTGGATGTCAGCTGGAGGCCACCCACTGTTCCTTGCCAAGTGGCCCCCTCACAATGTGGTGGCTTGCTCCTTCAAAGCCAGCAAGAAAAGTCTCCCTAGCTAGAAAGACAGTCTTATATAAGGTAAGGTAATCAAGGGTGCCACCACTTGTCTGTCACTTTGTCCTACCATGGTGGCCTGCATCTTGCTATGATGCTGGAAGCTATGCCACTGGTATTTCAAATACCAGCAAGGTCACCCATGGTGGATCTACTTCCGAAAATCAGCCAATGGAAACCCGATGGATGACAACAGTCTGATCTACAATCAATCATAGGGATGGTGCAGAACTAGGCAGCATTTTGTTCTGTTGTACATTAGTCTAGAGCTAACTCCAAGGAAGCTAACAGCAACAGCATTATTTCTGGTTTTGGCCGGGGCAGGGAGGCCAGACATCTGAGTAAATCCCTATAACGTAAAAGAAATCATGACAGGTGGCATGAGATGGAGACAAATGATTCAGGGGGTCCTAGGGGTATGGACATCAAAGGGAAGACAGCTGTGGAAGTGGGGGAGCACTAAAGCCAGAGGGAGGAGGCCTGGCCAAGGAGAAGTCCCAAGATGCTCCAAGGGACCATGGAGCCTCCCGACCCTCCCTGCCAGCTGTAGGGTTCTTACCGTGTGGCTCTGTACCTCAGGGCATGAAGGGTGATTATAAATGTCCCCAACAGTGATGAGTGCCAGGAGAGGCCCCCAGGATAAACAGCTGCAATAATGGACTCAAACATACCAATTACTATGAAGATGGTGCAGGACTAGGCAACATTTCTTTTATACATGAGGTTGTCATGAGTTGGAGCCGACTCCATGGTAACTAACAACAACAACTGTTTATTGTCTATCCACCTACCAGGGGGATGCAGCTCAACAAGGGTGGGAACTTAGCCTGGACTGTTCAACGTGGGTTTTCACTACTTAGGCTATTCTATACCCTTACAAGTTGTTGTTGTTGTTGTTAGGTGCCATCGACTCATAGCAACCCTATGTACAACAGAACAAAACACTGCCCAGTCCTACACCATCCTCACAATCATTGTTATGCGTGAGCCCATTGTTTCAGGCACTGTGTCAATCCATCTTGTTGAAGGTCTTCTTCTTTTTCATTGACCCTCTACTTTACCAAGCATGATGTCCTTCTCCAGGGACTGGTCCCTCCTGATAACGTGTCGAAAGTACGTGAGACACAGTCTCGCTATCCTTGCTTCTAAGGATCCTTACAAGAAAAAGGGCAAAATACCTGCTGTTGGAGGTAAAACAAGATTTTCCAAAGCAGTCTTCTCATTAATGCCTTGTGCCTTCTCAACAATGAGCTCCACTGGTCCTCTCCTGACTGTGCAAGAACATCAGTCTTAAGGACAAGCTTCAGGGCTGATTCTTCATTTTCCTAAGGATTTTCCTTCTGTGATATCCTCATTCTCATCAATTTTCCTTCTCTACTGGATCCTTCACATAGCAGGCCAACATGGCTCCACACTCCCACATTAGAAAATAACAAGACAATTAAAAAAAACACCTCTCTTTAACCCCTCTAGTCCTATCATCTTCTTTTCCTTTTCCCCTTCACAACAAGACTCCTCGGATATTTGGCCCCACTCACTATCTTCACGTGCTCCTGGTTTCACTTTGGCCCACCCAGCAGGTGGTGACCTGACCCTTGACAAATGCCATAGTCACCTTTGTTCTCATCTCCTCTTGGATCCAGGCTTATCTTCATGACATCTTGATGCTTCAGGCAGCATGAGTGGTCAGGCAGGGCAGTAATGGGATGGAAGCCCACCATGCCCTAAAGTCCATCTGGAATCATAGATACGCCCTGGTCCAGGAGTCAGGAGGCCTGGTCCTAGTCCCCGCTCCACTCACCACTTTGAACTGGTGTCTTAGCGTTTTTCAGCTCCAGAAGCTCCCTGTCCCCTTCCTCGTGTGGCTTAGAGGACAAGCAGGAGTTAAGCACATGTTTGGCAAATGGGAAAGTGCTCTACAGGCCACTGAGAGACAGGACAGTGGGTGCAGGGGACAGTTTGGAGCGAAGTAAGCCTTCTTCTTTCAGTGGGCATGTGGTCTGTATTCTCCAACCCACATCCCCCTCTCCCAGTCTAAATGGTCAGGACAGTGTTCCCACACACCACACATAGGGGCTGTCAATCTTACACAACCTGGAGGGTTTCTGATTGTCTCCGGGGTAGGCCTGGTGAGAACTGAGGTTCTCCAGGGTAGAGAGAGACTCCGATACAGCTAGGATTGCACTGACCAGTGTTCTGATCGACTTGAGTGGAGGCTATTAAAGGAGACAGACCACAAGTGGTGTTTCTGAACACGTACTGTTCAATCTCTCAAATGCACCTGTGCATGTATTTTACAGGCCTTTAAGTTCAACTGTTGCTGTTGTTGTTAGCGGTCATTGAGTTGACCCCCAACTCACGGCAACCCTATATACAATGTAACCAAATGGTGCCTGGTCCTGTGCCATCCCCATGATCAGTTGCAGATCAGCCCATTGTGATCCATAGGGTTGTCATTGGCTGATTTTTGGAAGTAGTTTCCCAGGCTTTTCTTCCTAGTCTAGAAGCTCTGCTGAAACCTCTGCTGAAGATCCACCGTAGGTGACACCACTGATATTTGAAACAGTGGTGGCATAGCTTCTAGCAGCACAGCTATACACAAGCCATGACAGAATGACAAACCGACAGATAAGTGGCGGATGCACTTTCAGACTCAGTTAATGTTGCCTAAAAACTCACCATGGTGCTCAGCACTATGCGCTCAGGGCTTTCCAAGTGGGTGACACATTCAAGTCTCAGAATGGCCTTCCGAGGTAGAAATTACTTCCCAATTTTGCATGCAAAGAAGATGATACTCCACGCGGTCACGTAGTACAGCCAAGGACACACAGTGGGTGAGCAATGGCGGCCAAGTCCTGAGTTCGAGTCTCGGCCAAGGTAAGCACTCTCTCCACTGGCCCCAGCTGTCCCAGGCTTGGTCTCCACTCACCATCACTGATGTATGGACATTCTCCCTGGTGAGTTAGCACCTGCCCCATGACAAACCTGGCATCTGCACTGCTGAAGGAAATTTCTGGAAAGGGAAACTTGACTCCTCCATTATCGCTGATCCTCATGCTCTTGCATCAGACTGCAAGATGGAGGTCTGTAATAGTCACTGAACCACATCGGAAGAATAGACCCAAGGCCCTGTCTTCATTTTCAACCAGATGGTACATCTCCATCACGTGTCTGCTTGTGATTTTAGCTATGTCTCCAGGACTGGGGCGCAACCAGCTGGGAAGCTCTGGAGCTTTGCTTGGAACTCATCTGCTGAAAAGGTGAGGGCAATGCTTCTTCCACAGGGATATTCACATGGGACCATTTGAAATTATACATCTATAAGGCAGGGATCCATCACCTATCCGTCAATTACTTGTACTGTGGTGGCTTGCGGAAACCCTGGTGGTATAGTGGTTAAGAACTACAGCTGCTAACCAAAAGGTCGGCAGTTCAAATCCATCAGGTGCTCCCTGGAAACTCTATAGGTAGTTCTACTCTGTCCTATAGGGTCACTATGAGTCAGAATTGACTCGAAGGCAATGTTTTTTCTTTTTTTTTGTGGTGGATTGCATGTTGCTGTGATGCTGGAAGCTATGCCACCAGTTTTCAAGTACCAGCAGGGTTACCCATGGTGGGTAGGTTTCAGTGGGGCTTTCAGATGAAGACAGACTAGGAAGAAAGGCCTGGCAATCTCTTTTGTAAATTGGCCAGTGAAAACCTTATGGATCACAACAGAACACTGTCTGACTCACTCGCTTTGGACAGACACGTCATCAGGTGAGATCAATCACTGGAGGAGGATGAGACGGATTGGCATAATAACTGCAAGGATACACGCAAACATGCCAGCAATCGTGAGAATGGTGCAGAACGGGGCAATGTTTTGTTCTGTTGTCCATTAAGGTCACCATGAGTCAGAACCAACTCAAGGCAGCTATCATCATCATCGTCATCATCATCATCATCATCATCATCACCATGAAGGCAAGGATGGTGGAGGGGCTTCTCCTAGCACAGGAGAAAGGGCAACTTCTCACCCCAACATTGTAGCCCTTGGGTTGATTCTGTTTAGCTCTAATATCCAGGCCCACAGCCATCTCCCCTGTCTGATCCCAGAACCCGCCTGTGCACATAAACCACTGCACTCACTGCCCCACACCCTGAGAACCACGAACTACTCTGGGAGGGAGGTAAGAGGCCAACCTCTCTGGCATTCTTCTTATGCTGATGGAAAAATGGGAAGGCAAAGGCTACCAAGGCCCTTTTTCTAGCTCTTGGTGAATAAGCACTGAGCTCACACATTCTGAGGACTGTTAGAGCTGAAGGAGGGGCCTCAAACAGTTCTCTTTCTTCTCCAGAATCTATTTCCAGAGGGGAGAATCTGGGAGGTGCAAACGGTTAACGTGCTCAGCTGTTAACTGAAAGGTCAGAGGTTTGAGTCCACCCTCAGGTGCCTCAGAAGAAAGGCCTGATGATCTGCTTCCAAAAAGTCAGCCATTGAAAACTCCATGAAGCAGTTTTACTCTGACACACATGGGGTCACTATGAGTTGGAGTCAACTTGAAAGCAACTGTTTTTTTTTTTTTTGGTGGTGGTGGTGGTTGTTTTTGTTCCAGAGGCAAGGAGACTGAGTCTCCAGGAGCTGTGAACTGTCCCCTCCAAGGCTGCTTCCTGCCCCAGCTCCCTCTGGAATCCAAGTCTCCTGGCATGTGGCAGCACCACCCTCCCCACCTCTATATTCTGCTCACCCTACCCACTCACTCACTGCCCCCTACACTCTTCTCTGGCCAGGCACACCCTCCCCAAACCCATGGCTTCATTCACCACTCCGAGCATCTTGACCTGACCCTTCCTGCCTGAAATGGCCCCACCTCCTTGGACTATATGTTGTCCAAATAATCAATGAGTGACTGACTACGCGGCAACCTGTGACATTTCCTCTCCTGCCCTTAAATGCCATTATCTCTTCGGCAATGTTGTGTCCTTGTTTGTCTTGCTTACTCAAATATATTCTCAAAGATGGCAAGGGGCTATGTTTTCCACCTCCTCATCCCCCACTCCACTTAGATGGCATTTGAGATAAACTAAACGTAGACTTGATGGTTCATTGAGCAATTGATCAAAAGACCAGAAACCCTAAAAGCGGTCTTCTCGATAGAGTCAAATCAAAACTCTAAAAAAGGTTTTCTATCTGATAGTTAATCTTGATGCTTAGAATCCTTCCCCTGTGAGTGGATGAAAGCCATAAATTCAATTCACCAGATATAAAATCGATCTGCTACCAATCCAGTACTTAGTGAAATGCAAGACGTAAGGGAAGACAAGCTCTACAGAACCGTGTTTTGTGTGGTCGTATGGTTAAAAGGCCCCTGATGGTCTCAACTCCCCGGTAACCTGGGCAGCCGGCAACCCCACCGATCACCGTTAAAGGAGAGAGGCTTCAAGGTAGAAGGGAGGTGTCAATTATGACCTCTTCCTACTGCAAACTTCCAAAAAGAATGACAAGCCCAGGCAGACCTTGAGGGCCTGGTGAGGAAGAGAGCACAAGAGAGTTGAGCTCAGCACCATCCAGGTAGAAAGCGGCTTAGACAGGCACCGCGGTTGTGCGAGAATTAAAGAACCTTCCCTGATCCCTAATGAGCTCTCAGAAGGAGAACGAGGTCCTGGGGGAAACAAAGTCGCTTCAGAAGCACTAAATGCAATAAGTTGGAGCAAGGAGCATGAGAAAGGGAAATAAAAAGAAGCTAGCGGTCGCATCCTCTCCAGAAGAATTAAAGGCTGGCTTTAATGAGTTGGAGCTTAGTTATCCATTCGGTCTGAACACGACTTTGCTCAGCAAAAACAGAGGGGATGCTGATGAAAGTGACCCAACCACAGGTTACTTCCCGAGACCACAGGTCGCAAGAATCACCATGTGGCATCCATTCGTAAAGTCCCAGTTAAGACCCTAAAGATTCGCCTCACCGTCTACAAAGTTGAGGATGGTTAGCAGAGCTTTGAATGCTCATTTGTTCTTTGATGCCTTTATCCCATTTAAGCCGCTCAAAACTTTTTGAAGTTCATGAGTCATTTGCTTCCAGTATCTTTAAATTAAGGACAGATTCAGTTCCCTTGTAGCAAATAGCCGACAACTTAATTAAAAGGGGCTCAACACTTAGACTGCCATCTCAGCTTTCAACAGAAGGGAAAGGAGCGTGTCTCCCCATTACATCTGCTTCTAATTTCCTTCCACTCTGATTCTGGTCTTTAGAAAATATTTCATCATAATGAAACTGCTCCCGAGGTTGGCTGGCCTGTATCTTTGTTCAGGTCAGCTGACAATCAGGGTGAAGATAAGATGACACCAGCCTGTCCCTTGTGCTTGCAAAGAGACACACCTAAAGGACACTGACGTCCTCCCTGTGACAAGGACAAAGCAACTTGAGAAGCATCCTTTGAAATGCATGAGTGAATTCCAATGTCAAAATTACCAGGCAGGACTGGAAAGGCATTATAGCCATCACATCCTTGAGCTGCTGTGTGTCACCAATACGTGACTGATCTAGATGAGAACAAACCTTGAATAGTTATGGGGACCTAAAGGGCTTCAATGCCCCCTTGCTGGGGCACCTTCTGGGACATGTGACAATGAACAGCTGGAGAAAGCGCCAGTTCATCTCAGCAGGGTCATAAGGCCCAGGTGCATGGTCCAAGTAGGTAGAGACCTGAGAATGGAAAACATCAGGCCCAGGGAACCTTTACTGAACACCAACTGTATACTACGCCCCAGGTGTTCCCACAGTAGACATATTTAGTAACTGAAATCACTTGGCTTGAATCTCCCAAAGCTCACTTCACGAATTTTCAGATAAAAGCCCAGGAAACGACTCTCTGTTTTTCTCTTGGGAGATTCTGTGATTGCAGATTCAGAGCATGACCAGCCAGAGGGCTGTCGGAGGAGCTCTGCACCGTGGGATGCCCTCCTTCCTGGGTCTCAAGTGAACTCCCGACCGGGCTCACATTCACTCTCTGTCAGCACCCGTGGGAGGCTGGAGCACAGTGCCTCTGTGAGCCTGCACAGGAGATTTTCTATCCCAGGTGGCTCCTGGCCAGCACCATCCACACCTCTGTATGGACCACCAAGGTCAGGGGACCTCATCAATGACCTCATGGAATGACCTCATTACAGAACAGCCGAACATGGGCAGCAAATCATCACAGTGATAACAATCACCATCATCATCATCAACATCATGGTCATCATCCCCATCCTCATATCATCATCAGTATCAATGTCATCATCATAATCATCATCATAACCATCATTATCATCATCATCATTGCCTTCATCATCATCACTTTAAGAGCAGCTAACACATACTGAGCAGTTGTTATATGCCAGGCACAGCATTATCTCATTTAATCTTTATGGCAATATTATGAGATGGCTGTATCTATTATTCCCATTGAGGCAGAGAGAGTACAAGTTCACACAGCTAACAAGAGGTGAAGCCAGGAATCTGAAGGCAGGCAGTGGGACTCTTAACCACTATACTAAATGACAACAAATTTCCAAGTTATTTCACCTGCAGGGCGATTTCTGAGAGGCATTGTGTGTAACATTCTTGATGGATTTCAGAGTCCCCAAATCATCAGCAACCTGCCTCTTTGATGCCCAGCAATACCTGTGCTACAGACATACAGGAAAACGTGGCAAGACCCTTCTAAATACTTCTCTACGGAAGCAAAAACAAAACTCGCAGATTCCAAAATCTGATTCCAGTAATCCTTCCCTCTTTTGACAGCATGTCTGATTTAATGAATTCTTCATGTCACTTCCTAAAACCTATTTCTAGATTTAAGTCCCTCCAGTAGTGAGTGGGCAAAGCTGGATGTCTGAAATGACAAGTCTCCTGAGTCCCTGGAGACCTGATCTCCCCTAGAGATCAGCAACCCTTTCCTCAGGACCACTTTTGCTGGGTATAAAAATAACTAACATGTATGGAGATTCTTAGTTGGCAGGCATCATATTTTTTGCTCTGTGTTGATTCATTGAATCCTCATAGCAACCATTTAGGAGAGCTATTACTTATTTTCATTTTGCTAATGAAGAAAATGAGGCTAGGAGACAAAATAACTATTCCAGGAACATTCAGCTACATATGGCAGTCTGGATTCACACCTTGATCTGCAGTCTCAAAGTGTCTGCTGTTAATGACAGCACACACAGCCACCCAGACCACAGCTATGTGATCCCCTTAGACCATTCTTACCTCCTTAACTTCTGTCCGGTATGAGTGATGGTGCTCACTTTCCACAAAGATCCAGTGACTAATATCTACATCTAATGGCTGCCAAGATAAAGAGGATACACAGGAGGTCAGCCCTCTGCTCCCACCACCCTTCCACCCAGGTAGACTTTAACAGTTTAGTTCCCCCAGACAGGCCCCCACCTTAGAGTTCAGATAAGCCAATTAAGACACCTGTAGCCCAAGCAAAGAGGTCACCTTCCTTATCGCCTCTGCCAGTTCTTTCCAGTGTCTAACTTGAATTGCTCCAGCTTTGGCTCTAATTGCCTCAGTGCTTGGGTCTAACTCATTTATGTCATAACATCTGGGCTGTGATGAAACCTCTTAGGAGAATCATCCTAGCATTTCTCTCTTCCTTCTGCTTGGCCCGGAAACTGAGACCGCAGCCGGCCCTTAATGAAGGCTACTGTAAGCTGCCATCCTCCTTTCTCTGCAGACCGGCATCACTTCCCAGAATTAGCATTTCTCTGCATTCGAAGCACATGTACATGTTTTCCTCCTTTTAAATTTGTTTTGCTAAACAAATTAATCTAGCACCAGATTATATTATGAAGGACCATAAATCTTTTCCAAGATAAGCATCTGTCAAGTTGGATTAGTAACATCCAGTGTACTGTGAATTAATTTGCTAAGCCTTATAATGCTGTCCCGGGCATTTAACTTTAGTAATAACAAGTGTAATTTGGAATAAATGGGAACTTGTTTTCTCATCCATGTCTATATAGTAAGTGACGTATGCAGAGGAGATGACAGTAAATGACTGTAGCACTAAATTCCATTACGATGATGGCTTGGGGGTTTATTGAGGGAAAAACAAAAGCTTTGTGAGCTGCGTGAAGGCGCCTAATGTGGAGATGATGAACTGCGGGGCGTGTGTGTATGTAGATTCCTGGAGAAGGCTACACAGAAGACAAGGTATCACAGCCTCCACATCCTCTCCTGGGATGCCCCCAAGTGCATGGCTTCCATCCAAGGGGCCTTGGCATTGAATGGAGCTAGGTCTGCTTTCATAGATATACTACTCTCTAGAGAAGAGAAACTCAGAATAACAACTGCAGGTTCTTGCCCAGGTAGAGGAAGGAAGTCACTCATGGGCTTGAAAAAGCCGCCCATACCATGCATTATGGATTGAATTGTGTCTTCAAAAAATGTGTATTGGAATCCTAACCTATACCTGTGGATGTAATCCCCTTTGGTAATAGGGTTTTCTTTGTTATGTGAATGAGGCCATATCAGAGTAGGGTATGTCCCAAACCTACTCCCTTCTGAGTTATAAGAGCAGCAGAGACACAGAGAAGCGAGCATAAACGGGGAAGACAGATGCTATCTGAGGATGGAGGCAGATGAATCTACAAGCCCAGGAACTCCGAAAATTGCTGACTACTAGAAGTTGAACAGGAGCCCTGGTGGTGCAACGGTTAAGTGCTTGACTGCTAAGCGGAAGATTGGCAGTGTGAACTCACCCAGGCGCTCCACGAGGAGAAAAAACCTTGCAATCTGCCCCTGTAAAGATTGTTGTTGTTGTTGTCAGGTGCCGTTGAGTTGGTTCCAACTCATAGCCACCCTACGTACAACAGAACGAAACAATGTCTGGTCCTGTGCCATCCTCACAATCATTGTTATGCTTGAGCCCATTGTTGCAGCCCCTGCGTCCATTCATCTTGTTGACGGTCTTCCTCTTTTTCACCTAGAAAACGCTATGGGGGAGTTGTACTTTGTCACATGGGGTCACTCGGAATTGAAATCTACTCAATGGCACACAACACAAAAACAGAAGCTGAAATAGACAAGCAATGACCTCTGCCTAAAGCTGGTGCCCTGAATTCAGACTTCCAGCCTCCTGAACTGTAAGACAGTAAATTCCTGTTATTGAAAGTCACCTACTTGTGATACTTACGTTACAGCAGCAGTAGGAGACTAAGACACCATGGAACCCACCCAACCATTGACTGACCATGGCCTGCTGCCCAAGGGTGCGAAGGGCCCACGACCAAGACTCAGCATCTAAGAGCAGGTGTAGAGTTGGCATTTCGAATTTAATGGGAACTGTGTGAGCTATGCAAATGAGCTGTGAGGAGAAATTCTCTTCCTTCCCTTGATTCTGAAGATGATGGTGGGACCCGTGGAGCCCCAACCCTTGAGGGGGCAGAGGAGCGGGCTGTGTGGGAGCCGCGTGGTGTCCCAGCCCTTCTGTGCTGAGACCCTGAAGCATGCATCCAATTTTACTAAGTTAGCCAATTCACTGCTTGTCTGGAATGTACATGCATGGATGCCATTGGAGAACTTCTGAGTCACTGAGGTGTGTGGGGCCACTGCCCATTAACACTCCTCTGTGTCCCCTAGCCTACTGTGGAACCCAGCACACGTCAATGGATACCGGTTCAGTGACATGCTTTGGCCTGGGAGATTTCAAGGGCTACTCCTTTAGAATATACCATCGACTGCCAGAAGAACCAACAAATCTATCTTGGAAGAAGTACAGCCAAAATACTCATTAGAAGTGAGGATGGCGAGACTTCGTCTCACATACTTTGGACACGTTATTAGGAGGGACCACTCCCTGGAGAAGACATCATGCTTGGTAGAGTAGAGGGTCATTGAAAAAGAGGAAGACCCTCAACAAGATGGAATGACACTGTGGCTGCAACAATGGGCTCAAGCATAACAACAATTGTGAGGATGGTGCAGGACCGGGCAGTGTTTCCTTCTGTTGTACACAGGGTCGCTATGAGTCGGAACTAACTCAATGCCAGCTATCAACAACAACAATTCCTTTAGAAGTAACTGGAGAACAGGGCCCAGGAGAAGAAAAGAAAAAGAAAACTGCATGAAAGTAGGCATTTAAAGTCCAGGGATCGTAATTGGCCTCATGTATCTAGAATAACAGCGACAGAAGGACAGGAGCCATTTGTTCTGCTCTGCGTCCTCCAAACACCCTCCTAACCCATCTCCAGGGAAATGACGCTCCACAGCCTGAGTCACTGTTGCAAAGCACCAGTTAACCCCCTGGAAGTCTTCGTTTACATGGCCTCTTCTCTCCTGTTCTTTAAGGCAATGCCTCCTGGGCTGTTGTGGACTGAACTGGGTCCCCCCAAAAAGACATGGTTAAGTCCTAACCCTGTACTTGTGAATGTGACTCTGGAAACAGGGTCTTTGAGGATGTTCTCAGTTAAGTTTATATGAGGTCATACTGCAGTAGGGTGGGACCTAATCCAATCTGAGTGGTGTTCTTATAAGAGAGAAGAATGAACACAGAGAAGACAGACAAAGGAAGGAAGGTCATGTGAGGATGCATCTACAAGCCAAGCATCGCCTGTGGCCACCAGAAGCTGGGAGAGACAAGGAAGGATCTTGCCCTAGAGCTTCGGAGAACATGGCCCTGCAGACGTCATGAATACTAGACTCTTTCAGATTTCTGGCCCCAGAACTGTGAGATAATACAATTCTGTTCTTATAAGCCACCTAGTGAACTAACACATGGGCCAAGGTCAAGCTGGTGGTTTCCCACTATAGGGCCCACACTCTTGAAGCTTCCAGAAGAATCCACATGGTCCCTTCAACTCCCTCATGAGATGTGCCCACATCCTGCCCCTGCAGAAGTTCTACGGTTCTGGAAAACATGGCTCTGTGCCCATCAGGGTTCAGCCAGTTCCTTACACAGCATCATAGGGGGCACGGTGCTCACTAGGAAGGGGAGTACCTCATCTCTACAGCATCATAGTGCACAGTACTCACTAGGAAGAGGAACACCCCATCCCTGCAGGATCAGAGGGGGCACAGTGCTCACTAGAAAGGGGAATATCCCATCTCTACAGCATCACAGGGCACAGTGCTCACTAGGAAGGGGAGCACCCCATCCCTACAGCATCATGGAGGGCACAGTCCTCACTAGGAAAGGGAGCATCCCATCCCTGTAGCATCAGAAGGGGCACAATGCTCACTAGGAAGAGGAGTACACCATCCCTGCAGCATCATGGGGCACAGTGCTCACTAGGAAGGGGAGCACGCCATCCCTGCTGCAACATAGGAGGCACAGTGCTCACTAGGAAGGGGAGCACTCCATCCCTGCAGCATCATAGGAGGCACAGTGCTCACTAGGAAGGGGAGCACTCCATCCCTACAGTATCAAAGTGGGCACAATGCTCACTAGGGAGGGGGGCATCCTATCCTCACATCCACCAGCCAGAAGAGCCTGCTGCTCCTCTCCAGAGCACAAGGCATAATCCCAGTGCACACGTGTGTGCAACTTCACGAAAAAGTACCATCTCCATCTCCCCCAAGGTGACATACCCCAACTCCTGGCCTTCTGTTCTTAGCTCTCCCAGTGAGAAATGCAGTCACAGAAAGCAGCACCAATCTGGGCACATCTCAGCATCCCCTGATACACACCCACACAATATACCACCCCCACCGTGCCTGACCCAGACAAAGATGGCCATACCTGAGGTCTCCCCCAGAATCCTCGGGGGCTGGATGTCTTTCCCGTTGTTGCTGGGACTGGTAGAAGGCGTCGTTGTGCTGATCCCCACAGGGATCCTATTCCTGGGGTCCAGGGACTCTGTGAGCCCCTTAGTCTGCAGGGTCACGAAGGTGGCCGTGGTGGTGGTGGTGGTGGTGGTGGCAGTGGGGGCCACCGTTGTCTTGCGGGTTTGTAAGATGGAAACTGTGGTGGGGCCGTACACCCCTGGAAATGTGTTGGACTCGAGGGCATCCTCCTCGCCCGTGGGCCCCCAGGCAATGAACTCTGTCTCCGTGGTGGGCCTGCTGCCTCGGAAGTCAAAGCTGCTGAAGCCGCCCCCCTGCAGGTGCCGCCTCCCCCTCCTCAGGAGGCTCTGCTGGTCCGTGGCCCCGCTGCCTGCTGCAGAGGACGAGGACGTGGACGAGGAGGCCAGGGAAAAGCTGGATCTGGCAGTGGCCAGGGATTTGGCGAGACTCCCTCTGGGCACGAGGGCAGCTGCCTGGTCTCTGTGTCTGTGCGCCCGTTTGGCACGGGGGGTCTGGAGTTGCCCGTGGGTCCGCTCCATGCGGGGTGGGCGGGGGCTCCAGAGAGGGGCGGGCATCCGCGCAGGCTGTCCACTCTTAAAAGTCCACAGGCGCGGGGGCCGGTGCGGCGGGCGCGGTAGGAGCCGGAACTCGGGGCCCGGGCCCAGGGACTCACACACGGGGAGCTCCATGGCGAGCTGAAACATGGCTATCAGTATCCAAGCATGGCTTCCAGTGGAGCAGCCCGGCCAGCGGATGGACATGGAACTGCGCAGAGAGAGAGAGAAGGTCAGTGCGGGGACCCGGCAGCGGGCGGTCCGCGGCGGGGGCCACCTTTCTCCCCCACCACTAGGACAAAGAAATTTTTCTTGTAATGAAAGCTAACCCTAACTTCAAAAGGGAAAGCGAAACCCCTCATTACTTTACTTCAAAGGCCCACTCAAGGCAGTCCACTAATCAGCACCTTAAAAGAAGAGCGCTAACTGCCCAGATTTATAAAGAACTGTTGTCTCCTGCCCCTCCATACCTATGCTTCATTTTTTTTCTTACAACATGCTTCCAGGGCACAGAGGTGGGTGATAAATGGATAGTCCATTTCACGGGAAGGAAAACTGAGTCCTGCAAATTCCCCTGACAAAAAATAACTAGCTGCTATTGAGTCGACTGTGACTCACAGCAATGCCGTATATGTCAGAGTAGAACTGTGTGCTCAATGGGGTTTTCCACGGTTGATTTTTCGTAAGTAGATCGCCAGGCCTTTCTTCCATGGTGCCTCTGGGTGGAGTCTGACTTCCAACTTTTCAGTTAGTAGTCCAGTGCTTAACTGTTTGCACCACCTCGGGACTCCTATTAGCTTTGACAAGGTGATCTCAAGTATCTTCCAGCCCCCATTCCTTTTTTGAACTCATAATGACATTAAGGTTCCATGAGGATATGTGGTAAGTAATGGACAGAGCGGTGGACACGGCCTCAACCTCCCATTCCCAGACCAGAGTCTTTTCTTTACATAATGAAACTTTCCTCCCTTGAGATGGTAAAATAAAAAAATGACCCGGTGTTGTCAAGTTGATCCAGATTGCTGGTGACCCCATGTGTGTCAGAGTATAACTGTGCTCCATGGGGTTTTATTGGCTGTGATCTTACGGAAGCAGATCACCAGGCCTTTCATCTGTGGTGCCTCTGGGTGGCCTTTCGGTTAGCAGCTGAGCACATTAACCCTTTACATCACCCAGGGACTCCAAGGTGGTGGGATAGAAGCCCACTAACTGCCTTTCCCGAGGCAGGGAGTTTGGAAGGGACAGGAGGTCTCCACTCTCCATATGGCCACATCTCTGGCACGACATGGCAGCATCCAGGACAGGCATCCCCTGAGCACTGACCATCTGCTAGGCGCTTTGCAACACCACTGTCCCCACTCCCCAGGCATCTGAGTCGAACATGCATGTTTTAAAGCAGACATGTTGCGCTAAATGCCACACACAGGAAAAGCTCCTTATCCTTGGCCTCTTCCGGGTTTTACTTGGGGAGGCGAGATTTGCTCTGGATAACCTGAACATTTATCATCGCACCGACTCTGCAAAAGTGTTTGTTCTGTTGACATTTCTGCTTTTCTATTTATCTTCGGTGACAATGTTCTTTGAAGCCCCATTATCCACCTCCTCAGCTCCAAGGAAGGCTGGAGAAAGGGCAAATCCCCAACCCGGCCAGCGAGGCAGCGGCTGCTCCCCAGCCCAGTTCAGCTGCAGGGGAGGCATGGAGCTGGGTGCAGCAGTGTCCTGGGGCCCCCGGACCTTCCATCCAGTGCAGCTCAGTCACCGGCCTGAGGTGAGCTTCCAGAGCAACAGAAGCCATGAGAGGCACGTGGAAACCGTGGCACAGCAGTGAGCCCAGTGGAGGGGTGTGGAAGCTCCGGGCCCACGCGCCTCTCCCACTGGCATAGCTAATTGAGCACTGATTCTATGTGTCACTCAAACTCAGTTCTTGTCACCGACCTCCCGTCTGAAAGATAAAAGGAACCCAGAAGCTTTAATGACAGCTGTGCTGGAGGTGGGGTGGGGGTGTTCAGGTGTGCTGAGCTGCTTGTCCTGTCATTGCACCTGTGAGAAGCCACTCAAAACCAGGCCCATGAAAACAACAGACTCAGTGGTTTCTCTGTATGAGGCACTTCATGGTTTTAAAAATGAATAAATTACTCTGGGTAGGTGGGTGTGAGCGTGGGTGAGCAAGTGTAAGTGCGTCACTGTGAGTGTGTGATTATGTGAGTGTGTGTCAGTGTATCAGGCAACGTGAAATTGGGCATAAGTGTGTGAGTGAGTGTATCTGTGAATTTGTGTGAGTACTGTGTGAGTGTGAGTGTGTGAGCGAGTGCATGTCAATGTTTCTCAGTGTGTGTGAGTGCACGTGCGAGTGTGAGCATGTGTGCAAGTATGTGGCTCAATGTGTTGGGAGTACATGTGCACTGTGGATGTGTGGATGTGAGTGTGCATCTGTATGAGTGTTAAGGTTTTTCGGTGTGTGTGTGTGTGTGCATGTTTGAGTGTGTGTCTGCACGAGTCAGTGTTTTTCAGTATGTGAAAGTATGTGTGTGAGTGTGTGTGGGTGCCCCTCCACGTTAACACCAGCCTGGCCATTGATACCTGGACTGTGCTGGTCCCTGCGCGCTTGTATTAATGAGCGTTAATTACCGAAAAGGACTAGCCCCCGAATAACCAGGCCCGGTTTTCAATCAGAAGGAAAGTGCTTCGCTGCAGAACCCAGGAGCGCCTCATTACTTTAATGCCTCTGTTTCTGCGGGTGCGCGCTTTCTCGGCACAGAGAGCGGCCAGTGCTGCGTGGCAGTATTTAGGTCAACGAGAAGTCCCCATCCGCACACCGGCAGTACACAGGGCAGTGCTCGGTGGCCAGAAGGTGATCCAGTCAGATCAGAGCCATGGTTTAGAGCCAGCCATTCCGGGGCGGGGGGCTGGGGGAGCTGGACAACCACCACCCTGCAAACCTGGGCGGGGGTCCAGCCGCCAGGGTGACAGAACCTACCCTAGCAGGTGGGGAGCACAGCCCAGAGGGCATCAGCAGGCATCGGCAGGCACTGGCGGGTACTGGCGCACAGACAGAAGGAAGAGCAGCCACGCGCAAACCCGCCCACCATGGGTCCTTCAGAAATATTGCCCCAGGAAATGAAGCGCACCGCACCTGCACCTCCTGCGCTAGCCTGCCTGCCCAGCAGAACTTCACAGGCAGGGTATCTCTGTGATTTTTCACCAATCACGAGCTGTAATTGGATACCATGGAAACCCCCTCATCGCCAAATCACCCAGCTGTAGTGTAGAAACCCCAACCGATGGAAACTGCGGGGGGAGTTGGATTTGTTTTTCCTTTCCCAGCCGGGGTCTTCCTTTGTAACTGATGGATGTGCTCAGACAGGGAAGGTAAAGTGGGTGAACGGATGGGGAAGGACAGAGAGAGGCCCACCCACCCCCAGCAGCCAGAAAATGCTGGGTCAGAGGGGACTGAAGGAACTCCTCATGGGGAGGTCGGGCTGATCCCATGGCCTGCAGCGATCCCACCATGGATCCCCTTGCAGGGGTGGAAGACCCCAGGCCCTTTGCTTCACCGCCCGGAGAGAGGCTGCATTTCAGAGCAAGGGGAATCCGACCCATCTGCAAGGGCTACATAAGTGGTGCAGGCACCCCTCCCCTCACCTCCATGGTGGCTCTGAAACCAGGCAGGGCCCCTGGGCACTCTTGTCTCTGAAGTCTCAGCCACAGGGCGGGGGACCACTAGCGCTTCCCCGTTTCCATGGTTACATGGTTCTGGGAGAGCCACTCACAGGCCCTTCATCCTAGGGAGGCATCTGTGGTGCACCAGCCACTGCCCAGGAGGCAGCAGATTCTACCCATCCACAGAAGACAGGCCCTCAGCGGCCGACGGGCCCACTACCGTCAGGGCCAGCAGGAACATGATTGCCAGGCCCACAGAGCAGGCAAGGGCTGCATGGGCTCCCCAACATTCCAGGGCATCCACAGGCCTTTGAAGAACATGCCACCCACTCCACACCCACTAGATGGCTAGACGAATAAAGATAGACAACACCAAGTATTGGTGAGGATATGGAGAAACTGGAACCCTCAAGCATTGCTGGTGGGAATATAAAATGGTGCAGCCACTGTGGAAAACAGTGTGGCAGGTCCTCAAAAAGTGAAACAGAGTTACCATATGACCCAGCAATTCCACTCTTAGGTATAAACATGTCCACACAAAAACTTGTATGTGACTGGATCGTAGCAGCATTATTCACAATAGCCAAAAGAGGAAGCAACCCAAAATTTCCATCAACAGATGAATGGATAAAATGTGGTCCATCCGTACAATGGAATATTATTAAGACATAAAAAGTAATGAAGTTCTGATACAGGCTACAACATGGATGAATCTCGAAAACATCATGCTAAGTGAAAGAAGCCAGTCACAAGGGACCACGTATTGTGTGATTCCATTTATATATGAAAAGTTGGAAATAGGCAAATCCCTAGAGACAGAAAGCAGATTAGTGGTTGCCAGGGGATGGGGGAAGGGAGGAATGGGGAGTGGCTGCTAATGGGTACTGGGTTTCTTTTCAGGGTGATGAAAATGTTCTAGAACTAATAGTGCTGATGGTTGCACTATCTTGTGAATGTACTACAAGCCACTGAACGGTGCACTTTAAAAGGGAGAGTTTCATGGTATGTGACTTCTATCTCAATAAAAATAAGAGAACATGCTGGAAAGTGGGTGTGTGCAAAGATAGTGGGGGACCGACATGGTGCTGCATGGCATCGTGTCCTCACCATGGACCTTTGTGCTAGCAGGTGGGATGAGGAAGGACCAGAGGGCAGCATTGGCCTCTCTGAGCTGCAGGGACATTGCAGGGAACATGTAATTGTCAACTGTCCCCATCAGTCCACTCGGCCCTTGTTGGGATTCAGTGGGAGTGGGCCCGCTCCTTGCTTTTGCTCCAGTAAACCCTTCCCCACGCCCTGTGGAGGGCAGGCCCAGTGGGGCTCTGCTCTTTGTTGGGTGGCCACCTAGCCCCTACTTCCCAAATGAAGAGCCAACTCCCTCAGCCACCCCCCGCCTAAGTGCTTCCACATTGGGAACGGTTGCTCCGTCTCCTTTTATTTTCTAGTTTTCACCTTTCGTGCTATTTTGTCACTGAAATTCTTATTGAAATCTTTTCCCAAGAAGAGTTTAATAAGGTTCAGTGACTTGAGATTCAATTCACCACCTTCTGTATATTTTCTTCACAGAAGAAAATCACTGCTAACTAAGGGAGATGAAGACATCTCTGCTACTTAAGGGTGTGCCTTTCCCTGAGTGGGGATCGTACAGGATTTGCTCCTTTGAGCTGCTGGCATCTGACTTGCTGGCCACCCAGGGAGGTGGCGCTCAAGGTTGGGGGGGGGGGCGCAGGAGCAGGTCCTGGGATTTCACCACCCAGTGTCATCCTACAGTCCTGAGAGCTGGGGGACCTCACAGGTGTCCGACGGGGCAGTGACAGCACTCCCCAGAGCAGAACCCAGAGCTGGATGCTGGAGGAAGACCCCCCAGGTGTCTGCTCACCACACAAGGCACAGTGGGAGCAATTCTACACCTGGTGACAAAATTAGCCTGTGCTTGGGCTCGTTGCTTCCATTCCCGAAGCCCAAGGATTTCCATTGGTCATACAAGATGGTTGGAGCAGGTGGGGTTTGAGAGTTGTTATGATTGAATCGTGCCCCTCCAAAATATGTACCGGGATCCTCACCCCTATACCTGTGGATGGGATCCTGTTTGGACATAGGGTTTTCTTTGCTATGTTGATGAGGCCATATCAATGTAGGGTGTGTCCTAAACCTAATCATTTCTGAGTGATATAAAGAGCAGCACAGACACAGAGAGGCGCAAGCACAAATGGAGAAAGATAGATGCTATGCAGAGATTCCAAGGAACTGAGGAATGCCGGGGCTACAGAAGCTGAGACAAAGACCATCCCTCAGAGCCAACAGACAGCCTTCCCCTAGAGTCATCGCTCTGAATGTGGACTTCTAGCCTCCTACACTGTAAGAAAATCAACTTCTGTTCTTTAAAGGCACCCTCTTGTGGTATTTCTGTTACAGCAGCACTAGGGTACCAAGCCAAGGGTTTCCTCCACACCTTCTAAGGAGGCCCTGGGCTTTATGATAAGTAATTCACAGGATGCAGCCAGCAACAATTCAGAGGAAACAGGCAGAAGATAAAGAGATATACTTGTTCCAGGATAAAGTTGGCTTCTTGTGAGTCCATCTTCCATTGTGGACCAGCCCCCTCCTGGTCCCCGACTCCTGACATGGATGTCCATTCACCTGGTGCCCAGGGAACCTGGGATACCCCCACTGTGTCCACCTCCCCCTTCTGGCAGGACATCATGTCCAGACACTTTCTGACTCCCACAACACTCCAGTCAGTTTGTTTAAATAAACTTATTTTAGAAGAGTTTTAGGTTTACAGGAGCATTGTACTCTTCACCCTATTTCCCCCGTGTTAGCATCACTGTGGGATATTCATCATAACTAAGGAACCAACACTGGTGTCTTACTATTAACTAAACTCCACGATTTATTCAGATTTCACTTGTTAGTTATAATTGGGTTGATTCCAACTCACAGCAACCCCATGTGGGTAGGGTAGAGCTGCTCCATTGGGTTTTCAAGGCTGTGACCTTTCGGTTAGCAGCCAGGTGTGTTAACTATTTGCACCACCCAAGGACTCCTGGTAAACAGAACATAACTTTTAAAGAAAGGGAAAATATCGCTCCATTATCCACTATCAAAACTGTTTGTACCAGTCGATTCCTTAGATCTGCCCCATTCTGTTCCATCAGGCCTGCCTGGCTGCCAAGCAGCTGAGTTTTAAAGAGTTAAAGGAAATGTCGGTGGTTCCTCCCAAGAGCATGGGCTGCACTTGGTAACCTGTATGGAAAAAAGGGGAAGTAACTTTACAGTGGAGAAAGCTGGCAAACAATCTCATTCAAGTGATCAAGGCCAACATTAACAATGATAAGTCATGTGGACAGAAAGCACCCTTGATATGATGTGATGAGAATGGCACTTTAACCCTGTGGTCTTCCTCCCCAAAACCAATTGTTGTTGTTGTTAGGTGTTGTTGAATTAGTTCCGGCTCATAGCAACCCATGCACAACAGAACAAACACTGCCCGGTCCTGTGCAATCTTCACAATTGTTGTTATGTTTGAGCCCAGTGTTGCAGTCACTATGTCAGTCCACCTCTTTGAGGGTCTTTCTCTTTTTTGCTGTCTGTCCCTCTACTCTGCCAAGCATGATGTCCTTCTCCAGGGACTGGTTCCTCCTGATGACATGTCCAAAGTATGTGAGACAAAGTCTCATTATCCTCACTTCTAAGGAGCATTCTGGCTGTACTTCTTCCAAGACAGACCTGTTGGTTCTTCTGGCAGTCCATGGTATATTCAGTGTTCTTCTACAACAGTATAATTCAAAGGCATCAATTCTTCTCCAGTCTTCCTTATTCATTGTCCAGCTTTCACATGCATACAAGGTGAATGAAAACAGCATGGCTTGGGTCAGGAGCACCTTAATCTTCAAGGTGACATCTTTGCTTTTTAACACTTTAAAGAGGTCTTTTGCAGAAAATTTGCCCAATAAAATGCGTCATTTGATTTCTTGACTGCTGCTTCCCTGGGTGTTGATCCAAGTGGACCCAAGTAAAATGAAATCCTTGACAACTTCAATATTTTCTCCATTTATCATGATGTTGCTTATTGGGCCAGTTGTGAGGATTTTTGTTTTCTTTATGTTAAGGTGTAATCCATACTGAAGGCTATGGTCTTTGATCTTCATCAGTAAGTGCTTGAAATCCTCTTTACGGCAAGCAAGGCTGTGTCATCTTCATATCTCAGGTTGTTAGCAAGTCTTCCTTCAATCCTGATGCCCCGTTCTTCTTCATATAGTCTAACTTCTCGGATTATTTGCTCAGCATACAGATTGAATAAGTATGGTGAAAGGATACAACCATGATGCACATGTTTCCTGATTTTAAACCATGCAGTATCCCCTTGTTCTTTCCCAACAACTGCTCTTGTCCTTGGAACCCTGGTGGTGTAGTGGTTAAGAGCTATGGCTGCTAACCAGAAGGTGAGCAGTTCGAATCCACCAGTTGCCCCCTGGAAACCCTACGGGGCAGTTCTACTCTGTCCTATAGAGTCACTACGAGTCAGAATCAACTCAACGGCAATGGGTTTGGTTTGGTTTGTTTCGGCCTCTTGGCCTATGCACAGGTTCCTCATGAGCACAGTTAAGTGTTCTGGAATTCTCATTTTTCACAATGTTATCCATAGTTTGTTATGATCCACACAGTTGAATGCCTTTGCATACTGAATAAAGCATAGGTAAACATCTTTCTGGTATTCTCTGCTTTCAGCCAGGATCCATCTGACATCAGCAATGATATCCCTGGTTCCACATCCTCTTCTGATTCTGGCTTGAATTGCTGGCAGTTCCTAGTCAATGTACTGCTGCAACTGTTTTTGAATTAAGCATAATCTTACTTGCATGTGATATTAATGATATTGTATGATAATTTTTGCATCCCATTGGATCACCTTTCTTTGGCATGGGCACAGATACGGATCTCTTCAAGTCATCTGGCCAGGTAGCTGTCTTCCAAATTTCTTGGCATAGATGAATGAGCACTTCCCGCGTTGCATTCATTTGCTGAAACATTTCAGTTGGTATTCTGCCAATTCCTGAAGGCTTGTTTTTTGTCAATGCCTTCAGTGCAGCTTGGACTTCTTCCTTCAGTACCATCAGTTCTTGATCATATGCTACTTCTTGAAATGGCTGAGTGTCGACCAATTCAATTATTTTTAGTAAAGTGTCTCTGTATATTCCTTCCATCTTTTTTTGATGCTTCCTTCGTCATTCAACTTTTTGCTCAAAGAATCTTTCAGTATTTCAACTCATGGCTTGAATTTTTTCTTCAATTCTTTCAGCTCGAGAAATACCAAACATGTTTTTCCTTTTGGTGTTCTATCTCTAGGTCTTTGTACATTGCAGTATAATACTTTACTTTGTCTTCTTGAGCCACTCTTTGAAATCTTCTGTTCAGCTCTTTTACTTCATCGTTTCCTCCATTTGTTTTAGGTACTCTGTGTGTCAAGAGCAAGTTTCAGAGTCTCTTCTGACATCCATTTTGGTCTTTTCTTTCTTTTCTGTCTTTTTAATGGCCTTTTGCTTTCTTCATGTATGATGTCCTTGATGTCATCCTGCAACCTGTCTGGTCTTCAGTCATAAGCCTCAGTCTAACCATGAAGAAAACATCAGATAAGTCCAAAATGAAGGACAGTCTACAAAAAACCTGGCCAGGACTCCTCAAACTGTCAAGGTCATCAAAAACAAGGAATGTCTGGGAAACTGTTACAGCCCAGAGGATCCTAAGGAGAAATGAAGACTAAATGTCATGTGGTATCCTGGATGAAATCCTGGAACGGAAAAAGGGCAATTAGTCCCTGGGTAGTCCAAATGGTTAAGTGCTCAGCTAACACCCGAAAAGTTCGGGGGAACCTTGGAAGACAGGCCTTGCCATCTACTTCCGAAAAATTAGCCACTGAAAACCCTAAGGAGGGCAGGGGTTGCCATGAGTTGGGGCAGACTCAATAGCAACTGGTTGGTTGGTTCAACTTACTAGGGATTTCCGTGCTTTGGGAAACATATGGGAGTTTGCAGGGAGAAGCCTGAGCCCCTGAGCCCAAGAAGGAGCCAAGACGGCTCTTCTGCTCTTCCCATGCAGGCAGAGAAGAACTGGCTACTAACATGTGGTTTCTCCCTAGGGAGCTGAGGGAGGCCTGGGAGGGAAGAAGTAATGAAGATATGTTCTCAGAGCATTTTCAGCAATACCTTCTCATAAAACACAGCAGTTTATTCTGCTCTTCGCAAAGACAAAGAGGGTAAGAGTGGCAGGCTTGGGGTCAGGCAAGCTGGTTGCTCCTCTGAGAACAAGCCCCAGTCCAAGAGGCTGTCATTGAAGGACGCTGGTGACAACACTCAACCCTTGACCCTTGGAAGGAGTAGAACTTCAGGCGTGGACTTTCCCTCACCATTCTGTGTTCTTCCTAATAAAATGTGCATTCTATCATGAAGATAAATTCATGGGACACTAGATCTTGGTTGTCAGTGTGGAAATGGACCAATTATCTCAAGCTCTCCTCTGACTCCATAGTCTTCTCAGTTCTCTGAGACCACTGCCTTTGACTCATGGTGATTCCATGTGTACAGAGGAGAACTGTGCTGCATAGGGTTTTCAAGGCTCTGATTTTTCAGAAGCAGATTGCTGAACCTATCTTCCAAGGCACCTCTGGATGGGTTAGAACCCCCAAGCTTCTGGCTAGTAGTCAAACTCGTAAAGGTTTTGCACCACACATAAAGTCACCATGAGTTGAAATCAACTTGACTCAACAGAAAATAACAATTGCCTTTGAGAGAGAGAGATACTATCATCCAAACCAACACCCTTCCATTTCTTCTCCCCATCCACAAGAAGTCTGATTCCTCAGAAAGAACAAGTTCACAAGGTCACCAACAAGATGGCGCAGGGTGTCTTCCTGCTGAGTAGAGTCCATGAGCAGAGACCACCCTCGCTGCTCGGGAACATGCTGTCTCACAATCTTGATCCTTTAGCCTTGGCTCTGGAAAGGAATATCCACTTTCTTCTGGAAAGCAGTCACTTGTTCAATTTTCCTAATGAAAAAAAATTAGTCGTGCTTTGCTTTAATGGTATTCTCAGCCTGATGTCGTCGTAATGGCCTGTCAGAGTTGCTCCTCGCTCTACCTTATGATTTAATGTGATTAAAAACATCCCGCCCTTTCAGGAAGGGAGTGCCAGGTTGCCTAGAAGGTTTTCATCTTCAGTTGCCCCGTGGGTGTCAGGCGAGCACATGATATTTGACTCTAGGAGAAAGAGCAGGGTATGAATGATTCATTTACTTTGGATAGAAAGCACCAGTATAAGAAGGCTTTCTTAAGCCCTATCCCAGAGTCTCCGGCTACTCTCCTTCCCTGGAGTATATGGGTCAGCCTCAGGGTGTGGGGATCTGTCTTAGCACCCCTCCTCTTCTTGTTGTTGTTGTTAGCTGCCATAGAGTTGGCCCCCAACTCATGGGACCCCTTGAACAACAGAACAAAACGATCCCAGTCCTGCACCATCCCCATGATGGGTTGCAGACTGAACCATTGTGATCCATAGCGTTTCCATTGGCTGGTTTTCAGAAGTAGACTGCCAGGCTTTTCTTCCTAGTCCATCTTATTCTGGAAGCTCCACTGAAACTGTTCAGCATCACAGCAGCACACGGGCCTCCACTGACAAATGGGTGGTGGCTGCACATAGGTGCACTGGCTGAGAATCGAACCCAGGTCTCCAGCATGGAAGGTGAGAATTCTACCCTGAACCATCACTGTCTCCTCCCAGAGAGCAGGTGTAACTCTGCCCCTCAGTCAAGGCCCAGATAGTTTCCTCCTACCTCTGGGAGGTGGCTCAGAGCCCGGGGGGATACCAGGCAGTACAGAGAGGAGCACCCAGGCCACCTCTCCTCTCACTAGCCCAACGGCATCTGCCTGCTCAGGAGCCAGGTGAGGGACCAGCGAGCGGCCAGGGGAGGAGCTAGCACCTGTGGGAAGGATGTGCTTGGATATATGCCAGTGCCATTGTCACCAGAATGCGACCATATCTAAATGTCTGTCTACTTCCCTGTCCACCTGGTGCTCACTGACCTCACCATGTCCAGACTGGAAGGGACGGTGATGGTCATCTGGTCCAGCCCAGCCCAACATGTGTTCCTCAAACCCTTGGGGCTTGGGGTCCCAAGGGAGTTATGGACATCAACAAAAGGGTTCCAAGGTCAAGTACATGTGAGAAGCAACTGGCCAAGCTGAGTCAGGCAGCATTTCAACTGCAGTCTCCTGCCAGCTTTGGTCAGGAAGCTCTTTTTCTCAGGAGCACCTGTGGGTCAGTGTTTACAGGCTGCTTTTTAAGAAACACTAGTCTTATCCCAAATCTTAATTACCCAGATGATAACGCTGTGAGGCCCGGAAATGCAGCAGCCTGACTCGGTCACAGCACGTCAGCATCAGACCTGGGCCCGGGTCTAGGATGCAGGGAACCTAAGAGCTCCCTGGTCAGAAACGAGGTCCTGCAACCTTAGACCAGCATGAAAAAAACTAGAATGAAAACAAAAGGCCTTAGTAAATGCCGTGACTCCACTTCCTAGGACACTTGTGCCTGGCTCAGCACTGGGGGTGACCTCGTATGGGACGCTGCCTTGGCAGGTGTTGCTTCCATCTCCCACCCCCTCCTCTACCTTATCCAGCAGCCCAGCGGCTCACTGTTTTACTGCCTCCTGCAGAAAATAAAGCCTGACATCCCAATGATGCCTTAAGGTCTACATATTGTTAGGTGCCATCAAGTCGATTCCAACTCATAGCGACCCCATGTGACAGAGTAGAACTGACCGTAGGGTTTTCTAGGCTGTAATCTTTACTACCGCAGATCACCAGGTCTTTCTCCTGAAGAGCCAATGGGTGGGTTCAAACTGCCAGTTAGCAGCTGAGCTCTCAACAGTTGCATCATCAGGGCTCCTTAAGGCCTGCACAGAGCATTCTGTGGTTCTCACCTAGGGGCCACTGTGACCTTTGGCAATGTCTAGATTTGGCAACGTTTTGGATTGTCAACATGGGGGGTGGTGCTACTGGTGTCGAGTGGACAGAGGCCAGGGACTGCTCAACATCCTGCAGTGCACAGGACACACCACAGCAAAGAATGATCCAGCCCCAAATGTACACAGTCGAGATTAAGAAACTCCGTTCTACATTTACAGTAGGAACCTTGTTCCACATATACCAACTGCTCGTCACAGGGCTTGGTGATGCAGGTAGGAGCATCTTTATCCCCAAGAAGACAACACAGCACCTCGTGACTGACCCATGCCTGCTCCAGAAGGAACATGCAGAGCCCACGGGGGCCTCTGGGCCAGCTTCAAACCTGGGCACTACAGCTCGCTAACTGGGTGACCTCTGGCAGTCTGCAGGACTGCTCTATGCCTCATTTTCCCCGTCTGTGAGATGGGGAGAAGGCAGGTGCCTACATCACAGGGGTGTCATGAGACTGAGTGGGTTACGAAGGCTCAGTTGGCCCTCTACAGGTGCTTACAGGATGAGCTGTGGTTGCTCTCTGTCCTTCCCTGGCATCGATCAGGCCCGGGTGCCCCATCTCATTCCCCTGGGTGCTCTGTGGGCCCAGGGATGCTGCTGACAGTCTCCAAAGGTGCTTGAAGGAGACGGAAGGGTGGCAGCAGCGCTGGCGTGCAGGTTGCCCAGGCAACGTGCCTGCAAGCATTCCGGAGGAGTGAAGTGGCGACAAGCAGTGGGTGGGGAGGACTGTGGGTGGGAACGTTCTCAGTCCTGGGTGTGGGGAGCCTGGCTTCTGTGTCTGCGTAGCTGTGGTCTCACGGGTGTGTCTGTGGGTGGGCTTGTGCTCTCCTGCAACCATTCTGTAGTGGGATAAGAGCAGCCGTCCAGGGTCAGCTGTCAGAGCGATGTGCCCCTCAGCCCAGTGGGTCCCCTCGGCTCTGCTGTGGTTCTTCCATACCTGGGCAGTGCTCAGGACGTTATCAGCAGAGGCCCCAGTGCCAGGAAGCCCCCACAGCTTGTTCTCCAGCCTGCTTACCAGGTCCCCTGTGCCATACCTCCAACAGTTCCATGCAGATGGGGACAAAAGTCTGAGACTGGGCCCCCGGAACCAGCTGGCCCATCCCCAGGTCCAACTGTGGCCACCTGACCCTTTCTCCATCTCCTCTGGGCAAAGGGAGAGACTTGGCAAAGCCAGAAATTAGCGGGAGCTGGAGATCCCTGGGTGGCGCAAATGGTTGAGTGCTCAACTACTAACCTAAAGGTTGATGGCTCAAACCGACACAGTGGTATCCTGGAAGAAAGGCCTGGCAATCTGCTTCCGTAACGATTATAGCCAAGAAAATCCTATGGGGTGCAGTTGTACTCTGTAACACATGGGGTCACCATGAGTTGGAATCAATTTGAGGGAAATGGATTTGGTTTTTTTTGGCTGGACTAGATGGAATTCTGTTATCTGTAGCCTCAGGCTCCCTGGTGCTGGTTCTCAACCCTGGGGAGGTTAAACAGTATTGAGACCCAGGTCCGCCACAGACCAACGGGATCTGCCCCTCTGGGGGTGAATCGGTATTTTTCAGAAGCTCCCAGGCGTAGCCAGGGCTGACAGCCCAGGATCCTCTGATCCTCAGAGCTACCTGGCTTAATCTTATTTTATGTCCATTTCTAACGAGATATCAGGTGAAGTGGTTAGGAGAGAACGGGGGCCATAGGCAGGCCCAATGATGGTAAATGAGTAATTTCTTTATAGGATCAGCACAAAGCTGGTTCCTATGAGGCAGAGGTTAAAGATGTCCCAATGTCCAACTTTTCCAAATTGCTGTACCACTCCATCATCTCTAAAGCCAAGTACTCCCCCTCTACTCAGCACTCTCCCTCTTGGGTTGGGGTTCAGTAATTCACTGTGACATATCACAGAACTCAGGAACCATACTTACAGTTAAGTGGTTTATTAGGGAAGTAACGGGGTACAATTCAGGATCAGGATCAGAAATAACTCAGGATGCAATTCGTCAATCAGCACAGCTTCTTACCCAATGCTGCTGGGCCCTACTGGGGGCCTCCTGCTGGTGGTCCCTGCTGGGGATCTTCTTGGGCAAGTGTTACAACTCTTAGCTCCATGGATGGGTCAGAAAGCCCCACTGCAGGTGTCTCACGCTGGTCTCCTGGTTCCTGCCGTCTTGTGCCACTGTCTCTCACTGTCTTCCATTTTACAGCTCCTCTCTCTGTGTCTCCCTTTCAGCCTAGTAGGATGGAAAAACTGGCGAATCCCCTCATTAGGGTCTCATACACTTCATTTGCATGGACCCACTCCCACAAGGATGCTGTGTACCTTATTTGCATTATTAGCAAGCTATCCAATCCTCTTGGTGGGCCACAAGCACCTCATTTGCATAGCCCCACCCAGTCATTTGGTGGGAGTTACAAAGACTGGCTAGAAGGGCCACATGAAGTAATTCACTGGTCCCAGGCACCACATGACACAGCCCTTTCAAACTCCACGGCCTCCCAGGGCTCGACTGCCCCTCCTCCAAGAGTCAGGCTGGAATATGGTCACCAGAAAGTTCCCATGCAATGATGTGAAGAGACATGAGTCGCTGTGCAAGTGCACATTAACTTTGGAAAACCAGACAGAATGGGACTGTGCCCTGAGAGAAACTGCACTTACTTATGTGCAGCTGGGCGCATACATGCCCTGGGTGGTACAAACAGTTAATGTGCTCTGCTGCTAACTGAAAGGTGCCTCCAAAGAAAGGCCTGGCAATCTACTTCCAAAAACTCAGCCATCAAAAACCGTATGGAGCACAGTTCTACGCTGACACACGTGGGGTTGCCAAGAGTCGGAGTCGACTCAACAACAACTGTTTTTTTTTTGTTGTTGGTTTTTTGCTTTTTTGGGGGTAGCATTGAGCAATAGCTACAAACTGAGCAACAGCTACGTGCCAGGCATCGGGTTGGGTAACACAAATTATCTCCTGTTGTTCTCACGGCAACCCTCAGAGAAGAACTGCTGTTACACTCATTTTGCAGAAGAAAGGAAAACACAGAAATAGTAACTGTGTTTCTCCCTGGAAAGAAGTGTCTTAAAAACACAGCTAAAAGAAGGCGATGTTTAAGGAGGTAAATGTTCAACCACAGGGAGAGCCTGGTTCTAGGGAAGACATGTCCCTCTGAGGTGTCGGGCTTTGAAGACAATTCCATCGCCTTTTACACTGAGAAATATGCATTTCTCCCAGAGAACCTCCCAGAGAACGTGGTGTGGATCACAGACGCGGCTCCTGGCGATAGCATTAGACATCATTATTGAAAGTCTTGTCCTTGGAAAGCGGGCTGAGGAGAATCAATGTCAGGTTATCGCTGGCTTCCAGCGTGTGATTGAAGTCCCTCTATCTTCACAGGAAATGTCTGTTGTGGTTCTGTTGGCAATTGTTATGTTGGTATTTACAGAACCCAGTACACACGCCAGGCCCTTTTTAAGCCAGACAAGAAGGACAGGGAGAGAAGATCCAGGAGAAGCTGACGTAAAACAAAAGCATGTTCCACCGGTTTCTAGGTTTGCAGAAGCAGGAAAGGAATGACATTTGATGGGGTGGGGACAGCAGAGCATGATGTTAAGGTCAAAGGCTAAGGAGTCAGTGGCTATGGGCTGAACCACAGCTCTCCAACTTGCTAACTCACCCCCCCCCCCGGCCCAGGTACCCCCTTCTCCTCTCCTGCCACCTGGGCCAGGCTGGGGTGACAATGATAAGAGGCTGGCAGAGCACTTAGCAAGGGTCTGGCTCTGCTTGTGAGGAATGAAGGTTCTGGACTCTGGTCCTCGGAGGTTAAAGGCCACCAGAGTGGCTGTGTGCCCAGAGATGGGGGAGGGGGTGACTGCAGAAAGTACCACCAGGGCAGAGGACACTGGGGGCCAGCCAGGACTTGGGACCCTCTCCACTCTAGCAGCCACCACAGATGGTGTCCCAGCCTGCTTGAACACAAATACTGATGGGCAACTCACTACCGCCCAGGAGCACGGAGAGAATGTTGAACAGGCTCTCAGTCAGTGGTTGTACTTCTGTCCTAGAGGGCAGCTCCAGATGAGTCCAATCTCCATGCTGCCTTCTCTGTGCACAGGTCACACACGCCCTGTGTGTACACACACACACACACACACACTCCAAGCCCTAATTGCTCCTCCTGAGGTTGAGCTGTGAAATCCCACCCTGTAGTCACCTCTACCCAGATGCACACCATCTCATCAAAGCCTCTGAGTAGAGTGTTCCACACACGAGCAAGATGCAACGTGGCATCACGATGATGTGTCGGGGCCCACTGGCATTGGGACAAGATGTCAGGGAAGCTCTTCCCAAAAGAATCCACGGAGCCAAGGCCCATTGGGAGCCCCAGGATCAGGAGTTCCCAGAGGAGCAGGCTGACCTGGCTGCGATCTGGGCGGGAACTTCCGGCTCTTCCCCAGGAGCTCATGGGACCCTAGCGACATTCCTGTGAAGTAGGTGTTACAAGAATCCTGGCTGGAATGTCTAGGATACCTAATGGCATCTCCAGGAAGCCATGTAGCTTCTGGGCAGTGGCTGTCACTTAAAGAGGGAAGAAATAGTCTGTTTTCTGGGAAAGCGTTAAGTTCCCAAACTGCCGGGCTCTGACATCCATCAGACAGAGCCGACTGGGCCAGGGACGACTCCTGCCTCCATCCACCCCAGGATACAGGCTGCCTGAGGCTCCTTCCCCGTGTGAACTGGAGGAGGCAGCTCTCCATGCCCTGCAGGACACCAGGGTGGAGCAGGGCCCAGCTGAGGCCAGGGTGCGCACCACTCCACCAGAAGCACTGCAAGCTCCATTGGTTTTATGTGGAAGCCACTCCCTAACCCGCTGGCTATTTCCAAGATGGCTGGGTTTCAGACACACTGAGTTCCATTCCAGAGAGGGTTTATATGATTATCTGGAAGGTTCTCTCCCTTGTCCCATAGGCACGGCGGCAGTGGGTGATGAGCTCTCTGGAGTTAGTGAAATTGCCTTGCAGCAGCTATCACAAGTGGGGTCTGACTTGGATCTTACCTCCAGCTCAGAGCTCCCAGCTCCCAGGGAATTTCCAATAGCAGGCAGGGCAGGAATTCTTACATACAGATGGGGAAACTGAGTCCCAGAGATGGATCAAGCCCACCTTCATCTGTCACTGACACCACTCCACTGCCATGCTTGCACAGCCCGGGTAACCACCCTAACCTCATGGCTGGCATAGCCACGCTCCTCTGGAAGAAGCCATGGCTCTGAATTGCACCATTAAGTATCTAAACTGGGAACTGTGAGACGCTGTCAGACAAGGAAGGCTTGGCCCTTGAAAGCTGGCCCCTATAGGAGGAGGGAGACAGAGTCTCCTAGGACCCAGGCCTAGCTGACTTCCACGGGGAGGAAGAGGAAGGAGAGAAACAGCTGCCTATATCTGCTGTGCATGGTGTGGACGGCACTTTTTGTGAGAACACCACCGGGGTATACAGCAAACACTCTCTATGCTGGCGTGCACAGAGGTGGTGCCATTGGCCACCGTGGGACTCTGGGCGGTTCCCCCATGAAGCGTAGAGGCAGTCCTCATCTCTAGTTCCCATCTCAGCCCTTCTGATTGGCCTCCAGTGCCCCCACTCTCCCAGAACTTGTCAAGGTCACCCACAAGTACCCACAGCCTCCCATGGAGCCATGTCTCCTCTAGGCTCCCCTTCCCGGTCAGCCTCCTATCCCTAATGCCCCAGCTTCCTCCACTGCTCTCTCCTTAGCCTCTGCTGGAGGCTCTAGAGCTCAGTTCTCAGGCTCTCTCATCCCCATCTCCACTCTCCCCAGGGAAGCCAGTGCCCAAACTCTGGACACTATCCACACAGGGCCACTCACAAATATGGCTGCACCCCTAGGTGTGGTCAAGCTGGGCAGCCCAGGCTCTTGCCCCCTGGCCTGGGCGCTCACACAGCACCACCACGCACACAGGCAGTCAGCTGGAAACCCAAAACCACCTGGCCCAACCCTGGCCTTCCCACGCCCCAAACACACGGTCAGCAGAACTTGGCCACTCTTCTCTCCTACACAGTGTTTCTCAAACCTGTACTATGGACATTTGGGGCGGATCATTCTCTGTTGTTGGGGCTGTCCTGTGCATGTAAGATGTTCGTCAGTATCCTTGACATCTACCCAGTGGATGCCAGGAGTACCCCAGAAACATCTCCAGATATTGCAAGTGTCCCCTGGCGGCCTCACTCAGCCTCAGCTTCCTTCCTCTGTCAGAGAGGGAGAGACACCTGGTGTGCAGGACTCGAGGAGGCGCTTTGGGAGTGATGGCCCAGGGACAGCCTCACGGCCACCATCCATCCAGGGGGCTGGAGTCATTATCCAATGGGAGGAGGACATCAAGGTCAAGGGCGCTAAGACCACCAAGGTCACGACATGAGGCCCTGGCAGAGTGCAGATTGGGACCCGCGTCCACCTGACTTGAAAGCTGGGCTCATCTTAGAGCCTCAGGAGGTGATGGAGGAGCTGCCTGGCATGGGAGGCCAGCAAGAGGACCTCGCCTGGTCATGCCCAGCTCTAAGGGGCCACAGCTCATATCAGCTAAATGCTCAAATGCAAAGGGAAGGAGCAGCTGGAGGGAAGCGCGCTGCGGCGGAGGGTGGACTTTTTCCCTGCACCCGGCCCACTCTCCTGTACCCACTGCTGAGGTCAGGGAGGGAGGCCCCATTTTCCTGTCACACGAATCATTTCCAACTCGAGTTGGCAACTTGTCTCAGCCCCTCTGCACCAACGTACCAAGGAGAAGAAGGGCCACTATGCACTCATGTGGATTTGGCTCTGTGCCCCTTAGGAAGGCTTGGACCCTCAGTCTTGGCTAAGGACCCCTTGGGTGTCCCCCAGCCCCTGTCCCCACCTCTACCATCTCTGGGAAGTCTCCCCTACACCTGCCTTTGGGTGTCCCCCAGAGCCTTCCCCCTCCAAGGTGTCTCCTCCCGTGCTTCACTTTCATCTAGGCTCTGGGCCAGGCCTGTGACATTTCTATGACCGCTGGCTGGCACCCACCACGACCATGTCTCCTCACTCCACTTCTTATGTGGCCACTGCCCAGTAAGGTGGTCTTTGGATCGTGGGCAGCGTCAGGCCCAAATGGGGGCTTCCCTGAGGGTTCCTCAGATGCCCCATAAAACTGGAGAGGAACCGAGGCCTGCCTGCCCCCTCAGGGCTCTAGCGAAGGCACAACAGCATCCAGAAACCATCAAGTGAGGCCTGGGTTTGGTTTATGTTAAATATTATACTCCAACACTAACGCTAACAATGCTTATTGATTTTTATTTTTATACAATGATTCAACAGCCATTAACTATGCAGCTACAATTACAGTGCTGGGCACAGAGGCATGAGCAGGTCACTGCCCTCACCCTCTGCAGTCCCAGCTCACAGCAAAGTGCCTGGCTCATAAATGCTCATAAATGCTGGCCAACAATTGTTTATGGTATGAATGAATGAATGAATGAATGAATCAAGAGCTCACAGTCCAGTAGAGAAAAAACAGGCTTTTAGCTGGTAGATAGCCCAAAGGCAGGCAGGCTGTGTGCTGGAGCAGTTTCAGCTCTGCTGGGTGAGTCTAGGGAGTCTTCTCGGAGGAGGTGACGGGTCTTGCATGAAAAGTAAGAGTTTACCGAGGAGGGGAGCAAAAGGCTCCACTCAGGGAGGCCTAACAATGAGGTCAGGAGGGCTCTCAAGGAAGGGGGTGGGTGGTGTCTCTGGGGAACTCCCACCATCAGCCTGGGGTGGACCAGCCAACCCAGGAGCTGCTTCCCAACAATGGAGGCAAACCTGGCTTCTCTATCCCCCAGTCTCCTCATCTGTAAAATGGGGATAGGAGTCCCTGGGTGGTGCAAGTGTTGAACGCACTCAGCTGCTAATAGGAAGGTTGGTGGTTCGAGTACACACAGAGGTGCCTCGGAAACAAGGCCTGGCAATCTACTTCTGAAAAATCAGCCGCTGAAAACCCTACGCTGCATAGTTCTACTCTGACCACTTGGGGTCGCCATGAGTCAAAGCTGACTCTACAACAACTGGTGTGGTTTTTTAACCTACCAAGGGCAAGTAGCAAAGCTAGAGTTGGGGTTCAAGACAGGCTGCAGGAACACAGCTGCTCTGCCATTTGGCCTTGCTGACAGGCAGAGTGGAGAGACCCACTTGCAAAAGTGACCCTCGGAGGAAGGCCAGGCAGAGAGCAGCCTCAGTACCTGTGTGTGTCTGAGGCTGGGGGCTCTGGCTGTCTGAGTCTCAGGCCATGTAGAAGCTGCCTGCCAGGAACAATGACTTCGGGGGAAGCCTCCCCCACACATGGCCACCACCCCACCCCTGGGGACAAACATGGAGGACAACATCCTGCTCTTCTGTTTCTCTCTTTACCCAGAACATCCGTCCGCATGCCCTGTGAAGGTTTATTCTGGAGGCAGGCGCTTCCTGGGACCTGGCCAAGCAAAGCAATTAAAGTGAGCATCATAATGAGTCCTGTGAATGTCGCCTCCCCTTGGTGTCTGTCTGCCCTGCCCTGCAGCCTCCCAGTGCAGGGTCAGAGGCCACGGGAGGGACGGGTTGAGGGGGCGAGGAAGAGGAAAGAGGAGTGCGGCACCCAGGCACCGAGAAGAGAGGACCAAAGCACCCTCAGGGGACACATAGGCTGCTGATTCTGCTGAGACCACAGCCCGCAGGGGGAAGGAGCCAGCCTGCACTGCCTGTCTGCCTCAGTTTCCTCAGCTGTAAAATGGGGACGCCATCTAACCTGTGGGAAGATGGTGAAGATGAAACAAGACAGGATTTGTGCCGTGCTTGTACCTGAGCTGGAGCCCAGCGCTCAGCAAGTGCTAGATGCTATTTGTTATTGTTAGTTGTCATCGAGTTGATCCCGACTCATGGAGACCCCAGGTGTGCAGAGTAGAACTGCTCCATGGGGTTGTCAAGGCTCTGACCTTTGGGATACAGATTGCCAGGACTTTCTTCCGAGGTGCCTCTGGGTGGGCTTGAACCGCCAACGTTTTGTTAGTGGTCAAGTACCTAATCGTTTGCACTACCTAGGGACTCCCTAGTCTGTATCGGCCCTGCCATTATTTTTGTTTCTAATAATGAGGAGACTGGGGCGATTCAGAAGGGAAGCCCCAGGGTATGGTCATCCCCAAGGGAGTCCTGCCTGGGGCGAGGCTGTTCTGGCTCTCTCTGACTATTTCCCCCAGCCCCAGCTTCTGATCCTACCCATCCCCAACCCACACTCACCCTTCCCCCTGCTGAGCTCCCGAGACCTCGCCCCTCAGCACAGTGCTGGTCCCAGAGCGCCAGGAGGGACTGGACACTCCCACCCCACCCCGGTGTCCTTCCCTGTAAAGGAAGGACTCAGTCCTGGAAGCCCAGCTGGAGGGGGACTCCTGGCTTCACGTCCCAGCTGTGTCACTGTCTGAGTCCCCTGGGGCTGCCATACCCAGGGACCACACACGAGGTGCCTTACAACAACACAGGTATAGTCTCACAGCTCTGGAGGCTGCAGGTGGGAATTGAGGGTGTCAGCAGGGCATCCTGTCTTCCAGCGTCTGGTGGCCCCATTCTTTCCTTGGCTTGTAGATGTTATCACTCCAGTCCCTGCCTCCATCATCACGTGGCCGTCTCCCCTCTGACTGTCTCTGTATCTGTTTTCTCTTTTATAGGACACCACTCGGATGGGATTGGACCCACCCTACTCCAGTATGACCTCATGTTAACAGATAACATCTTCAAAGACCCTATTACCAAACAAGGTCATGTCCACAGGTATAGGGGTTAGGACTTCAGCATATCTTCTTGGAGGACACCACTCAGCCCATAGCAGTCACGTTTATGTGTGGCATGGGCTCACTCCAGTGTGTCATGACCAGTCTGCCCCTGCTGCCTTCCCCACCAGGGTGAGATCTCACCCATTTACCTCCTATATCCAGCTCTCAACCTGCACCCTTGGCTTTGGGCTTGGATGGTCCATTGCATCAACCATTCACTCAAGCACTCTTGCTCACCCATTGTGCATTTATTAGGCACCTACTGTGGACATAGGTATACATGGAAGGCTGTGCAGCATGATCAGCAGTGGGCCTGGCCTCCCCTTCTGGAATATAGACTTGAGCGCAGACAGGAAAGCCAGCCCCATGCCAACTGCCCAGGACTCACTGTGCATGTTGCCTGAGGGAGAGCGCGGCTGGGACCAGAGGCCCTTGCTCACAAGAGTGCTCATACCCCTGGGGAAGCAGTCAGTAGCACCATCCATGTTTCCGTGGTTGAGGAAGCTGATGCTCAGAGGTTCAGGGACCCCTCCATGCACCAGACACCGGACCCCAGCTCCTCCACTCCCAATCCTCATCCTGTGTCTTCTTTTTTTTTTTTTTTAAGCAATCATTCCTCATGCTCTTCCCCCAGCCCCTCCTGACTGCTCATCTACTTTTGTCTCTATGGATTTGCCTATTCTGAACATTTCGTGTGAATGCGATGAGACAGTATTTGTCCTGTTGTGTCTGGTTTGGAGCCCTGGTGGCTCAGTGGTTAAGAGTTATGGCTGCCAACCAAAATGTCGGCAGTTCAAATCCACTAGCCACTCCTTGGAAAGCCTATGGGGCGGTTCTACTCTGTCCTGTAGGGTCGCTGAGTCAAAATTGACTCGACGGCAACTGGTTTGGTTTGGTTTTTGGTGTTGGGTTTATTTCACTGCCAGAAGAACAGATAAATCAGTCTTAGAAGAAATACGACCAGGATGCTCCTTAGAAGCGAGGATGGTGGCGACTTCAGCTCGCTTACTTCGGACACGTCAGAAAAGAACAATCGCTAGAAAAGGGCATCATGTTGGGTAGAGGGTCAGCAAAAATGAGAGAAGCTTCGATGAGATGGATTGACACAATAGCCAAAACAATGGACTCAAACATCCCAATGATCAAGAAGATGGCACAGGACTGGGCAGTGTTTCCCTCTGTTATACATGAGGTCGCTATGAGTTGGAGCCGACCTGCGGCAACTAACAGCAACATTCTCGAGGTTCGCTCATGTTGTGGCATGTATCAAAACTTCATTCCTTTTTATGGCTGAATAGTATTCCATTGTATAGATACATGACGTTTTGTTTATCTGTCCACTAATGGACACTTGGGTTGTTTCCTCCTTTTGGATACTATGAATAATGTTGCAATGCACACTGGCATACACGTATCTGTTCCAGTCCTTGCATTCAAGTCGTTTGGGCATATCCCCAGGGGTGGAATTCTGGCCCATCTGATCATTCTAACTTTTTGAGAACCTATTCTGCATCTTTTCACCATGTTCTGCTGTGGCTTCCAGCCCAGACTTGTGGTGAGGGTGGGCTGGGGGCCGTCACCTCTGAGATGGCCCCCAGCAGTCTCTGAAGCCTCGAAGCATCTCTCCTCCACTCTGTGTGTGTAATCCTTCCAGGAACACCTTGTACCTTCTACGCTGAAAGACAGTTTGAGCTGCCGTGGCTAAGCCTTCACCCACTCAGGGGTGGGCTGTGGGAAGCTCTGCTTCCCTGCTATTAAATCAGAAAATAGGTGTTTTAGGTATAACAAATTGCTTGTTCAGTTGTTAAATGGGCAACTCTTTGGCAAGGGAAAAACAATTTAGCTGCTTTAATCAGCTGAATTCATACTGGGCACGCCATTCTGATTTATCAGTAATTGTCTCTGAAATCTCTCTTGGGGCAAGAAGGATGTCGGCGTGTGTTTCTCTCCATCTTACTTGATCAGGAGCTATTCTGGAGGGCCTGTTCTCTCTCCATGATCTGGAGAACACTCCATGGAAAATGAGGAGTGCCTCAGACTAGAGGCAAGAGCCGTTGGTGCCCCCCACGGACAGAGTGACAGGGCCTGTTCAACCTCCTGCCCCCGCATTACCAGCTGAGAAAACACTCGCGGGCTTTGGGACCTGGACGAGAGTGTTCCTTACAGTCACCAAGTATCCATCAGTGTCCACTCTGAGTGGGCATCTTGGAGCCCAGGACTGGCAGGGCTGGGCAGCTCACCTGATTCCTCTGTGCCTCAGTTTCCCCATCTTTAGAAGAGGAACAAGACTCTTAGGGACCTCCAGTGAATATTCTGAGCTGAGATGATTCAAGTGTGTGGATAATCACCACAGCAAGGAAAACATCGAGAAAAACAGTAAACCAGGTCCTTTTTTTTTTTCAGAATTCTGTTTTCTAGTTAATCACTTGTTTGTTTTTCCATGAGAAGTTACACCTGAAATGTTTTCACTAAATAAGTCCAGGTTTGAATGCCGACCAATATATTTAAGTTTCTTACATGTTGTATTTTGCCTTAGGGGTTTGCATTTCTCTCTTTGTCTCTCTCATCTCTCTCTCCCCTTCTCTGTCTTTCTCTCATCTCTCTGTCTGTTTTTCTCTGTCTCTCTCTTCTAGCTCTCCTTCCACTTCTCACTCTTTCTCTCCTTCCCTCTCGCTCTCCTCTCTCTCCATCTCTCTCTCCTCTCTCTCCTCCATTTCTTTCTCTCTCCTCTATCTCTCCTTCTCTTTCCCTCTCTATCCTTCTCTCTCTCTCTCTCCTCTCCTCTCCATTTCTTCTTTTCTCTCTCCTCTCTCCCTCTCTTCTCTTTTCTTTCTCTCCTTTCTCTTCTGGTCAATTGATCAACCAGTTAGTTAGTATACACTAATAAGGTTTGCTCAGTGTTGAATCCTTGTTCCTGTCCCTGGGGTTAAAAGATGCCCCCTCCCCTTGACATCACCATGCGGTGGGGGAGACAGGCAGGTTGATGACAGAAAGCACTGAGAAGGTGCCCAGTGAAACTCTGGACACATGAGGGGTCCCCAGATGGGGGCTGGCTGCAGTGGAGACATCTGACTCGTGGAGTGGGGATGACGAGGCCAAATGGGGACCCAGCCAGCCAGACCCCTCTCAGCCTGCACACGTGTGGCCATTACAAGCACAAGTCCATGTTCCCACTCTGCAGCCAACACCCAGGGCCATGTGCCAGGGACATCCTAGCCATTCTCCCCGTACCAACCCTACCGGGCCTGGCCACCTTGCCAGCCCTGTTCGGTAGAGCCAGCCCCTCCCGCCCCTTGGTTCCTCTGTTTCTCTTGCCTGTTGTCACCCTCGGGTCTCAGTGTAAATGCTTCTTCTTCTGATGGCTCTTTTTCTTACCCTGGAAAAGGATGCCCCCCAAGAAACATTCTTGCGGGCCTTGTCCCATGTCAGCAGTGACTTAGAACAAAATTCCCCTCCTTGGCAACTGCACTGTTTTTGTTTGTGGTTGGCCTCCCCAATGCTCTGGGAGGGTAGCTCTGCTAGTTCTGGGCCTCTGCACCCCCAGCACCCCCACCCCCGTCCCTACACACAGCGCGGCTGGAGAAGTATCTGCTGAATGAAGGAATGAATGATGCCTGAGCTTCTTCCCTTACTTGCCTACACTGACCACCCTAGCACAGAGCCCTGTCCCTTCTTTGAGTGCCAGTGATGTCCATGATCCAGGTAATTCAGTCCAACATAGGACATTCTTCCATTTCACGGGAGAATATTCTATTTTCCTAAAGAAGTTCACACTACGTGCAGACAGAAACTTGCACCGTCGTCCCCCCTGAGCTCTGCATTCACTCTCTGCCTGACCCTGGCAAGCCCACCATGATGAAGACAGAAATGTTGTTAGTCCTACTTTTCTTCCCAATCAACAAGGAAGCGAAGACGTTCCAGCACGGGGATCCGGGGGTTCCAACCCTCAGCCCAGAGGATCCCACACCAAGCTGGTCCCCGCCAGCACTGGATGGCACACATCCTATTATGGAGGAACTGGTACACTGAGGCTGATGGAAGGCATCCCAGTCTTGCTATACTTTTCCATGCTCAGCTCAAAGGAAACCCATCTCCTAACACCAACTGAGACAACTGATAATTGTAGAACAATGAACACACTCGGCTGCTAACTAGAAGTTTCAAAGTTTGAATTAACCCAGAGGTGCCTTGGAAGAAAGGTCTGGTGACCTACTTCCAAAAAACCAGCCACTGAAGACCCTATGGAGCACCGTTCTACTCTGACACACGAGGCCACCATGAGTTGAAGCTGACTCAACGGCGACTGGTTACATTGTGCCTGGCATGTGCTAACTCCTTCAGGAAGATCCCAAAGGAGAAGACAGGGCCCCTGCCATCAGGGTACAGTTTGCATTGACCCAAAGAAAACTGGCAGTGATCGCTAAGGGAAGGATCCTGCCAAACTTGGGGTGTGTCTGCTTCAGTGGCTGTCTGGATGGGGCCCCTTGGGTCCCCCTGTCTGTTGCCTGACATCCTCTGCCATCCCAACCCAGGCAGAGGGCTGTGATCCGACTGCCCTGTGGTGAGTGTGGACCAGGGGAGCAGACAGGAGAGTCCACAGTGGACGCTATGATGGCACCCACGAGCTTCATCCTCTTGTCTGTCCCCTACCTGGGGGAGGGGTGGCAGCTCAGGAATGGGGTCTTGGCCGCCGGTCCTAGAAGTTGCTCCCTCAGCAGCAGCACGCAGATGGAGAAGCTGCACCTGGTGATCTGTCAGTGCCATCAGCCAGGATCACGGCCACAGTGAGACCGAGACAAATTGAAAAATACAAATTGTTAGCAGCTTGTAGGCCATTTGCAAATAAACCACCTCAGTGAGCCTTTAAAAGAGGCTTTAAAAGATTGTTCTTGTGGAAGGTAGTGACACAGGAGCTTGTTTATACCCTTCCTGCATGACACATGTTCCATCAAAGTGGGCCCCTCATTCCGGCTGCGAGGCCGCATAGGCAGCACCTAAAATGCCCAGTTCTGCTGATTTTTGATAGGGAATTATACAAATGGGGCCGCTCTTCCATTTTATGATTGGATTAGGTAATGCACTGTTGGTGCAGAAAGAACCAAGGGTACGTCCTTGTTTGTTGTGATTTATGGACTTGGAGCGATCCGTGGCTCCCAGTCCTGCGCACATCATGCTAACCATGCTGTGCCTTGTGCCCAGGAAGGCTGGCTGTCAAATGGACTCTGGAAGGAGTCCCAGGCTCCAGAGAAGCCCACTGCGAGAGGAAGCTAGGGCAGCAGGAGGTGGGTCTTTTGTTTTGTTTTTTCCCCACTGCCACGATGACTTAGGATGACAAATGCCAGAAGACAACTGCTTGGGATCAGGTCTGGAACTCTCTTCTCTAAGGCTGCCCAGGGACCCTGCCATCAGAGGAAGACATCCGCTGGCTCTTTCAGCCCCTCGGACAGCTCTCGTGGAGCAGGGCTGGCAATGCCAAAAGAGTGGGTTTGCCCTTGATAAATGAGGCAGCCCCACGTAAGGCTGGGCTGAGGGCAGGTGAAGAGGGCTGGAGAGGTGAGCTTAACATTTCATGTGGTCCTGTCTCGGTTCAAGGTTCAGTCTCTGCACTTGCTCTGAATTTACAAGCTATCTATCCTTGGACAAGTTGCTAGCTTGGTGCCTTAATGTTCCCATCTGTGCAATGGAGTGATGCCCATCTGCCTCAAATGGTTGAGGTGCAGCTCTGTTTGGAGGCAGGCGATGAGCTGGAGGCACTTGCAGAAGTCTTCTCAAGCCCAGGATTCTACCCAGGAAAGGCAGTGCATGGGAATATCTAAGAAGCAGAGAGAAACAGCCTCCGGGAGTGCGGACTGGCTGGGAACGTACTCCTGTCGCTCCCTGCCCCTCGCCCTCCCTCGCTGCTGCTCAGCTACCATGCCACCTCTCCCAGGCAGGCCTCTGAGCTGCCCCTGGGCCCGGCTCCCCTGGGTGCTCACTCCAGCAGCTCTTTAAGCTGACAACTCAGAAAGCAGTCACCTAACATCATGCATCTTGCAGCTCCCTGGACCGCGGAGCTGGGGGAATCTCACCGCACCCCCACCTGCCCTGTGAACTCTTAAACCTGCAAGATGTGCAAATGGAACGGAGAAGGTTTCCGCAGAGGAAATTGATCAGCTTGTTAACGGCTGCCCGCAAACAGCTGGGGCTGCTTTTCGGCCGTGCATATGCAGATGGAAGTAGCGTTCTCCGAGCCAAGCCAGACAGTCCCTAAACCTAATCCCCAGAGGGTGAGCATGGAGCACCCCACATGCCCACTGGCGGGACCTAGGGCTGCTCTTCCCCTCCTTTGAAGGACTGTTCCCCTGGGCCTCCCACCCTGCTCCTCCCCCCTGCCCCCTCCACCTCCTTCCTCTCTGTTCCACAGCCTCCCCACCCCACCCTACACTGTCTGTCTGTCTGCCTGTCTCTGGCGAATTCCTACTCATCTGCTCCTACCCTGGGGAGTCCCTCTCATGCATACCCCACACAGGTCAGAGGTCCCTACTCGGTGCCCACAGCCCCTGTGCATGAAGCTGACTTGGCCCTTATCACACTGTACCTGTCCACCTGTTCCCCTCTGACAGGAGCAACGGCCTTTTCTGTAGCCCCTGTTGCCCCCCTACCTAGTCCAGTTGCTGTCAAGTCAGTTCTGACTCATGGCGACCCCATGTGTGTCAGAGTAGAACTGTGCTCCATAGGGTTTTCAATGGTTGACTTTCCAGAAGCGGATCGCCAGGCCCTTCTCCTGAGGCACCTCTGGGTGGACTCGAACCTCCAATCTTTCAGTTAGCAGACAAGTGCATTCACTGTTTGCACCACCCAGGAAATGTCAGCGGAATGAACGAGAGGATGTTCAACATCTTAATTTAGCCAGGTAAGCCTCATGGAGATCTGCCAAGCTCCAGGGCCAGAGTATCCACAGGAGCCCCCAGGGGAGCACAGGGCCATGAGGACACCAGTGCAGAAGGCGACATTCCATTCCCTGGAAACACATTGGAACAGTGTTTCCTACATTCCTTTGTTCTCCCAAGTTTGTAAGGCAATGTTTGTGTTCCACACACATCCAGGTCACAGAAGATTAACTGAAAAAGAATAAACTAAGTGGTGGTCAGCATAGGGTCCCCGTCCAGCATCACCTGGGAACTGATAAGAAATGCAGATTCTCGGGCCCCGCCCAGACCTACCAAGTCAGATACCCTGGGGTGAGCCAGTAATCAGCATTTCAACAAGCCTGCAGGGGCTTCTGACGCACCTGCTAAAGCTGAGAAGCAAGGCCCTAACTCCTGAGACCAGCAGAGTATGTGGAGTGCCCCCTGCTCCCTCTCAGAACGCCAGGAGGTGGCCCGACCACAGGCCCTAGCTGCCCAAGGCTTGTTCTTGGTCACTGTCTTAGGACCACTCTGCTCAGCCCGGGATCAAATCTTCCATTCCCTTGTGGACCCCGACCATGCTCTCAGGCACGTGGGATACGCAACTCAGGGACTGCCTGGAGCCAACCAGGAACCTTGGTTCCTGAAATGCAGAAATGGCTGGAAACTTGCAGCTCACAATATGTAATAGAACAGAAAAAGGTCCACCTCTACACTCAGGAGAAGGGGCCCAAGCCAGGTGGGCACAGTGAGCAGTACTGACCCCAGCAAGCATGGCCACCATCACAGCTCCAGGTCCTGCCTATTCATTCACCGACCCCGCCATGGCCTTCCAGTCTCCGCCCCTTTTCTTGACTTTCCTGACTTCAGTTATTGTTGTGGTTAGGTGCCGTCGAGTCAGCTCTGACTCATAGCGACAGAACGAAACGCTGCCCAGTCCTGGGCCATCCTCACAATCGTTGTTATGCTTGAGCCTATTGTTGCAGCCAGTGTGTCAATCCATCTTGTTGAGGGTCTTCCTCTTTTTCACTGACCCTCTACTTTACCAAGCATGATGTCCTTCTCCAGGGACCGATCCCTCCTGATAACATGTCCAAAGTACGTGAGATGAAGTCTTGCTATCCTCACTTCTAAGGAGCATTCTGGCTGTACTTCTTCCAAGTCAGATTTGTTTGTTCTTTCAGCAGCCCACGGTATATACAATATTCTTCGCCAACACCATAATTCAAAGGTGTCAATTCTTTTTCAGTCTTCTTTATTCATTGTCTAGCTTTCACATGCATATGAGGTGATTGACAACACCATGGTCTGACTTCAGAGGGGACTAAAATGCCACAGTTACCTGTCTTTGCCTTTTCTGGGCTGACATGGGATGACAGGGCTGTGACTGTCAGGAGAAGAGTACCAGGAACACAAGAGACCGACTGGGTGGATGATTTGAGAACAGACACCATTTGGCAGACTTCTCCAGCATCTCCTTCTGCCCTGTCCCTTCTCAGACAGTTTCATCCACTCTGATGTGTATAGACGAGAAGGCTTCAAGGGGGAGGTTTGCACTCCCACGGGGCTCAGGGGGAGCCCTTCTCTCAGGCTTAGTCTCAGGGTCTAGGGGGCAGTGGGAGAGGTGTCTGGGGTCCAGCAGCCCCGTCACCACGCAGGTCCCACCACAGGGTGAGGGGAAAGCTAGCCACCAAGTCCTGGACCAAGCAGAGTGTGATACAGAAAGTCTGTCTTCTCTAGTGGATTCCTGGTGGGCCCTCTGCCTCCCTGGTTGGGCCTGAGGAGGCTGTTTGCAGAGTGAAACCGTGTTTGTGGTCAGCTCACCCTACATCTACTCTCATGTGTGTCTGTTTTCATGCTCAGTGCCAAGCCCCTGGACCCTGCCTTCCTGGCTTCGGGAGGGCCTGGCAGAGATAACCGGGATGGAAGTGAGAAAGCAGGGTTCAGGGTAGAGAGGATTGCTGTGTGCAGTGCCCACCACCCTGGGGGCAGGATTCTCACCCCATGTAGGCAGTGTGGAGTAGGGGAGGGTCAACCCTGCCTCAAGCAAACCTGGGCTACATACAGATGCAGACAGCGGCATGGGCCAGTCATTTGCCATCTCTGCGCCTCACCCTCCTCTGTGAAGTGGAGATGTTGATTCTGCACTCAGAGGGATGGTGGGAAGATCAGCTGACCTCCACTCAGTGTGTATGACAGGTGGGTACCATGTGAGGGGCTTCATGGCGTTAGTCAATTTAATCCTCTCTGTACCCCTGAAGGATGTATAGTGCTATGAACTTTATCCTGCACAGGATGGGACTGAGACAGAAGAGAGGGTTACACACTCAAGGTCACAGAGCTGACAAGTGGTATCACTGGAGCCCATAAACTGGACCACTGGACTCTGTGAAGCAGAGCAACAGGACAGAGCTTTACCATATCATCATCATCACCATCATTATCACCATCACCATCATCACCATCATCATCACCACATCACCACCATCATCAACATCATCATCATCACTACCACCACCATCATCATCACCATCATCACCATCATCATCACCATCATCACAATCAGTATCATCACTATCATCATCATCACCATCATCACCATCATCACAATCAGTATCATCACTATCATCATCATCA
>NW_004444069.1:216248-241718 GCF_000243295.1 Trichechus manatus latirostris | reverse complement strand
CATCACAATCAGTATCATCACTATCATCATCATCACCATCATCACCATCATCACAATCAGTATCATCACTATCATCATCATCACCATCATCACCACCGCCATTACCATCATCACCATCACCATTATCACCACCACCATCACCATCATCACCATCATCATCATCACCATCATCACCACCGCCATTACCATCATCACCATCACCACCGCCATTACCATCATCACCATCACCACCGCCATTACCATCATCACCATCACCACCGCCATTACCATCATCACCATCACCATTATCACCACCACCATCACCATCATCACCATCACGTCACCACCATCAACACCATCATCAATCATCACCATCACCATCATCACCATCATCACCATCATTACCATCACCACCATTAATCATCACCATCATCATCACCATCACCACCACCATCATCATCATCATCATGACAGTCCAGTGGTCTGGTGTGTGGGCGCTGATGACACCACTTTCGATCTCCATGACCTTGGGTGCATATTTACCTTCTCTCTGCCTCAGTCACATCCTCTGTAGGATGGGGTTCAAAACAATATGCATCATCACCATCATCATCATAACCATCATCACACCCATGTCCAAAACCCCATGAAGTTTTTAGCATCACTCTGGGTGCTGGGTGTTGGGGGGTGCAGGAAACACAAGATGTGGTCCTGGGTTTGAGATCGCCACATGTGGAACAGTACAAAACCAGGCCCACTCTATGCAGGTGCCACAGTGCTACCTAGGGAGAAAGCTCAGAAAGGGCCACAGAAATCTGGGGGACTTGAGACTTGAGCTGGCTTTGAAGGGCTGATAGGATCTGAAAGATGAAGTGTTCCAGGCAGAGGCACAGGTGGAGGTGAGGCCTGGGCAGGGCTGGTGGAACAGAGCCACATAGAGAAAGGTGGATTCCGGGCAGGCAGCCAGACTCAGTTTAAGAGCGGGGAGACATGATTTTAGGAACAACACCAACAATAGTGATTAAGTACTCCTTAGAAGTGAGGATACTGAGACTTTGTCTCACATATTTTGGACATATTATCAGGAGGGTTCAGTCCCTGGAGAAGGGCATCATGCTTGGTAAAGCAGAGTGTCAGCGAAAAAGAGGAAGACCCTCAACAAGATGGATTGACACAGTGGCTGCAACAATGGGCTCAAATATAACAATTTTGAGGATGGTGCAGGACCGGGCAGTGTTTAGTTCTGTTGTACATAGGATCGCTGAGTCAGAACTGACTCAACGTCACTGACAACAACAAAATTTATGAAGAACCTCATTAATCACCACCACAGCCCTACAATGTTAGCCCTTCTACATTCCATGGATTCTAAGACACGTGCTGTTTGCACATTTAACATCTCTAAAATTGGGATGTGTTGCCAATTCAAGGCATCTTAGAGTCAACAGACTGTGGTATTACTGGTGGACTCTGGAGCCAGCCTCCCTGGGTAGATCCTGGCCCTGGCACTTACTGGCTGTCACCTTGGGAAGTCATGCACCCACTCTGACCTCAGTTTCCTCACCCGTCCAGTGGGTTGCTGTGAATACTGAATATATCACTATGATCAGCATTGTGCCTGGAATGGCATGATGCTACCACTGAAATGGCACAGATGCTGTCACTATGGCTTCTGCCATCAGCTTCATTGTGCAGGTGGGGAAAGAACCTGTGAAAGCTGCTCAAGATCACAGAGCTAATCCATGCTTCCCACCCAGGTTCGTCTAACCCCAAGCCTGCAGCATGCTTACACATGGCCCGTCTGTCCTTCACAGGAAACGGGTATGGGATGTATGAATTCAGGGTGTGCTATTTCCAGAGAGGCCTTGCTCGCTCTGCCCTTAGCAAGGCCCTTCGCACCCTCGATGGGGAACAGGGCTTTGCCCCAGTAAGAACTCTTCTGGCCCTAGGAGTGGCCCTGTCTGAGCATGGCCTCTCTGCCCGAGATAGGTTTGCTGGGCAAGGTGAACAGAAAGGCCCAGAATATAGACTGGAACTGAAAGCCCCTGATAAACCCGTTGCCATGAAGTTGACTCCGACTCATGGCAACCCCCTGTGTATCAGAGGAGAACTGTGCTCCACAGAGGTTTCAATGGCTGTGACCTTTCAGAAGTAGACTGCCAAGTTTTTTTTACAAGGTGTTTCTGTATGGATTCAAACTTGCCAACTTTTCTGCTCGCAGTCAATCTTTTTAACTGTTTGCACCACCCAGCCCCCGACAGAGGCGTGAACACCAGCCCCTTGCTGCCTCTGAGTCTTCCAGGAGGCCTGCCCTAGGGGTAAGGTGTGGCCGGGTCCCCTGCCAAGCTCTGGGAGTTGACTGCGGCTGGCGAGGGAGACACTGAGAGCGTGGCCCCCGCGGATACCCCTCTCCGGCGCAGTCTGTGGCAATTTTGCACACTGTCCGTGCTGCTGCAAACACGGGCTTCTAAAAGGCTTTACCAAACACTGCGGGCATTTAGCAGGCTGCGGGTTAACAGTGGGGTATTTCATCAAACTGTCTGAAATAACACTTGATGTTTGTCCAGTCTAGACAAAGGGATTTTGTATGAGTTTGGCTGTTTAATCTAAAAACTGCACCTGTCTCTTTGATTTATTTAACTCTTCCCCAGAGGATTTTAAACCAATAACCGGTGCTAGAGAACACTCCATTTCAAACAGAACTTGCTCAGAAGTTTATCTTTGCAGTATTTCCAAATCCACCCAAATTCTAACGCCAAGACCCATTGTTTAGCTCATATATCGTACAGGTGATAGGACACTAAAATGTAATCCTGCAGAGAAAACGGTCCATTTCAATTCCCCTTCAGGCAGAAGTCCATATAAAAACCTGGCCAGGAAAGAGGTTTGCAATGGAATCACAGAGCCTAAGTAGCAATGCTATAGTGAACTTTACAATTCTTACCTGGATGGAAACAACTTTTCTATGTCTATATATAAAAACTCCAGTGCACCTGAAATACAGCTATAGTTCTCTGGACCCGCAAGTTGCCTGTGTCTGTCATTTGTACCAGACTTGAGGAAGTCTTGCAGGAGAGATACATGGGCAGCGATGGCATCCAGAGACCAGGCCCAGCAGTTTGGCACTCTGAGTGGAAATGTAATGGTCATTCATTCACACGTGTCTACTGGGGTGAGCCGCTGGGCACTATGGGAATTGAGGCTGAACCACAACTCAAGTCCTTCCAGCACTGCCTTCTATAGGAGGGCCTGAGGTCACGGGGTCACATATGATTTGAGGCTCCCAACAAAGAGTCTGGGATATGAGACTCACCCATTCATTCCTCCATCAAATATGTATTGAGTGCCTACAGTTTGAGGAGAGGGCATTGATGGTTCAGTCGTAGAATTCTTGCCTCTCTTATGGAGATATGGGTTTATTCCTGGCCAAGGCACTTCATGTGCAGCTACCACCCAACTGTCAGTGGAGGCTTGCGTGTTGCTGTGATGGTAAACAGGTTTCAGCAGAGTTTTCAGGCTAAGACAGACTAGGAAGAAAGGGCTGGTGATCTGCTTCTGAAAAGCCACCAGTGAAAACCCCATGGATCACAATGGTCCAGTCTGCAACCCATCATGGGGATGGTGCAGGACCAGGCAGCATTTCACTCTGTTGTGCATGGGATCACCATGAGTCGGAGGCTGACTCAACAGCAGCCAATAACGACAACAACTATTCGAGAGTCTCCATTCTAGGAGCTGGGAACACAGGATGCACGTTCCTGCCCTCGTGCCATTTACTTTCTAGAGAAAGGAAACAGGTACTACAGAAATAAATGGGGAAAAGACTATGAGTGCTGTAGGGGGAAATTACTGAAGCAGAAGAGGAATACCCAGTGTCAGGGGTGGGATGCTGCTTGAAATAGGGTGGGGCCTTCAAAGCCTGAAGCTGCTGAGGGTTCACGGCATCAGCTGTCCCGAGCCTAGCTTATCGACGTGTGCTTGGCCTTTGGGGTGAAATGATTAAGAACATGCATGCCAGATTGTCTGGTTCAAATACTTGCTGTGTGGCCTTGGGCAAGAGTCCCTGGGTGATATGCAAACACTTACTGTGCTCGGCTTTCTAACCAAAATGTTGAAAGTTGTGCCCACTCAGAGGCACCTGGGAAGAAAGGCCTGGTGATCTACTTCTGAAAAGGCGGCCACTGAAAACTCTACAGAGCACAGTTCTACTCTGGCACCCATGAAGTGGCCATGAGTCTGAATCAATTTGACTGCAACTGGTTTGGCCTTGGGCAAGCTATCATGCCTCTCTGTGAGAGGTTTTGTCAGCTGCAAATGAGGATGACAGGATGGACCTCACATGGTTGTGGGGATTACCAGTAGGTGAGATATTTCATGTTAGGTGCACCGGCCCATGGTCCTACTGAGTAAGTAAATTTTAGCGATTATATGGAACCTCCCAGATACAGTGATTTACCACAGTGGTGGTGGGTAGACTCTAAGGAAGCCTACCCCCTGGTGTTCATGCCATGTATAAGTCTCTTCCCTTGAGTGTGGGTGGGACCTGGGACTTGCATCTAACCAATAAAATAAAGCAAAGGGATGATGTCACTTCTGTAATAATGTCGCATGAGATTGTAATCATCTTGCGGGGAGACTCTCCATCACTGGCTTTGAAGAAGCAAGCCACCCTGTTGTGAGCTGCCATCTTAGGAGGGTCCGTGGCAAAAGGCTGACAACAGCCCCCAGCCTCCAGCCAGAGGGAAATGGATCCCCCAGTCAGGCAGCGTACCAATAGCTGAATGCTGCCAGCAACCACGTGAGCCTGCAAGCGGCTCCTTCCCCAGTAGAGCCTCAGATGAGAACTCAGCCCAGACAACACAGGGACCCAGCTAAGCAGTATGTGGACTCCCGTCCCATAGAAACTGAGGTAATAAATGGATGTTGTTTTAAGCCACTAAGCTTGTGGTAATTTGTTGCACAGCTTAGCTAACTGATACACCAGGAGCATGAGGACACTGTGAGATAATAAATGGGTGTTGTTTTAAGCCACAACCACTGCTCATCTTTAGAAGCAGGCGAGTATTGCAGCAAACCATCATGGACGTTTATGATACAAACATGTTTCCAGCACCTGTTTGTACCAGACACCGTTCTAAGCACACATACTCATTTTTCCACAACTGTGCACGAGACTTGAAATACCTGTAAGAATCCCATGAATTCAGGCAACAGGGAAGATTCATAAAGAAGCTAGTAATTCAGTATGGCCCTGTTGTTGTTATTGGGTGCTACTGAGTCAATTCCAACTCATATCGACCCCATGTGACAGAGTAGAACTGCCCCATAGGGTTTTCTAGACTGTAATCTTTACTGAAACAGATGGCCAGGTCTTTTTGCTGTGGAGGAGCTGGTGGGTTTCAACCACCCACCTTTGGATAGCAGCTGACTGCTTAACTGTTGCGCCAGCACCAGGGCTCCTTTTCAACATGGCCTTAGTGATGGGCAAAGGGACATCCCCATTATGGTCTTTCTGGGTTGGGGGGCACTCCCTACTGTGCGTGGGTCATGGATGAGTCCACCTTGCCAAGCGTTGCTGAACACACACCTGTCACATGGGTGGCCTTGCACTCACAAGCCACCTAATGGAGAACATGTGCTATTCATGCAAATACCGAGCATGTCACTCCATGTGATGCTTATCTTGCTTATTAAAATTAATGAATCGGCATTCTGATTTCCAGCAAATAGCTGGCTCCAGCACCACTATGGGCAGAGAAAAGAAGGGTTTTGTTTTCATCATTTCTGGGGCACTTTATCTACTGGCTTTTAAGGACCTGAATACACACACACAGACACACACATACCACATACACATATACACACACACACATTCACACCTTTTTTGCAGAATCACATCATTTTCATTTAGAGCATTAGTTGGTTCCTTCCTATAAGGCCACTATGAATATCCACTGCCTGACTTGAAAAGCATTTCTCCTGCAAACTCCAGCTTTAGACCCACTGCACTGTGGGCTTTGGTTTCAGCTGTCAGATTTTTTAATCCCTCCTTCCCTCCTTAAGGAGCGTTGGTGGCTCAGTGGTTAAGTGGCTGGCTGCTAACCAAAAGGTCGGCAGTTCTAATCCACCAGCCACTCCAAGGGAGAAAGATGTGGCAGTCTGCTTCTATAAAGATTTACAGCCTCACTAAATAGGCAATAGATAAGTGGTATCTTGGGTGAAGGGTGAGACAGTACACAATACAGGGGAAACTAGCACAACCTGTACAAGGAAAGGTCATGGAAGCCCCATAGACACATCCAAACTCCCTGAGGGACTGAATTACTAGGCAGAGGGCTCTGGGGACCATGGTCTCGGTGAACATCTAGTTCAATTGGCATGACACAGCTTATGAAGACAATGCTCTACATTCTACCTTGGTGAGTAGTGTCTGGGGTCTTAAAAGCCTGTGAGCAGCCATCTAAGATACTCCACTGGTCTCATCCCTTCGGGAGCAAGGGAGAATGAAGAGAACAGGATACAAGGAAAAGATTAGTCCAAAGGACTAATTGTCCACAGCTACCAAGGCCTCCACCGGACTGAGTCCAGTACAGCTAGATGGTGCCCGGCTACCACCACTGACTGCTCTGACCAGGATCACAACAGAGGGTTCTGGACAGAGCTGGAGAAGGATGTAAAGCATAATTCTAACTCACAAAAAAATAAATAAATAAATAAAAGACCAGATTTACTGGCCTAAAGGAGGCTGGAGAAACCTCGAGAGTATGGCCCCCAGACACCCTTTTAGCTCAGTGGTGAAGTTACCTCCGAGGTTCACTGTTCAGCCTGGGAGTGGACAGCCCCGTAAAACCAAATGAGACTAACGAGGTACAGCAGTCCAGTGACAAGGGCCAGAAGGCAGAAGGGGACGAGGAAGCTGGTGATAGGGAACCCAAGGTTGAGTAAGGATATTGTTGATGTGTTGTGAGATTGTTAACCATTGTCATAGGGTAACATTTGTAGTAACTGTTAAATGAGAAACTATTTTGTTCTATAAGCCTTCATCTTAAGTGAGAATAACAGCACAATTGGAAGAGCGTAGTCAATGTCACTGAACTGTGTATGTAGAAATTTTTGAAATGGTGTATCTTTGGCTATGTGTATCTTCACCAAAAAAATGGTTGAGAAGTTAGAGGGTTAATATGTTGCGGGGTTGTTAACCAATGTCATAAAACAACATGTGTACTACTGTTTCATGAGAAACTATTTGTTCTGTAAGCGTTCACCTGAAGTACAATAAAATATTTAAAAAAAAAAAGATTTACAGCCTCAGAAACACTGTGGGGCAGTTCTACGCTGTCCTATAGGGTTGCTATGAGTGGGAATTGACTCGATAGCAGTGAGTTTGGTTGGTCTGGCTGGTTACCTCCTTAAACCTCTCTGTGTGCTCTGCCGGACATAGCAGAGTGGGCCAGGGGAGATCCCCTCTGGAAGTGGCAAAGAAAAGCCACTGGCCAGGCACCACCGAGGCCCTGATCGATGTGAACACTTCATTTACTACAAATAAAAGCAATTAATCTTAGCAGCATGCTCAGCAGGGCAAGCTGCACATGGGGCAGCCTCTCCGTTAGTGAAGCAGGGTCATGCGAGTCAGAATCCCCAACTTTGAGGGGTCCTACCCAGCAAGAACTTAGATAAGCCTGTAGCCCATCTTGACTATTTTGGAGGACCTCCCCCTCTGCAATGTCCCTGCCCTGCAGCACTCATCCTGGGCTTGCATGCTTCTCCGGGCGGGGAACTCACTCACTGAAGGTAGCTCATTTCATCTTTGGATGTCTGTTGCTACAGTGAAGTCATTGTTTACAGTGAACTAACAGCAGCCCCCTGCAACGCCTGCCACTGCTTCCCCATCCGTCTCTCGGTCTAGTGGTCACTGTCAGGGCCACCAGGAAGCTCTGCTAACCCTGTAGTCAGCTCCCCTGCCCTTGCTCCGCAACCTACTTACCCAGGCCCTCTTCCCTCCTGGACGAACAAACAGCTCCAATGAGTTCATGCATTCTGTTTGTCAGTCACCCATCTGTCCACGGTCCTTTAGGGAGGGTTTCTTAGCCTCACTCTCCTCCATTTACAAAATCTAGCCCCGAGCCCGAGGGGTTGGGGAAAGCCCTTTGGGCAGAATTCCAACCTTCTACTCACGTGAACCACTACCCATCTGTCAGTTTGTCATACTGTGGTAGCTTGTTGGTTACTATGATGCTGGAAGCTATGCCACCGGTACTTCAAATACCAGCAGAGTCACTCATGTGAACAGTTTTCAGTGACAGACCAGGAAGAAAGGCCTGGTGATCTACATCCAAAAACCAGGCAATGAAAACCCTATGGATCACAACAGAATATTGTCTGATATAGTGCTGGAAGATGAGCTCCCTAGGTTGGAAGGCATTCACATATACAGAGGCTGCAATAATGGACTCAAGCTTACTAAGGATCACGAAGATGGTGCAGGACCGGGCAATGTTTTGTTCTACTGTACTTGGGGTTGAAGTTGACTCAAAAGCAATAAACATCAACTCATATGAAATTGATAGCGACATATTAGTGGTATTTTTGGGGATTGGTTTTTTGGAAACCTCTGGAGCCGGTACCACTGCATTTATTTTCCTCATTCTTAGCAAATTCAATAATGCAATTACCCCTTTTGGCATCTAGAGGTTGAACACTTGAAGTTGCCAGTTTTTGCTGCTGGACCCCTTGGCACAGACACCATAGAGAAAACCTGTTTGAGGGGTGTGTGGTCCCTGAAGCCCTATGATAAACACGGGGGAATCTGGGGACCCTCTGCCTCCTCCCCTAGCCTTTGCTGTTCCCACCGCCAAATCACTACCCAGTTACCTTGTGGGCAGGTTTCCAACGGAACTACCTTCTTCTCTCAAACTCTCACGATATTTGGAAGTTGACTGAACCCCTTAAACAGCATTGGTTTTACTGGTTTTTAGAAGGGTCTGTGCAGAAATAAACATCTGGACCTCCAGAGGAGAGGAGCAAGAGTCAGACTCTCATTGGACCAGCTGGACCGGAAACCTCACATAAGATGATGCAACCCGATACATTTCCAAAGCCCTGTCCTCTTCTGGATTCTTTTGCCAAAGTTTGGCTTCTACTGATTTTTCGTAAATAAACTCAATTTTCACTCCCTTCACACAGATCATCTTTTTTTGGAACTGGTAAAAAAAATGAGCAAGTGCCTAGGAGATGAAGAAATCAGAGAAGCATGACTAATACACTCACACCCGAAATGAAATGAAAAGTAGCAGACACGCAGTGCCCACTGATCTCGGCAAGAAGGAGAAGGATCTAGAAAGGGATCCATCCGAGTGTCCAAGGCAGAGAGGAGAAGGCAGAAAATGGGCAGCAGGTGGCCTGCAAGGGCGGCTGTCCCTGTGTAGGATATGCGGCTGGGAGCTCAGAGGGCAGGGTCTCTCTCTCACGCAGGGGTCCAAATCTCTGCTGGAAATGTGAGTAGCTCTGATTTGCTTGACTTGGTATTCGGAGGCCGCTGTAACAGATAACCACAAAATGGGTGGCTTTAAAGAGCAGAAATTATTGTCTCATAGTTCTGAAGGCTAGAATGCCAAGTTCAGGGTGGCAGCAGGGCCATGCTCTCTCTGAAGGCTCTAGAGGAAGAGCCTTCCTCGTCTCTTATGGTAGCCATGGGCGTAGCTGGGCCTTCCTTGGCTTGTGGATGGATCTTCACATGGCGTCTTCCCTGTGTATCTGTGCCTGTTCTCTTCTTTTATAGGACATCACTCAGGTGGGATTAGGACCCACCTTGCTCCCGTCTGATGTCATGTTAACTGCTAACATCTTCACAGACCCTGTTTCCAAACAAGGTAACAGTCACAGGTACCAGGGTTTAGAACTTGAACATATCTTTCTGGTGAACACCATATTTCTTTGCAACAACTTGACCATCTGCTCCAGAATGTCTTGCTGATTAATGGAAAAAACACTCACTGTCTTTTCTCCTGTTTCTTGTCCAGAGGTCCTCTAGGGAAGTTTCACTGGCTCTGGCTACACCATTATCAATTGTGGGATCATGTGACACCTTGGTCCCTGGTGTAAGGCAAGCACTCCCCCATCCCTGGGCCCTTGAGCTGGTGCCACTGACCAAGAACAGCAGTGCCCTGGTAGGTCGGGAAGGGGGTGGGGGTCTAGGAAGTGCCCCCCCCCCCCGAGCCATTGCATTTATTTTCCCCATTGTTAGCAAATTTAATAATGCAATATCCCTTTTGGCATCTAGAGGTTGAACCCTTGAAGTTGCCAGTTTTTCTGCTGGGCCTTTTGGTGTAGACATTAGCGAAAACCTGTTTGAGGGCTCTGATCCCTAGACCTCATGGGACTGGACAGAGCTCTCAGCCTTTGAGAAGCTCCTGGAGGCAGAGCCAGCACAGAGATAGCTTCTCCACGGCAACCTGGCAACGTGATTCACGCCCCGTGCAGATCTGTGTTTGAAAACGCTGAATGTCAAAAAGGAAGAACAGAAGTAGGCAACGAGACAGAAATAGGCACACGCAGATGAAATGAGGCTTTCGTGTGCATAGCAACTTTCTGCCAACGATCCCAACACAATGGCGACGGAGAGGCAGAAACGCACAGGCTGCTTGTTCTGCTCTGTCTCCCCATGTGGTCAGAGAACTGGGGCTCAGAAGACTTCTCACAGAGTCAGGGCCCAAGGTGGGGGCCCTCTGCTGCCAGCTGCACCCAAAGCCCACCACAGAAGCCCTGTACATGTGTAAAGCTCTGCCAGTCTCTCTGGGATCCTGCCTGACTGATGGGCCTCTGACTGATGTGCCTCTCATCCTCCCAACTGGGAAGTCCCTGTTGGAGTCTGACTTCAATCCTTCCCCTGCACTCCCAGTGCTTTCTCTTCTTCTTTGACCTCTGTAACCTAGTGTAGGAGTGAGCAACCTCTTCCTGTAAGCAAACGCTTCAGGATTTGTAAGCCAGATGGTCTCTGCCACAACTACTCAGCTCTGCCGTTGTAGTGCAAAGCAGTTGTAGAAAATATCTAAATGCGTGGGCATGGGTGTGTGCCAATAAAACTTTATTTACAGACATAGGCAGCCACAGTGGACTGTGGTTTGCAGACCCCAGAGCTGGAGAACAGTTACCAAAGCCTGAGGCCCCACTGAACTCTTTCAGTCACGCCTCTCATGTCACTTGCCTTGTCCTTGAACTTGCCCTCACTGTTTGCAACCTCTGGGACCAAGGTGACCAAACTTAGCAAATAAAAATACAGGTTGCTCAGTAAAGTTTGAATTTCAGACAAACATTTTTTTTAAAGTGTAAGTGTGCCCCGATGCAAAACGTGTGACATACTTATACTGAAAAAGTATTCCTTATTGATCTGAAATTGAAATGTAGTTGGGTGTTCTGTATTTTATCTGGAGCCCCACTTGGGACCACAAAAAAAAAATCAACCAAATTGCTACTGAGTCAACTCCAACTCATGGCAACCCTACATGTGTGTAGTAGAACTGTGCTCCATAGGGTTTTCAGTGGCTGATTTTTTGGAAGTAGATCACCAGGCCTTTCTTTAAGGTGCCTCTGGGTGGACTAGAAACTCCAACCTTTTGGTCAGCAGCTGAGCATGTTAACCGTTTACACCACCCAGGGACACCATCTGGGACCACATAGATGGTGAAGTCTCTGCCCGCAGCTCAGGAGGGAAGCTTCCCCTGAACCCAGAACTCCTCTGAAGCCTTGACTACATACAGCAGGCAGGAGGAGTTACATACCTGAAACTCCAATGGTGAATTCACTTATTTATTTGCCAGATGGGAAGCGAAGGCAGGATTCTCACCTATGTCTATGAACTTCAAAGACGGAAACCACTGTGGTATACTGTCTCCTGGGATAGCTGTGTCTGTGTGTTCATGGAAACAGAGGAGGCCACGCCAGGCTGTGGGGCTGGTGTCCAGGCACAGCAGCAGCATTTCACTCCCTGAGTTCGTGTTTTTAATGGGATTAGGTTGAAGGCCTGTCCCCTCCTCACCTGTTTACTTCTGTCCCAGCATTAGTTTTGGAAACAAGCATAGGCTCTTATTATATGAAGAAAGGAAGGAAGGCAGGATGGATGGAAGGAGGGAGGGAGGTCCCTTAAGTTAAAAGTACACGTTTTGGCCAGATTCACAAGGAGTTCTGTGAGTCTGAAGAGCAACTGCCCTGGTGCTGATAGGCCCCGTGAGATGGGAGGGTCAGCATTCAACAATAATCTACCTAATGGAGAAGAGTATCCATCTGGGCGCTCATTGTTGAAAGTCTTTGTTCTTAGCCCATGGCCTGAACTCAGGTATGCTGGGGATTGGGGTTGGGGCCCTTCCTTCAGGTCCCTGGGTGAGGCATTACAATAAAAGTAGGATCTAACTTAACTTCCCTGTGAAATCCTGTGTTCCCATTAATTACATTTTCTGGTTACCCAGGAATTTGATTTTGATCAGTCTCTAGATTTACAAAAGCAGGAGAAATAGCTTTTAGATTAGAAGCCCAGCTAACAAGGTTTCCATGTCATCATGCAATCATCCTCTGATGAATGGGGATATGACTAGGCACAGAACTGGAAGGGGCATTTGGGGAAGAATTGCAAGACTTGGGTTGAGGCTCCATCTACTCCATCTCCTGGGTGTGTGACCTTGGGAACATGGTAACCACTCTAAGCCTGTATGGCCACAGCTGTCACGTGGGAATGACTAGGGACCAGGGTTCTGTTGGCTCTGGGTAAGTGTGGGGATGAAGAAAGATAAAGACTCTGAGGTGTGTGGTACATCGTAAGTTCCTCATAAAACTCAGCTCTTATTATTTTTATGAAGATCATCACCATAATTATTGTTATTGTTATTATTACTTTAGATAATGTATGTTGTAGTTGTTGCTAATTGCCGGTGAGTTAGCTCCGACACACGGCAATCTTTTATACAACAGAACAAAACATTGCCCAGTCCTGCTTCATCTTCATGATCATTGGTTTGAGTCCATTGTTGTGTTAACCTATTTCGTTGAGGGTTTTCCTCATTTTCACTGACCCTCCACTTTACCAAACATAATGTCCTTTTCTAGTGATTGGTCTTTCCTGATGATGTGTCCAAAGTAAGCAAGACAATGTTTCACTATCCTTGACTTCTAAGGAGCATTGTGCTCCGGTCATATTTTCTAAGACTGATTTGATCGCTCTTCTGGCAATCCACGGTTTACTCATTATTCTTCGCCAACACCACAGTGCTCATTAGCCAATGAAAACCCTATAGGTCACAACAGAATCTTCCATAAAATGGGCAGAATCACCTATCTGTTGTTGTGAAGAACAATGGAAACGGTGCATAGGAAAGGAAGATGCAAACTCTAAAATACCAGCACATATAGTACTCCCATCATCTCTATGAAATAATGGTAGATATGGCTCAGCGTACTGGCTCAAATGGTCTGAATGCCAGGACATCCTTTTGAAGGTGCTTTTCAAAACCTTAAATCCCCAGTATCCACTGGGTTAGTTATCATTTGCTTTCTCCCCTCCTCCGGAAGGGAGAGGGCACAAAAACACTCCAGCAAACGTGCTCCAGTTGATCGTAGTTTGGTCTTGCTTTACGGAGATATCCTGAACATGTCGCAAAGGCAGATCACTGTCCAGGGGCTCCTGGGACAAAGAACCGCAGATGGATGAGGCTAGGTGGTGAGTCTTCCACCCAGTGGCCACTGGACAACCCAAGCGCTGGAGCCAGGAGTGCTGACAGTTTCCAGGGAGCAGGCAGCAGAGTGGGGAGCTGCATATGTGCCTGCGAGAATGCTGATCACAAATGAAAAGTGACAGACACAACCCCTAAGTCGCAGCCGGGGATGCTCCGAGTTGGCTGCTCAAGGCTAGGGCACAGAGGCCAGTGTTTCTGCTGGCTCTGCGGGCGTCACGCTAAAAGGATCAACATAGCTTAGGTGTTTCTCGATAGGCCACACGGCTTAGGTCTGAGGACCAGAAAGACGGAAAATACAAGTTGCCGAGAACAAGATTCCTCCCGGGGCAATTGCTCTAATCCACTGCCCAAATGGCTCATAATCCCTCCTTAGCGCAGAGCTTATTACAAAGGCTGCTTCTCGCCCCACTGCTCCCCTGGGAGGTGCGGGCAGTGCAGACAGCAGAGCGGCTGCTGTGCACTGCGCTCTGGAACGAGGTACAGGGTGCTGCAGAGCATCCACGCTCTGTGACGGGGTCCAGGGTGGCACTCACTCACACCTAGCAGTTACCTATGCTTGCCGGGGTGCCGGGCTGCACTTTTCATGCACTATTACTGTCCTCCCAGAACGACACAGGGTGATGCCCCCATCCTTGAGATGAGGAAACCGAGGCTCAGAGAGACCACAGGAACTGCCCAAGATCACACAATCGGAGCAGCCGTACCCAGCCCAGGCAGCTGTGCATAAGGCCCGTGTGCAAGAAGTGTTGGCTTCTAGGTATATATGTACCCAAGAGGTCTCAAGCAGATACCTGTACACTCGTGTTCATAGCAGCCCTAATCACAATAGCCAAAGGCGGGAGACAACCCAAGTGTCCATCAACCAAAATGTTTATCCATAAAATAGATAATCTGTAACATGGAATATAATTCAGCTATAAAAAGGAATGAAGTCCTGATACATGCTACGGCATGGCTGAATCTTGAAAACATTATGCTAAGTGAAATAGGCCAGCCATAAAAGGACAGAAGAAGCAAATCCATAGAGACAGAAAGTAAGTAGATTAGTAGTTGCCAGGGGCTTGGGAGGTAGGTGAAATGGGAAGTGACTGCTTAATGGATATGGGGTCTCCTTTGGGGGTGATGAAAATATTTTCAAACTAGATGAAGGTGGTAGCTGTACAACATGGTGAAGGTACTAAATATCACTGAACTGTATACTTTAACACAGTTAATTTTATGTTGAGTTTCACCTCAACATAAATACACACATGCATGCACGCATACATACAAACATACAAAAGTGTTGGCTGAGTCTGAGTCCCTCCTGTGAAATGTAAACATACCCGTGGCCACTGAAATACAGTTCTATTTGCTTGTGCATTGGTCAGAGCTCCAGAATTCCTCCAGAAGAGGGGCTGAGGGGCAGCAAGTTAGCTGCAGACTAGTGTTGACCTGTTTGCAGAGCTAGCGCACCATTCTCAAATGGAAGGATGAGGGGGTGGGGGGGTGGCCTGTGGAGACTACGGAGGGAGAGTTGTGACTGTAAAGCCTGCCTTCCAGTCATCTCTCAGAGCTGCCGTGGACCTCAGCGCAGGCCAGAAGCAGGCCGACTCACCAAGAAGGACCGCCCAGCTGGTGAAGGCTGCTCCCCAGGGGAGTCGCCCAGACAGGGGCACCCCCCTCCAGGACAGGCCCTATCCCCGAGCACCCCCTCCATGAGGAGCTGCCCGTGTGTCTGAGTCACATTCCCATTGGGTTACTTGGCCGCCACTTTCCTGACTCTGTATGACCTTAGAAAAATTGCTTGGCCACGCTCTGCCTCCGTTTACCCATCTGTGAAATGAGGGTAATGCTGTTTCCTGACCTTGAAGGACTGCTGATGATTTCTCTAATTAAAGTTTCTGAAATCCTTGGCAGCTGATGAATGAAAAGGGCAAAGATTTGTCAAATTGATGATTTTCAAGTTCACTGATGCCTCATACCCAGACTTGTACATGTGCGCGCACGCACACACACGTATAACTGCTCTCTCTCTAAGCTACCTTAGGAGGAGGTCTTCTAGCTTTACTCCTAAGAGTCAGTCCTACACGTGGGGATAAAGGACACTCCCACTCTGTGAAGAGATTTGGGGAGGAAACCAATCTCCCCGGACACCTGCTCTCTCCTCCCTGAAATTCCCCACATGGGTTCCATGCTGCTGGCTCTTGGCCTTGAATCCTGGGGGTGGGGTGAGTCTCTGAATCCCAATGTGTATCCTGGGAAGGGGTGATGAATTGATCAGCATGACAGTGGGGATCAGCTCCCCAGAGGGGAGAGGCAGAGCAGTGGGAGGTGGTTGGCATTGCGGGTGGGAGCAGGAGGGAGGGACTCTGAGAATGGAGGAGCGAAGGAAGGAGGGCATAGGAGGAGAGGTGGGGGCTGGTCAAAGCAAGTCATGTAGTTGTCACAACTGGATCTTGGTCCAGCACTTTCCCCAAGAGTAATTTTGACTGGAAACGGAGCCAAAGAATCACTGGCAAAAAGTCCCTGGGTGGTGCAAACAGTGAATGTGCTCAGCTGCTAACCAAAAGGTTAGAGGTTCAAGTCCACCCAGAGGTACCTCGGAAGAAAGGCCTGGTGATCTACTTTTGAAAAAAATCATCCATTGAAAACCCCATGGAGCACAGTTCTACTCTGGCACACATGGAGTCACCATAAGTCAGGGTCAACTTAATGGCAACTTTTTTTTTTTTTTTTTTGGTTTGAGAAGGGGAGGATGTACACTCACAGGTTCCAGAGCAGGGAGACCCAGCCCTGGTGTGGGACTGTCTGAGTTCACCTCCTCGTTTCCCAACTTACACACTGAGGACTCCTGGGTAAGGCATTTAACTGTTACGTGCTCCCACCCATGACAGGTGCCCAATAGGTGCTCATGAACGTCAGCCACCTGGTCCCTTTGCCTGGATGTCCTTCCCTTCTTGGGTCCACCTGGCTCCTTCTACTCATCCTGAGACCCAAGTGCCACCCCCTCCAGGAAGCCCTCCCGACTGCTCCAGGCAGAAGCACCTGCTTGTTCCTCCTGGCTCCTGCAGTGTGATTGGTGCCTCTGTCCCCACTCAGCTTTAAGCTTCTGAAGGTCCAGGAGGGGATTCTCTTCACCTCCATTCCTCCCACAGCACCTGCACACAGTAGGTGCTGCATCAATGTCCCATTGATAAATGCACCAGGACATACTCTTCGCCTCAATCCAGACTGTCCTGGGAAAAGTTCCCATTGCCCTCCTGCCCACCTGGCTGCTAACCCATCGCCCAGCCCTCCCTGGTGACCTCGGGGGCCAGGGCCTGGGAAATGACCCAGCTAGAGGGAGCTGGATAGCTCAGGTCTCCATGGAGCATAGGACTCTGAAAAGAGAATCAAATTAGCCTGAAAAATGCTGAGGGAGGAAAGGACCTGGAAAGCTGTGTGAGCTCACCAAGACCTCCAGGGCAGTAATGGACAGTAAATTAGCCCAGAGCCAGGGCTTTGATCAAGGAGCCCGGAACACACCCCTGCAATGCCGTGAGTGGGCACAAGGCCTCGCATGGCACCGGCGTGGACCTCGCATCTAATGGGGCCAGTCCATCAACGTTTGCTGGAATGTTGAGATGCAGTGGCGTAAAAATAAACATGCTTACTCTTGTCTTGCATAATTGGCTGCCTAAAGAATCCTTGCCTTCCGAACGCCACCATGTCCCTCTGCCGGAAGCACGGCTTTTTCCAGCATCTGGGTACACAGCTTTGATTTTGTTCTTTGTAAAAAAACGGGGGTGGGGGGGCGGGGAGGGAGGAAGTGATCGAAAACTGACTCCTAGGTGTTTTTCTTTCCCATCTCATTTTAACGTACTTGGCACTTGGGTCTCAGTACAGCCCTCTTGTAGCCCTCCCCTGCGAAGTGGGAGAAGGAGGTTCTCGCCTGCTTCGAAGGCTGAGGTTTATGTCACAGAGCTGGTTCTGCAGTTTTGGTAAATTCAACGCAATAAGTAAAATATAATGATCCTGCTTGGGAACTGACAAAAGTACCACTCTTTAGGAAAAAAAAAAAAATCATTAGAAATAAGTGTGGCTGCATGCCTGGGAAATCTATTGGCCGTCAGTGGGTAATTTCTTTATCCTCACCTAAGATGGCTTTTTGCAACAGTCTGGGGAATTGAATCCACAGCTGAACGCTTATTTTTCATTAGGCTGCCATCAGTCTGGGGGCGGGGGGATGGTGATGGCCTCTGTTGTCAGAGATGAGTTAATAACATGCTCCCAGTGGAAATCCCCCATGCCTGTTGCCATCGAGTCAATTCCAACCCTGCGGGACAGAGTAGAACTGCCCCATAGGGTTTCCAAGGCTGTAATCTTTATTGAAGCAGACTGCCACATCTTTCTCCTGTGGAGTGGCTGGTGGGTTTGAACTGCTGACCTTTCCGTTAGCAGCTGAGTGCTTAACACCGCGCCACCAGGGCTCGAAGCGGATGTCACCCAAAGGTCCGCTGGCAGAAACAGAGCAGGTGGGGACTGGGCCCACGCCATCTCCAAAATCGGCAGCATCTCCCAGGGCTACTCTTGACCTAGTGTGGGGTGGGCAGGTGGAGGGCCGATGCTGCCGTCCAGGTCTCCATTCTTGTGGGAGCCTCGTTTCTCAGGACGGGAATTGCATACGTTTATTTTCTGTTTAGGAAAATCAATCATCCAATGTTTTCCCCCAAAATATGCAAACAATAGCGTGGCTCGCTTGTAGCATCCCCCTCCTGTTTTCCATTGTGGTATTCTCTGGCCCTTTTCTCTCTGCCCCGCCTTCGTGATGGATGACATTGTGTTCCCCAAAAAAATACATAGAAATCCCTACCCTTGTACCTCTGAATGGGACCCTGTTTGGAAATGGAGGTTTTCTTTAATTCTGTCATTGAGGTCATCCCAGAGTAGGGTGAGTCCTAAACCTAATCCCTTCCGAGTGGTGTCTTATAAAAAGGGAAAACAGACACAGAGAGACATGGGGGGAGCAACGCCATGTGAGGATCCGTCTACACGCAGCCAAGGAATGCCCGGGGTTACGGAAGCTGAAAGAGACAAGGGTCCTCCCCTAGTGCCCAGGGAGGGAGAGCCTGGACCACCTGCTATGAGTTTGTTACAGCGACCACAGGACACTCAGACACCCCCATGCTGTCCCTTCTGGGCTCTGGCCTGCCGGTGGTCCCAGGTACATCATAAAGCCCCATGCCAGAGAAGCAATGCTTCCCGGGCAGACAGAGAGGGGAGGCTGAGGGCCAGAAAGCCTTGCTGGGATGGTAGGTGTGTCCCTGAGGGGTCTGCATAGCAGGTCAGACCTTGTCCCCAGGATGCATCCAACAGGTGTCAGTGCAGGGAGACAGCTGGCTAGTTGCCACCAAACTTGAAGCCGTTTCCCTTACCTCGAGTCTCCATGACACCCCCAACTCCCCAGGCCCTGGTGTCCTCTTCTCCCAGAGTGAACAGGCCCCTTGAACCCACTGACCTGCGTTGTTCCTGAAGATATGTGGGAAATCACCCTCCCTGGGACACTTGTGCTGTGACCCAGTCACACGGACCCCAACCAACAATTTAGGTCCAATCCTGGTGCACGCTCAGCAAGCTTGAGGGAAGAAACACTCCCTGATTCTTTGCAGGGTCAGGAAGAAGCACAACCCTCCCATAATGCCCCGGTTACAGCCTCACCAGCAGGCAGGTTGGTTAGTGAAGGCCATGAGCACAACTCCAGCCCTGCACAGCCCGGGGGCAGCAGGCACACACACCCCCAGGCTGGCCCATGGTCACAGCCCCCTATCACCCTCCTCAAGGACTTGTCAGGCCCAGAGAAGCAAGGGGCCAGTGCTTGCAGACCAGTGCATGGCACACTGACAGCCCTGAGACCTAATGAGAGTAAATACAGCAATGGGGAGCAGGCAAGTCTCTACAGCTGCTCCTGTCCTGTCTCTGAGGATCTGGAACCTTCCGGCACCCTCCTGAGCACAGAGCATTGCAAGGGGTCGAGGACTAGGGTCTGATTTAATTCACAGAATAACATCGAACACTCCTCTTCAATGCCAGAATGTGGCTGTTCCCAAGCTCCCCTTACACACACAAGACTATTCCGGAGACTTGAGAAGCCCTTCTAGCCCCAATTTTGGCGAGGAGTTGGGCATGGATGGCCCACTCCCTACAGAAGGGCACAGTCCAGTGGGTCCTTGGCCAGTCATGGGGAAGAGTGGACAAGACCATTGACTCCTCCCCCAGGCCAGCCTGGCCCCCGGGTACTGGCCCCAGCCCCGTGGACAGACTTCTGTTGTCATGGGCACTCCACATGCTACCCTCTTCCCTACCAGGCACAGAGCACCTGAAGGTAAGGAAAGGTCATTTTCCCTCCATGCCCCCAGCACCTGGTCCAGGGCTGGGTACCCAGGTATGCTCACAGGGACCCAGGCATAGATGAGACTGGCTCTGGACACTGGCTCACAGCCCATATTTGGCTGCCTGCCAGGGGCCTGGTGGGTGTCATATGCTTTAAATACATTCAAATCCAACGTGTCGTCTTTTAGACTAGGAAGAACATAATGTCGTGGTTCAGAGGACAGAGTCTGGAGCCCAGCTGCCTGATCTGAATCCCAGGTCTGCTATGGACTTGCTGTGTGACCTTGGGTAAGTTACTTAACCTCTCTATGCTTTGCCTGGAAAAAGGAGATAATTGAAGTACCTACTACAATATGGGGATGCTGTAAGAATTAAAGGAGTTAAGATACATAATGTGCTTGGAATAGTGGCTGACACAACGTAAGCACTGTGCAAGCATGTACACACACACACACACACACACACACACACACACACACACTTATGTAGGTACATAGTCTATTCTCACGATTTGCAGTAGTTATGTTCTGTAACATCCCCATGAACACTGAATTAGCAAAAACCAACCAGCCTTGCTCAGCCTCAGCTGGGAATTTTTCATTGCACTGCATATGCTCATGTCTGTGAATGATCGCAAAAGAGCTGCAGATATGTTTAATGAATAGGCAAATTCTGGAATATAGAATCCATGAATGATGGGGCTCAATTATATGTGTGTGTGTGCATGCATACACACACATGTACACACACATACACATATACACGCATACATATATAAACACACATATATAATCACACATACACACACATATATACATGCATAAAATGCATACATGTATATACACATGCATATATATACACACACATACATGCATATATTCATGCACATACACAAACACATACAAACATACCTGCACACACATTCACAAAAATACATATATATTCTACACACACACATGCCTCAGTGAAGGTGTTCAGCCCATGACTGGCCAGCCTGCAGTCAGCTCTCCTGAGGAAGGGAGGGGACTGATGAAGGTAAGTTATGTGGCACCCAGGTAACCATTCTGCCATCTCGTGTCCAGGACAGACATCACCAACTGCCTGTGGGCACATTTTCCTCTCTCAGCCCCAAGGAGAACTCAGAATCCTTCTCATCACAGCCCTTGAGGAAGCAACGACCAAGCAACCAGCTGGTCATCAGAGCTGAATGCTCTTCACCATCCCCAGGCCTGGGGAGCCCCTGTTCTTGACACCTGACAGCAGACTCTCTAGGGCCAGCTGGGCCATGACCCTTGTCCACACACACGGGACCAGCCCAGGGAGGAGTCAGGAGCCACTGTCCTCACACTCTACCATCTGAAACACAGGCAGATGGACAGATGGCTGCTGGATTTCAATCTCCTCATACGATGGTAAAGGTGTGCTTCCTTTTCTCCTTGTATGAAATAAGGTCTTGCCCACTCTGGATAGACCTCCACCCTGGAATGTGCACAGGTGGGTTGAGGACTCTACTTCTTGAGAGATGCAGCATCTGTCACAGCAAAATTCTTCTCCCAGGTTCTTTCCGTAAACTCTCTAGGCTAGTGGAGCCAACACGGTCTCTTTCGTCTAAAATGATGCCGTAAAACCGTTCACTATAAGATGTCCTCACGAGGGTATGACTTCCCTAAAATGACACCATGTCCCACCAGAAGGAAGCATATGATCCAAGGTAAACACAGCTGCCTCCCTTAGGTTCTCTGGGAGTGCCTGCAGTCCACGCCATCCTTGCAGCTGGAGAAGGAAGCCTTGGTGGCCCATTGCTGGAAGCCCCCTCCCCTCCAACCCCAGGCCACATACTATCTGGCATCAGCCACCTGAACCAGGCTGGCTAGGAGCCCTTCTGCCAAGGAGTCAAAACATTCCCCTACCCCTACCCCACATATTATCTCCGAACCAAGGCAGAGGAGAAACCCTTGTACTCATCTTGCCAAGACCCAGCACTGTGGCGAGACAGAGCTGACACTCAATACGTGTCTATTGAATGAAAAGTGAACAAATACAATATGGGCTAGGTGTAGTCAGATCTTCTCTTTAGAGTGAAGGGCAGGAACAAATCTAAAACCAAAGGTGGAGCAAGGATACCTGGACTAGCAGCATTTCTGTCAATCTGGGAATACATACCACCACTCGCCTGTCAGTTTGTCATACTGTGGTGGTTTGCATGTTGCTATGATGCTGGAAGTTATACCACTGGTAATTCAAATACCAGCAGGGTCACCATGGTGCACAGGTTTTAATGGAGCTTCCAAACTAAGACAGACTAGGAAGACAGGCCTGGTGATCTACTTCTGAAAATCAGCCAATGAAAATCCTATGGTTTACAACAGAATATTGTCTGATATAGTGCTGCAAGATGAGCCCCCCTGGTTGGAAGGCACACAAAATACACAGGGACCACAACAGTGGACTTGAGCATACCAATAATTGTAAAGATGGTGCACAACGGGGCAACATTTCATTGTGTTGTATATGGGGTCACCATGAGTCAGAGTCGAATCGAAGGCAACTAACAACAACAAGTAGCACATAAACATTTACGTCTGTGGTTATAAAGTATATGGGAGAGTAGGAGAAATGCAAACACATGTCATCACAAAGACTTGCACAGGAATATTCATAGCAGCATCATTTGTAATAGCCCAAAACTGGAAACAACCCAAATGCCCATCAACTATGGACAGACAAACTGTGGTATATCCATACAATGGAATATTGTTGTGTTGTTCGGTGTTATCGAGTCGGTTCCGAGTCACAGTGACCCTACGTACAACAGAATAAAACACTGCTCGGTCCTGCGCCACCTTCACAATCGTTGCTACGTTTGAGCCCATTGTTGTAGCCACTGTGTCAATTCGTCTCATGGAGGCTGTACCTCAATGGAATATTACTCCAGAATAAAAAGGAATGAAGTACTGATACATGATACAACATGGATGATCTCAAAATCATACTAGGTGAAGTAAAAACTAAACCAAAAAGACTACATATTGTATGACTCCATTTGTAGGAAATATCTAAATCAAACCAATAACCGAATCAGTCGCCACTGAGTTGATTCTGACTCATGGCGACCCACGTGTGTCAGAGTAGAACTGACCATGGGGTTTTCAAGGATGTGAACTTTCAGAAGCAGACCACCAGGCCTTTCTTCCAAGGTGCCTCTGGGTGGATTTGAACGGCCAACCTTTCAGTTAGTAGTTGAGTGCTTAACCGTTTGTGCCACAAGGCAAAAATATAAAGACAGAAAGCAGATGGGTGGTTGCCTGGGGCTGGAGATAGGAATGGGGGTTCAGTATAAACAGGCACAATGGATCTTATTCGGGAGGGCGTTGGAAACATTCTAAAACTGGATTATGGTGATGGATGTACACTTGGTAAATTTACTAAAAATCACTGAATTGTATATTTAAAATGGTTGAATTTTGTGGAATATAAATTACACCTCAATAAATACACATGGACACACACACATTCAAGGTGTGTAATCCCTTCTACCCAGACTTCTAAATCGGGCTAAACCGAACTTTCTCAATGTGACCATTCATTAATTTCCACAGTTTAATTTCATGCCCGCTCTCAGGAGGGGCCCCTTGGGGCTTGGTGACATAATTATTTTTAATTATTAAATAGGTTGGGTAACAGTATCTGTGCCACAGATCTGCTTTCATCCCCTTATGACATTTTATTAATTTTTTGTTGCAAAACAATTCCTCATCTAGACCACAAAGATTTTCCTTCACATTATGGGTGCCGGAAGGGCTTGCAACATCACAGTGGGCTGAATACAGGGTTGCAGCATAAAGCAATGTCCTGAACTCAGAGTGGCTGAGTTCTTCTTGGTTAATTTTTAATTTTTTTTTTTCCCCAAAAGCCCATGTATAACTTAAAAAAAGGGAGTGAGAAGTAGATATTACACAAAACATGGGAGCCGTAGAGGACAATGAAGAGAGCATGAATGGATCTTCTTGTTGTTAGGTGCCATCAAGTTGGTTCTGACTCATAGTGACCCTGTGTACAACAGAACGAAGCACTGCCCAGTCCTGTGCCTGATAACGTGTTAACTACGCTGCTAAGGAGCATTCTGGCTGTACTTGTTTCAAGACAGATTTGTTCATTCTTCTGGCAGTCCATGGTACACTCAATATTCTTAGCCAGCACCATAATTCAAAGGAATCAATTTTTCTTCAGTCGTCCTTAATCACTGTCCAGATTTCCCATGCATATAAGGCAATTGAAAATGTCATGGCTTGGGTCAGGCGCACCTTAGTCCTCAAGGTGACATCTTTGCTTTTTAATACTTTAAAGAGGTCTTCTGCAACATATTTACCCAATGCATTACATAGTTTGATTTCTTGACTGCTGCTTCCAAAGGTGTTGATTGTGGATACAATTAAAATGAAATTCTTGACAATTTCAATATTTTCTCCATTTATCATTAAGCTGCTTATGGGTCCACTTGTGAGGATTTTTGTTTTCTTTGTGTTACTGTGTAAGCCATGGTGAAGGCTGCAGTCTTTGATCTTCCTCAGTAAGTGCTTCAAGTCCTCTTCACTTTCACCAAGTAAGATTGTGTCATCTGCATAACGTAGGTTGTTAATGAGTCTTCTTCCAATCCTGATGTCACATTCTTCTTCATATAGTCCAGCTTCTCAGATTATTTGCTCAGCATACAGACTAAGTATGGGGAAAGGATACAACCTTGATGCAGACCTTTCCTGATTTTAAACCATGTAGTAACCCCTTGTTCTGTTCTAATGACTGGCTCTTGGTCTATGTACAGGTTCCACATGAGCATAATTAAGTGTTCTAGGATTTCCATTCTTCGAAATGTTATTCATAATCTATGATCCACAGTGTTGAATGCCTTTGCATACTCAATAAAACACAGGTGAACATCTGGTATTCTCTGCTTTCAGCCAATATCCATCCGACATCAGCAATGATATCCCTCGTTCCACATCCTCTTCTGAATCCTGCTTGAATTTCTGGCAGTTCCCTGTCAATGTACTGCTGCAACCATTTTTTAATTATCTTCAGCAAAATTTTACTTGCATGTGACATTAATGATATTGGATTATTTACGTATTCTGTTGGATCATCTTTCTTTGGAATGGGCACAAATACGGATCTCTTCCGGTCGGTTGCCCAGGTAGCTGTCTTCCAAATTTCATGGCATAGACAAGTGAACACTTCCAGTGTTGCGTATGTTTATTAAAACATCTCAATTGTATTCCATCAGTTCCTGGAGCCTTGTTTTTTCACCAATGCCTTCAGTGCAGCTTGGACTTCTTCCTTCAGTACCATCGGTTCTCCATCATATGCTACCTCCTGAAATGAGTAAACATCGACAAATTCTTTTTGGTACAGTGACTCTGTG
>NW_004444069.1:211653-215739 GCF_000243295.1 Trichechus manatus latirostris | reverse complement strand
CAGTCATCCGTTAGCCTTGTTCTGACGATATTGAGCTTCTCCATTGTCTCCTTCCACAGATGTAGTCGATCTGATTCTTGTGTTTTCCATCCAGTGAGGTCCACATGTTAAGCTGCCGTTTACGTTGTTGAAAAAAGATATTTGCAATGAAGAAGTTGTTGGTCCTGCAAAATTCTATCATGTGATCTCCGGTGTCGTTTCTATCACCAAGCCACATCTTTTAACTACCGATTCTTCTTTTTTTCCAGCTTTCGAAATCCTATCACCTGTAATTATCATTGCATCTTGATTGTATATTCGATCAATTTCAGACTGTAGAAGTTGGTAAAAATCTGCAATTTCTTCATCTTTGGCATTAGTAGTTGGTGCATAAATTTGAATAACAGTGGTATTAACTGGTTTTCCTTGTAGGTGTATGGATATTATCCTATCACTGACAGCTTTGTACTTCAGGATAGATCTTGAAATGTTCTTTTTGATGATGAACACGATGCTATTCCTTTTTAATCTGTCATTCCTGGCATAGTAGACTATATGACTGTCTGATTCAAAATGGCCAGTATCAGTCCATTTCAGCTCACTAATGCCTAGGATATCTATCTTTACGCATCTCATTTCATTTTTGACGACTTCCAATTTTCCTAGATTCATATTTCATACATTCCACATTCTAATTATTAATGGATGTTTGCAGCTGTTTCTTCCCATTTTGAGTCGTGCCACATCAGCAAATGAAGGATCTGAAAGCTTGACTCCATCCACATCATTAAGGTCGACTCGACTTTAAGGAGGCAGCTCTTCCCTAGTCGTATTTTGAGTGCCTTCCAACCTGGGAGCTCATCTTCCTGCACTATACCAGACAATGTTCTGCTGCTATTCATAAGTTTTCACTGGCCAATTTTTTTCAGAAGTAGACTGCCAGGTCCTTCTTCCTAGTCTGTCTTATTCTGGAAGTTCTGCTGAAACCTGTCCACCATGGGTGACCCTGCTGGTGTTTGAAATACCGGTAGCATAGCTTCCAGCATCACAGTAACACGCAAGCCGCCACGGTATGATACAGTGACAAACGAATGGTGGGAATGGGTCTTGGGGTCCAAGAAACCTGGGGTCAAATCCCAGCTCTCTCATTAGCTAGCTGTGTGACCTTGGGAAAATCACTTAACCTCTCTGGGCTTTAGTTTCCTGCTGTGCAAAACGAGAGTGACCAGCTTTGAAAGGTCAGCATGAAGATGGACTGATACAGTGTGGTTTGTTTGGACCACTTAGTGCAGAGCCTGGTTACAGAAAGCCCTGGAACTAGTATGCATTCCAGCCCCTCCTATCTGTGTGTGAATGGACAGAAAAAGAAGTAAGAGGTCTAGTTCCTGGGATCTCAGAAGCTCACAGCCAAATCCGTGACACCGCTTCCCAGTTACCATGGTATTGCCCACTTCATTCAACACATATTTACAGAGCACCCCACCTCCAACGGCCGCCCTTTTATCATGAAGACCAAAACCAAGTAATGATGACAGGAAAGCCGCAAACTTACCTTCTGCCTTCACAGACTTTAGGCTCATGTTTCACTGATCTGGAAACAAGGAACTAACTGGCTTTGTGTTTGACTTAAAACCCATGGAGTATGGCCGTGCAGTCACCCTACAGGCTAGGGTAGGAAAGTGGGGCTGTCCCCAAAAAAGCTGCTCCACTTTCAGGGCTGACCCAATTTATATAAAAGCTGGACAGCTCTTCTTATCCAATAATTACCCACCCGATCGTTTATTATTGTTACTGATGATGGATCTTGTAATATTAGCAAAGCCGCACGTTTAAATGCTACTGCATTCTGCATTTTAGAAAATGTGGCAGAAACGCAACATGGCACGTTTTGTGAGGTAATTTTTTAGCCTTTCCCCCACTTCCACAGCACCACTGTCTCATTAAGTCCAAATATAGGTTCTTTAAAGAGGTTAAGACACATGCACTCAGAGTCACACGCACACATATACTCACACACATATACTCTCACACTTATATACACTCACACACATACTCATACTCACACTCACACTCACACACTCACACATGTACTCTCACACTCACATACTTTCGCAGTCACACATACTCTCATACATATTCTCACACGCACACACACATACTCACACTCACACACGTACTCTCACATACACTCACACACATACGCTCACACATACACACTCTCACACACATACTCACACGTACTCTCACACTCACACATACTGTCACACATTTACTCACACAAACACACATCCTCTGACAAACATGCACGCACACACCCCCCCCAAACAAACAGACCAATCAGTCAGCTGCTAATGGTTGGAAGATAAGAAGGGGATGGTAATTTTTTTAATTAAATGTTATTTTAAGATAGCTGCAGATTCACATGCAGTTGTAACAAACAGAGAGATCTTGTGTACCTTTTACACAATTTCCCCAAACTTGCAAAACTCTTGTATAACATCACAAGGATACTGACACTGACACGGTCAAGGTACACAACGTTGCCATCACCACACGGTCCCCCATGTTGCTCTTTTACAGCCACGCCCACTCTCCTCCAGCCCTCGTAAAAACTCTGACTCATGGCCACCCCACATGTGTCAGAGTAGAACTGTGCTCCATAGGGTTTTCAGTAGCTGATTTTTCAGAAGTAGACTGCCAGGCCTTTCTTCCAAGGCACCTCTAGGTGGACTCAAACCTCCAACTTTTCAGTTATGAGCCGAGCACGTTAACTGTTTGCACCACTCCTGGATGCCCCTCCTGCCCCTACCTCCTCCTTAACCCTCTGCAACACCAGTATGGCCTCCATTTTTATAATATTGTCATTTCAAGGGTGTCATATAAAAGGAATCCTGCGGTCTGTAACCTTTGGGAGTTGGCGTTTTTCACTCAGAAATATTCTCTGGAGATTCACCAGGTTGTTGAGTGTATCAAGTTTGTTCCTTTTTAGTGCTGAGTAGTCTTCCATGGCATGGATATGCCACAGCTTGTTTAACCATTCACCCATTGAAAGACAGTTTCTGGTTTGGGGCTATTACAAATAGAGCTAGCTGCTACAAACATTTCTGTGTAGGTTTTTGTATGTACGTAAATTTTCGTTTCTCTGGGATAAATGCCCAAGAGCACAGCTGCTCAACTGTATGATAGTTGCATATTTAGCTTCTTAAGACAGCCACACTGTTTTCCAGAGTTGCAGTAATATTTTATATTCCCGCCAGCAATGGATGGGTCATCCAGTGTCTCTGCATCCTTGCCAGCATTTGGTGTTGGCACAATTTTTTCACTTTAGCCATTCTAATAAGCAAGTAGGGACATCTCATTATGGTTTAATTTGCATCCCCCTAAAGGCTGATGATGTTGAACATCTTTTCATGTGCTTATTTACCATCTGTAGATACACTCTTTGGAGAAATAGATCTTCGTGTTTTTTGCCCATTTCCTAACTGGATTGCATTTTTTTTTTTTAAACTGTGAGTTTTGTGATTTTTCTATATAGTCTAGATATTAGTCCTTTGTCAGATATATGGTTTTCAAATATTTTATTCCAGCCCAGAGATTGTCTTCTCTTCCTCTTGACAGTCTTTCACAGAGCAAAATTTTTCATTTTGATCCAGTTAGATTTTTTTCAGTTTTTCCTTTCATGGGTCATGCCTTTGCTATCAAGTCTAAAAACTCTTTGCCTAGCCATGGATCCCAAAGATTTTCCTCCTATGTTTTTTTCCAAAAGTTTTATAGTTTTATATTTAAATCTGTGAACCACTGTCAGTTAAATTAAGGGGAAGGTGTGAAACTTGGGTCATTGTTTAGTTTCTTTGCTGACAGATGTGCAATTGTTCCAGCAGCATTTGTTAAAAAGTTTATCCTCCCTCCATTGAATCTGCACCTTTGTCAAAAATCAGTTGAGTACATTTGTGTGAGAAGGCATTGGCAAAAAACAAGGCTCCAGGAATTGACGGAATACCAACTGAGATGTTTCAGCAACTGGATGCAGTACTGGAAGTGCTCACTCGTCTATACCAAGAAATCTAGAAGACAGATATCTGGCCAACCAACTGGAAGAGATTCATA
>NW_004444069.1:201584-210748 GCF_000243295.1 Trichechus manatus latirostris | reverse complement strand
TGTTGGTGAAGAATATTGAATATACCGCGGACTGCCAAAAGAACGAACAAATCTGTCTTGGAAGAAGTACAACCAGAATACTCCTTAGAAGCGAGGATGGCGAGACTGCTTCTCACGTACTTTGGACACATGTCAGGAGGGTCCAGTCCCTGGAGAAGGACATCATGCTTGGTAAAGTAGAGGGTCAGCGACAAAGAGGAAGACACTTGGTGAGATGGATTGACACAGTGGTTGCAACAACGGGCTCAAGCATAACATGAATTGTGAGGATGGCACAGGACTGGGCAGTGTTTTGTTCTGTTGTCCACAGGGTCGCTATGAGTCAGAATCGACTCAAAAGCACCTAACAACATCAGGAGTCTTTGCTCTGTTTCATTGACCTATGTGTTTATCCCTCTACGAATACTAAAAAACCAGTTGCCATCGAGCCAATTCTGACTCATGGCGAACCCATGTGTTTCAGAGTGCAACTGTGCTCCACAGGGTTTTCAATGGCTGTGACTTTTGGAAGTAGATTGCCAGGCCTTTCTTCCAAGGTGCCTCTGACTAGACTCCAACCTCCAACCTTTCAGTTAGCAGCCAAGCATGTTAACCATTTGCACCACCCAGGCAGCCTACCAATACGAGTCTCGATTACTGTAGCTATTAATAAGTCTTAAAATCAGTTAGACTGATTCCTACCACTTCGTTATTCTTTTCAAAATTATTTTAACTACTTTAGTTCCTTTTCATTTCCATACAAATGTTAGAATAATCTTACCTACATGTGCAAAAATCTTGCTAGGATTTTGTTAAGAATTATGTTAAACTTGCATATCAATTTGAGGAGAACTGACATCTTTACTATGTTGAGTCTTCCAATCTATGAATATAGTAAGTCTCTCCATTTATTTAGCTCTTCTTTGATCTTTTTATCAGGGTTGTATCATGTTTAGCATCCAAGTCTTGTACATGTTTTGTTAGATCTGTAGCTAAGTATTTCATTTTGAGCTATCATAAATGACATTGTTTTTAATTTCAGGGTCTACATGTCCATTGCTAGTATACATAAATACAATTGATTTTTATATGTTTATCTTATATCTTGTAACCTTGCTAAACTCACTTATTACTTCTAGAAGTTTTTTAGAGAGTATATGGGATTTTCTATGTAGACAATTATATCATCTGCAAATAGGGGTAGTTGTATTTCTTCCTTTCTGATCTGTATGCCTTTTACTTCCTTTTCTTGCCTTACTACACTGGCTAGAACTTCCAGCATTATGTTGAATAAGGGTGGTGAGAGGAGACATCCTTACCTTGTTCCTGATCTTAGGGGAAAAGTGCCCAGTCTCTCACCATTAAGTATGGTGCTAGGTGTAGTTTCTTGTAGATGTGCTTTCTCAAGTTAAGGAAGTTTCCCTCTATTTCTATTGTTCTGAGTGTCTTTATCATGAATAAGTGTTGAATTTTTGTCAAATGCATTTTCAGCATTGACTGATATGATCATGTGACTTTCTTTCTTTAGCCTTTTAATATGATGAACTGAATTGAATGATTTTCAAATATTGAACCAGCCTTGCATCCATAGAATGAACCCCACTTGGTCATGGTGTATACATATATATTTTTTATACATTGCTGAATCCTATTTGATATTTTGTTTATCATCATAAGGGATATTGGTCTATAGTTTTTCTAATTATTATTATTTTGTTGTTATTATTATTTGCTTTTCTACTGTCTTTGTTGGATTTGCTATCAGGGTAATACTAGCTTCATAAAATTAATTGGGAATGTCAGTTTTTTTAACAGCACTTTCTTGATGCCAGGCTTTCCCCACAGGGGTCTTCCCTTCTTCCAACCTAAACATTCTTGTTTCAGGACCAGGGATTGGTGAAATAACATAAACATGCCTTGCACAGCAAGGTACACTGTAGCCTGTCAGTCACTATGCAGCCCCTTCCCATCTCCCGAGACTCCACTGCAGGAATCACTAGTGTCTGGTTGACCTCCACACCGTTCTTCTGCTAGAATCTTAGCAATAGCTAATGGAACTAGGTTGTAGCACTGGATTTGGCCAAAAGAGAACACCTAATCTGCTATTCCATTGCCCTAAAGTTCCTTAAGTTTGAATTTAAGAGTCTTAGAAGGAATCTGTGCCCTATTTAACTAAGCCAGTGAATTCAAAATAATTTAAATCAGATCAAACTGGGAGACACTGCAAGGCTCCAAGAGTGCACCTTTTAATTAAAACAAAAAACAAAAAACAAATCTGTTGCCACTGAGTCAATTCCAATTCATAGCGACCCAATAGGACAGAGCAGAACTGCCCCGTAGGTTTTCCCAGGAGCGGATGGTGGATTCGAACCGCCAATCTTTTGGTTAGCAGCCGAATGCTTAATCACTGCATCACCAGGGCTCCCTTTTAATTTAGACCAGTTAAAAATCAGCTGCTGTGGAGTTGACTCCAACTCATGGCAACCTCATGTGTGTCAGAGTACAACTGTGCTCCATAGGGTTTTCCATGACTGATATTTCAGAAGTTGATAGCCAGGACTTTCTTTCGAGGCACCTCTGGGTAAACAAAATTCCCAAATTGAGGAACTGGCCCACAATACAAATCCTTTATGTTGATACATAAAGAAGGTACATACCACTGGGTTATGGCTAAGTGCGTCATATCTAGAAGCTCTGAACACATTCTGCTGTGCTCATCTTATTTCACCGTTCAAGCCCCACCGTCAGAGACCACACCGGCGCTGGGGCCCAGCACTCCCCAGGTGACCCACTGTGCACCTTGAGACCACAGGCAAGGTGGGCATGTCAATGCCAGGGCACTGTCAGAATCTCCACAGGAGCCTATCAAGCACCCGGGCAGCGCAGAAAGTAGCACCCATCAGCTCATCTGGAGCAGAGCTTCTCTGTGCATTTATTAACAGCCTGCTTCTGACTGTGGCACGTTCCAAATCTTCTTGTTCAGAACCTTTCCTGTAAGCAACACCAGTAAGTTCCTTGGCAGGAGACATTTTGTTTTAAAACCAGGGTTCTTCACCTGGAAGGAGCCCTGGTGGCGCAGTGGTTAAGAGCTCGGCTGCTAACTGAAAGGTCGGCAGTTAGAACCCACCGGCCACTCCACGGGAGAAAGACGTGGTAGTCTGCTTCCATAAAGATTACAGCCTTGGAAACCTTACAGAGCAGTTCTATTCTGTCCTATAGGATCTCTATGAGTCGGAATAGACTTGTTGGCAATGGGTTTGTTTTCCTGTTTTGTTTTGGTTTCTTTACCTGCAGTGGAAGCTCCTGAGGACAAGTGCAATGATATCTGCTAGCTTCCAACACCCCCGACACACACATGTACACAGATAGACAGGCACACACACAGCACATGCATGCACACACAACACACACAAATGCACACACACATCTCCAGCACACATATGCATGTGCACACACACAAAACACACAACACTTGCATGTGCACACACAACACACACACGCACACACATATACGCCTAACACACATGCATGTGCACACCTAACACACACATATGCATGCACACACAACACACACATGAATGCACACACACTCACGACACACACATGCAACACACACACACCCAATACACACACATATACGTATCTGACACACACACACCCAACACACACTTCTCTTGAACAATGGTCCTGAATGTTTGCAAACAAGCCAAGCCTTGGCCATTCCCAGTCTCTCCTCCCCCAGGCAGGCCATGTGGCCCAGCAGAATCTCAGTCCTGCCATGGGTGTAGGGATACAGGGGAAAGAATGAAGGCCCCGCCCTCGATCAGGTGGATTTGGTGCATTCTCGCCGCCTGCTGCTCTCAGGGCGGCCTGAGATGTCTGTCCTTCCTCACTATGTGCTCTTCCAGCACCTAGCTGGTTAGGCCGGGGCTGGCTCTGGGGCATGCTGCCCCCAGATCATCACTTGACCTGTCGCACAGATCAGGCACCGAGCTGGCTCTCAGCAAATGTCCGACGTTGAATCTGGACAGCTGCCCCCAGCTGCCCCCAGCTGAGTGATGGTGCCAGGGGCAGACATAGGCTGGGGAGGTGGCAGGCACTAAATAAATGATGTTTCTCAGTTCTGAATTTCTACAACAAGTGTCCAATATGGTAGCCACTGGTCCCAGTGGCTGCTGAGCACTCAAAATGCGGCTAGTCCAAATTGAGATGGGCTCTGAGCACAAATTACACGCCTGATTCCAAAGACTTAGTATGGCACAAGAATGTAAAGTACCTCATTAGTACTATTTCGTATCAATTACATACTGAAATGATAATATTTTGTATATATTGGGTTAACTTAAATAGATTATCAAAATTAATTTCATCTGTTTATTTTTTATTTTTTAATGTGGCTACTGTCTCTAGTTAACTCTTCCCTAATAATCATATAAACTGCTCCAGTGCCCAAGAAAGCTGAGGACAAAGGGCAGTCTAAGCCCAATTTAAGGCCAGGAAGTTTGCCTTTGATACCCCAAGCACTCCCCAATGCAACAAGTTCCCCATCCTCCCTTAGTGCTGCCTTCCTCACCCCTACTCCACTGTTAGGTGTGCCACCTGTCATCATGCTCTCTTCTCATCTACACCTACCCTTTGTCCCAATCAGTTAAAAATCTGATACTGTCATTCATATTAAACCGACAACAACAGAAAAAAAAAAAAAAAAACTTGATAGTTTTCCTGAGCGTGTATGCATTCCAACTGTGATGAAATCACAGCCAAAGGAATGCATCTCTAATGGTGGAATTGTGGGCCCCAGTAAGTTGAAGAGGTAGTGTATTTTTGGGCGGCAGGACAGAGCCTACACCTCAAGCTGGCCCTGGCTGGACATCCTTCCCTGGGTTTCCCTGCAGAGTTGGAGAGGAGTGGTGCAAAAAGGCAGTGCTTGGTAAAACAGGGCACTATGCCATGGGGACACATTTAGTCTTTTCACAGACATTGCCTGAGCATCTACTATGCACCAGACACTTTTTCCAAAATGTAATGAAGAAGGAGACACAGCCCTGCCCCTAGGAGCCCCTAGTCCAGAGACATGGGCTCCTCTCCAATGCAAAACCAAAAACCTGCAGGTCCCTAAGCATTTCCCTGGTGGACACACCCTCTTGGGTCTCCACTGCCAGACTCAAGTGCCAGGCGCGGCTGTTTCTGCTCCCTTTCCGGCAGCTTCTGAGATCACACACAGACAGAGCGTGAGTAGCAATGCTTGGAGCACCGATATCCCCGGGAAAGGCAGTGGCAGAGCCTCAGGAGCAACGCCGCCCAGGTGACGGCCCAAACGTGGGACCAGGAATGGCGGGAAGGCAGAGGGGCCCGGCCATGCCAGTCTTCCTTGGCCAGCCACCTACAGAAAGTACAGTGACTTCAGAAGGTCCAGTGGGTAGAACCAGTACAGCTAAGGATGGGCTGGAAGGCTGAGTTTGACAAGACCAAAGTACAAAGCATTGCTACCATCAACCTTTTTTATTTTTCTGTTTTTTTGCGGAGGGGTGGTAATAAAGGAATAAAGCAACTCTCTTGTGCAGAATGCACAAATTGGACATGAGGATGCAAGTCCAAGTCCCTCCTGCCCCACTTAGGGTCCAGCAGGCAGTGACCCCGTTCTGTTGTAAACACATGACTTCTGACATGCTGTCCTCTCCTGAGCCTGAAACCAGAGCTCTTCTGCAAGGTCCTTGGGTGATTTTGGAGATATTTATCAACTACTGAGATCCCACAGACAGACAGTGCGTTCCTGGCCCTTCACCATCCCTGGGGCCCCTTCCAAAGACAGAAGCAGGAGCCCTGGCACAGGTCAGCCCTAGCCACCTCCCTGCACCTAGTGTCCCAATTAACTCAGGCCCTGTCCAGAGGCTTCGGGGACAATTAGGCAGCTGTTACTCCCCTGTCCCCAGCAGTAGGAGAACAAGTGCTCCTCATAGCCAGTTTGCAAAGGGCTTCAGGGACCTGGTGCCCAAGAAGCATTTGATTACTCTGACTTGATTTCTGGGGTACAGAGTTCTGCCCCCGAAAAGGGCGCAGGGCATGCTGGTCCCCTCCAGGAGGTATATCTGATCCCACGCATGACATGGACGGACTTTCTCTGGAAGCCAGATTAACTGAGAGTTAATCTGTGTTATGTAACCGCCACTCCCCACTCCCAGGCCTCATGACTCACCGCTCCTTTGAATTTTTGGAAGGGGTCTTAGAGAAAAAGCTGGTCGCCGGGCTGATCCGCTGGAGCAGGAGAGGGCCCCCACGCTGCCCTCCCCTCGGAGTCTGATTGGCATAGGAAGGAGAAACCCTCTCGAGCCAGACTTCAAACACGGAAATCTAGATCAAGGATATATTTGGCTTTCCAAGCAAATCTTTACATCCACTTGGTCTCTACTGACTTGTAACCCTTTGAAGAAAACTTGGCAACTATGTGTTTGAAGCGGATGACTCTTATGTAACCCCGAGAGGAGCCCCTAGGCTCTGCCCACTTGCGGCCAGTGGGGCACTGGACTCTCCCAGCTTTGCATGTACCCCTTTCCTCCAATCCCAGGTGCAGCTGTCACTGCCACACTTGCTCCAGGGACCTTGTGATCCTCCCACAAAAATGCCCAGCAAACCCAGGACTCAGCAAGCACGCAGAGCCCATATTTGCCAAGCACCTTGTTTGTGGCAGGTCAGTGGGGCTGGGAACGACGAGGCTGGGAGTCAGCTGTTCCCACTGCCACACACTCAGAGCACATGGCGGGGCTGGGGGAGGCAGGCTGCTCCCTCCCCAGGGACCCGGAGACAGCCATCTCAGGGAGTCGAGTCGTGGATCCGTCTCAGCTGCTGAGCCAAGGAACACCAGGCTGCCTTGCCGTGCTCCCCACAATCACCCTTCGGAGTACACAGAAGCAACGGAAGCAGATGATGAAAATAAACAAGCAGAAGACAGGCTAGGAGGAAGGGGCCACACTCTGCCCCAGGCTTGAGGGGAGGGGGATGCACCCTTGTGCTTGGCTGATTTGAGCTGCGTCCTAAAACTACCATTTATTCAAACATTATCCTCCCCAGTGAGTACGGCAGCTACTGACAAGAGATGGATTCCAGTTGTAATCAATTAGGAGCAGCAGCTGGAAGCAGGAGAGAGCCAGGACTCACCAGGAGCATTCGTGGATGGAATATGACTCCATGCCATAAAGCCCAGCTTTGCAGACCCAGCTGCTGGGGGACTGACAGGCAGAGTGGTTGCATCCCAGCCACCATGACCCTGCGGTGAGGCCCAAACACAGGCAGGGTGTCCACAAATGAAGAGAGTGTCACATATGATCGTTACACACTCCCACTGAACCTGCACACACCCAGGACTTCGCAAACAGAAGGGGCGACCCACGGAACCTTGTGGGTGTGAGATCAGGCAGTGTGACCCCAAGGGACATGGCCAGTGGCAGCCTGTTAGGCAACGCATTCCTCAGTGCAACCTAGCAAATGCCTTTGGTTGGACAATTGGAGCACTGATCACAGCCGGACACAGCCACAGTGTCCGAAGTCTACAGGCTCAGAGGCCACTGGCTGCCGGGCAGTCAGTCTTCGGTTGTGGAGAACTCCGTGCTGCTTGCTGAGTAAGCATCCCCTGCAAGCTGCTCTGGAGGCTCACTGATATGTGAGCTCAAATCCAACTTGTCAGGCTGCTGGGTCTCCTTCAAGAATTACCTTTCTCAGCGCTGAGGGAAAGCATCTTTGGAGCTTTTATATCACTACCACCAAAAAAGGCATAAAAAGAGCTCTTGTAAGACTCAGTAAGCCTCTCTCTCTCCCTCCTAAAGAGAAAAGGCTCGCACACAGCTTAGTTCAAACGCAGAACCAATAACCCAGCGCAGACACTGTCTCAGAAGAAACCAGAGCTGAGAAGTCCCTCAGGGAACGCCCAGCCTCCAGCCTGGCAGAGTGAGCTGCCTTCTGTCACCTTGTCACCTAGGGCCACACTCAGCTCAAGGATCAGAGTCTGCCTATCATAAGCAGGCTGGTAGCTCGGCAACAAGATGTTCAGTGCTCACCTGGTGAGCAATATGGCTTGTAAGAAAGGTGACGGCTTGCAAGCTCACTGTCTTCCAGGGAAAAGCCCACCTCCACATCTCGACTCTTTGTCACTATGTGCCTGGCATGATGTAAAACACAGACCCTCCTGCACAGACCCCTCTGCTGCCCAGGAGCAGACATGAACAGACTGGACAGAGCTCTCCCATCAGGATCCGGATAGGTAAAAGCTTGTCCTCATGTGCACACCTACAGAAATCTCTTGTGCCAATACAACCGGGGGAAAAACCAAAGGTCAAACTTCAAAATCACAAAAGAACTGTTTTCTAGCAAAATCCCAACAAGATCCCACTTAGGGATGCTTTAGAAGAAATGGTTTAATGAATCGTGAACTAACAAAAGAGGTTTCTTTGCATGGCATTTACTCTCCTCTCCTCTCCGGTATCAAAATGTAATCATCCAGCAACTTAGCAATAAAAACACGTCGATTCAAATAACTTGCCATCAGTAATCAAGTGGCTGAAGGCAGCTCAGGAAGCTCCAGGAGCTGGAAGGCACTCCAAGGGCCAGAATGGGGGTGGGGAACAGTTGGTCATTCACAAGGCCCTTGGGTCTGGCTGAGACCGCCCAGCAAGCCTGAGCAGACCTGGCAGCGCACCTGGGTCCTGGTCAGGAAGGTCAAGCCTTGCTCACTCCATTTTGCCTGTGTCCCAGTACCACCTGGAGCCTAGACCTTTTCTAGCCCCACCACACAGTACTGATTCCCGCCCAGCCAATACCCAACACCATCTGATTCATTATTAACTTCTTAACAGCCATGCGGGCAAAGGAGACCTAGTCACTCAGAAAAAAAAATGCAGCTTTCCAGAAAAAGGCAAAAAGCATTTGACAATTTTCACTAGCGGTTCTAAATAGTGTTTAACCCTGGAGTGCTGAAGTGTCTCATGCATCAAAGGTACCTAGAAAGCACTTGGGGGACCCTGCCCCTTTTTTATTTCTCAAAATTAGGGCGCGTGCTTGATCGTCTCTCAGCCCACTCTCCGGGCTTTTTATTGGGGGCGTGGGGCACTAAGGCAGCCTGCTCTCCGGCTCTGACAATCACCAGTCGCTTTTCTCTCTAAAGCGGGAACGCAGCGCATCCCAGTGGACAGGCT
>NW_004444069.1:196615-199140 GCF_000243295.1 Trichechus manatus latirostris | reverse complement strand
CTCTGGCATCTGCCGCAAACCCACTGTCCTCTAGCCCAGCGCTCCAACAGTTCCTAGGCTGGGTGTCCCCAGCTCTCTCAACCCAACCGCAGCTGCTAGTTGGCAAGGCCCGAGCTCCGAAGTCGCTGGAGAGATCAGACTCCCAGACTCCTAGCAACTCTTCATCACAGAGCTCCTGCCCCTTCCTCACCCCCAGCACTGCCCCTGCGCAATCAGGCTGTGTTTGCCAAACAGTGAATGAAGGAGGGAAGGCAGGCGCCTGGCAGGGGACCCCTTCCACACCAGAGAAGGGACACACAGGGCAAAATCCTTTATGGGAGACCAGACCTGCTGACTCCTTGAGAAGTTACTGACAAAGCTTCAACCCTCAGATCCCTGGGGAGATGCAAATTCACAGGCCTCCAGCATCTTTGCCAAAGGTCTTTGCAAGCCAGAGGATTCTGTCCCACTAAGCCATGGGAAGGACAGGGGCAGGAGGCAGGGAAGCCTGGTGGCAGGAGCCTAGGGAAGAGTGGGCCAGGTACCACTGTTTACTACCTGGGAGGGCAATTATTCAACTTCTTTAATCCTCAGTTTCCTCATCTGTAAGTTTCCTCACCCTACCTTCCACAGAGAGATTTTTGTGAGGATAAAATGAGATGGCCTCAAGCTCAGTGATGTAGGAACAAGTACCTGGTCCAGAGATTTGCTGAATAAGAGTAAGAAGCCCCAGGGTGAGTCAGCACTTGGCCTACCTGGCAACTCATGGTCATCTTCCCTAGAGCCTGTCCCTGAGGTGTTTGGGAGAACCGAGCCTATACAGAGGCAGACAGGGTACGAGGAAGTCTTCAACAACAGGCCAGCACAGGATCGCCAGGGGAGGCGGAGTGTGCACTTCTGCCACCTAGCGGGAAGAAGTGGAGGTGCCAGCACAGGGCCCCCTTCAGTGAGCCAGGCCGGAGGCTGCAAGAGCAGAGGAGGTGGGGTCATCAATTTGCTGACGCCCTTGGCTGGGGGTGAGGCTCCCAACTGGCTCTATCCCCTGGAACCCTTCCCACCCCTTCAGCAGCCTGTGGAAGCCCCTGGACCTCGTCTCAAACAAGACTTTTAAATGCATAAAATAAAATGCACAGGATTATTAGGAAACTTTTGTTGTTGGTGTGTGCTGTGGAGTTGATTCCTACTCACAGGGACCCTATATGAGAGTAGAACTTCCCCATCTGGTTTTCTTGACAAATTGCCAGGTCTTTCTCCCTCGTGGCAGCCGGGTGGGTTTGGACCACAAACCTTTCGGTTAGCAGCCGAGCACTTAACTGTTTGTGCCACCAGGGCTCCTTATTAGGTAACTAATTACGTTGAAATGTGTTATCAAAATACTAATAAAATAAAAGTTTAGTATAGTAATATATGTTCCTCTTTAGTAGTGCCTTAAGGAAAAATGTATTGGTGGCTCCAAACAATGCCACAATTCTGATGTCATGATATGCAGCAGCCATCTTTTGAGATTTCTGCAAAAGCAGTGATATAATACGAGAATATCAGCCATTTCTGTGTTTGATAGTCACAAGTACCCTCACACCTTTGGGGTTTGCTGCCTACATCCATAATCGAAGGAAATGCTAAATTTCAGTTTACTATGCCATTTGAGTCGATTCCAAGTCATGGCAACCCCATGTGTGTCAGAGTAGAACTGTGCTCCATAGGGTTTTCTATGGCTGATTTTTTGGAAGTAGATCACCAGGCTTTTCTTCCAAGATGCCTTGAGGTAGACTCAAGCCTCCAACCTTTCAATTAACAGCCAAGCATGTTAACCGTTGGCACTACCCAGAGACTCCTCCCAAAAATAAAGTGTTTTTTTTTTGTTTGTTTTTGTTTTTGGGTTCCCCCCCCATCCAAGTTTAAGGACTCTTTGAATTCTGTCCACAGACCTTTGGTGTCCTTGCCCCAAGTAGAGCCCCAGGGCTAGGAAGATAGTAGGTGGGAGTGTTTTCTGCAAACTAAGAGGGGGATAAGAGTAAGCTATGGCAGAACTCCCAAGGGGAAGCCAGAGCCTCAAACAACTGAGCTGTAAGTACAGGGTGCAGAAATCCTTTGGGGGAGGGAGGATGCCCTCTACCCCCTCCCCAGACTCAAAATGATTGTTTAGCACTAGGGCACTGTCATCTCTTTTTTTCCTAGGGCACTGCTAACTCTAATGCAACCCTTTCAGAACACTGGGCTTGGATTTTGTGTTTATTTTCTCTCTTGATGAAAACGTTGTCATTTTTTTACATGCTGTAAAACAATAAAACCAGGGCTTATAGCTCACCGTTTATGTAACTGCTTTTCTGTATTTTGACAGATCTACTACATTTCTGACTGATGCATTTTATTTCTCAGGAATTGGGACGGTGGGCATGTGCCCCTAGACACACACATACACACCCACACACACGTACACACATGTACACACGCCTATCAGCTTCAGCATGTGCCAAAAGGGACTTTTCAGATGTGCTCACCATGGAAAGATCTTCTGGTCCCTTTGCCCCTTCTGATCCATGACC
>NW_004444069.1:194256-195636 GCF_000243295.1 Trichechus manatus latirostris | reverse complement strand
AGCTGTTGTTGAGTCTGACTCATGTCGACCTTATGTGCAACAGAAGGAGTCATTGCCCGGCCCGGCATCATCTTCATGATCACCAGCATGTTCAAGTCCATGGTTGTGGCTACTCTGCCAATCCATGTCACCGAGGGCCTTCCTTGCCCTCGCTGGCCCTCTCCTTCACCAATGTCCTCCTGCAGCAATTGATCCCTCTTGATGATGTGTCCAAAGCAAGCGAGTTGGACAATGTTCTGTTGTGACCCATAAAATTTTTATTGGCTAATTTTTGGATATAGCTCTCCAGACCTTTCTTCCTAGTCTGTCTTAGTCTGGAAACTCCACTGAAACCCATCCAACATGGGTGACCCTGCAGGTGTTTGAAATATTGGTGGCAAAGCGTCCAGCATCACAGCAACACATGAGCCACCACAGCACGACAAACTGACAGATGGGCGGTGGAAGATGAAGAGGAAGAGGATTAATTTGCTTTGCAAAATAAAGTGGCACAATTTGATATGATCCCCTGGCCATGCTGAGTGTCAGGAGATGGAGGGGAGGTAAGAGGTTGGAAGATGGGAGGGTCCTGAGGATGGGCAGACGCCTGCAGGGAAGCCAAGTCAGAGCTGAAGATACCCACGAGGGGCCACTATGCCCTGGTAAGTTCTCTCATTTTCTCTTTAAGTCAGGTCATATTGATTGGGACTGAAGTTTAAGGTTTTTGTCCTGTGTCACAGTTTTTTTGCATTCCTCTCAAACCTCCAGGGAACTTGGGCTGTGTTAAAGGTGTGTCAGGGAGGGATGGAAGGGGGTTATCTCTACCATGGGTTCAGCAGAGAAGACAAGAACAGGGCCCAGAGGAGCCAAGAGAAAGAACCAGGACCCAGTGACTAATTTGGGAACCAAAACCAGTTGCTATCGAGTCAACTCCAACTCATGGTGACTCCATGTGTGTTAAAGTAGAACTGTGCTCCATACGGTTTTCATGGCTGATTTTTTGGAAGTAAATGGCAGGCCTTTCTTCCAAGGTGCCTCTGGGTGGACTCGGACCACCGGCCTTTTGGTTAGCAGCTGAGTAAGTCTGCACCACCCAGGAACTCCAGCTTGTGAAAAGACATGAGCAAATGTCCTCCCTCCGTCATATTCCAGAAGATCCTAGGCCTCAAGGAGGGCAGGAATAGATGCTGTACTTTCCACTGTTCTTGCGACGGGCTCAAGACACATAATTTGAGTATTAAGCAGGGGATCAGCGACATGAATGAGTCAAACGCTTGGGTCATGAATACCTAAGGAAGCTGATGGATAAGGCTCTCAATGGCACCAAAGCTCCCATTCCTGCTAGAAGGAGAGTTGAGAGTCTGTGCTCATCTTGGTGGCTGAGGCCTGCAGGTGTGGAGA
>NW_004444069.1:191466-193097 GCF_000243295.1 Trichechus manatus latirostris | reverse complement strand
GGGGCAGTTCTACTCTGTCCTATAGGGTCGCTGTGAGTCGGAATCAACTCAATGGCAAAGGTTTTGGGTTTTGTTTTGTTTTTTTTATGTGTCACTTTTGCTCACATTTTATTGGCCAAAGCAAGCCGCATGGCCAAGCTGACATCAGCAGGAGGAGGAAACTCAAACCTCCCACAGGGAGTGATGTGCAACATTTAGAAACGAGAACACCATCTCCTATAGCATGCACCAGCGCCTACAACTCACAGAGATAATGCATTATCTTGTTTTCACTAAGCCCCTAAGCCTGATAAAGCCAGAATTCGTTAGAAGAGAAGGAAGTATGTGGTCAGCAAGCAAGCTGAGTTTGCAAACCTCCAAACTGTAACATAGACCTTTGAGTCTCGAAGCTGGGAGGGACCTAGACTAGACACACCACCTGCCCAGGACGGGGCACGGGACTCATGCTGGAACCACAGACCAGATGCTTATAAATAACAGTTGGATGGGGATAATGGTTGGCTTACTCCTAAACTGTGAGATGTTCAGATAATGTGTCTTTGGGGCTGTGCTTCTCTCTAGATGGGAGAGTTGTGTTCAGTTAAGAAAAATCACCACCATCATCATCACCATCATTACCACCACCATTGTCTTCATCATCATTGTCATCATTATCGTCATCATCATCATTGCCATCATCATTTTTAAAATGTTTTCTTGGAGCTCAGGATCCACAAAGAATGCCTTTTTTAACAGACCCAAAAATCAGCCGACCCTCATGGCCCCTTTCTTCGCCGGTAATTGTTGCACCCCCATCTTCCTGAAGCAGCTCCACTCAGGCGGTGACTGGGCTGCTCACTGCCAATCTGGAGAGTAATTGAGTGGAAAAGCCACTTCCTCTAACAATGCCTTGTCTGAGCACATGTCCTCAAGCTTGGAGAGCTTTCCGGAACACTCTGAGGAGAGTGGAAGATGTGTAACGCATCGAGTGCCCTGATGCAAGGCAGAAACCAGCTGGGTCACCCCAGTTTGTGAGCACCAGGCACCGCCAGGTGCATTTTACATTTCTGATTTCTTTTAACCACCGCCATGATAGGAGAGGCCAGTAATATTATCATACCTGAATTAGTATTTGTCATCTAGTGCTGCTATAACAGAAATACCACAAGTGGATGGCTTTAACAAAGAGAAATTTATTCTCTTACAGTCCAGTGGGCCATAAGTCCAAATTCAGGGCGTCAGCTCCAAGGAAATGCTTTCTCTGTCGGCTCTGGAGGAAGGTCCATATCATCAGTTTTCCTTTGGTCTGGGAGCTTCTCTGCACAGGAACCTCAAGTCCGAAGGACGCGCTCTGCTCCCAGCACTGCTTTCTTGGTGGTATGAGATTCCCATGTGTCTCTCCTCACTTCTCTCTTTTATATCTCAGAAAAGATTGGCTTAAGACACTATCTAATCTTGTAGACCTCATCCGTATAACTGCTGCTAATTCATCTATTACATCATAGTGATAGAGTTTACAGCACATAAGGAAATCACATCAGATTACAAAATGGTACACAATCATACAATACTGGGAATCATGACCCAGCCAAGTTGACAGATATTTTGGGGGGACACAGTGCAATCCATGACAGTATTCAAAATATTTAACA
>NW_004444069.1:186081-190997 GCF_000243295.1 Trichechus manatus latirostris | reverse complement strand
CACTCTCGCTCTCCTGTTGGTTCTGCTTCTCTGGAGAAGCCTGACAATGCACTGGGGTTCTGAGTGAGGACCAAAGTGATCTGGGGTGATGCCGGGGAAGCTCAGGGGTTGGGGTCAGGGGTGTTTTCCAACTAGTATGGAGGTATTTCAGTGTTGTAACATCCAGTGAGGCTGCCCCCGTGCACACTGGTTGGGTCCCATGCACACGTTGTGGGCTGAATTGTGTCCCCCCCCAAATATGTGTTGAAATCCTAACCCCTGTACCTATAAGGAGTACTGGTGGTGCAGTGGTTAAAGCACTTGGCTGCCAACCAAAAGTTTGGTGGTTCAAACCCACCACAGGAGACAGATATGGCAGTGTGCTTCCATAAAGATGTACAGCCTTGGAAACCCTATGGGGCAGTCCTACTCTGTCCTACAAGGTCACTAGGAATCAGAACCGACTTGAAGGCAGTGGTTTTTTTCTTTTTCCCCCTTGGGTTGGTACTTATAAATATAACCCTGTTTGGAAAGAGAGGTTTCCTTTGCTACGTGAATGAGGTCATACCAGTGTAGGGTGGGTCCTAAACCTAATCCCTTCTGAGTTATGAAAAGGGCTAACTAGACAGAAAGATACATACAAGGGAAAGACAGACACCAAGGAATGCCAAGGATTGCTGGCAGACACCATAAACTAGAAGAGAGGCTCACAGAAGAGAGCCTGATTTGGACTTTTAGCCTCCAGAATTGTGAGAGAAGAAACTTCTGTTCTTCAAAGCCACCCACTTGTGGTATTTCTGTTACAGCCACTATAGGAGACTGAGAGATACGTAAAAGAGGAATCCAAGGCTGAAAGCAGATTTTCGGGAAGAATTGTGCAATCAAACTGGTGCCTGTCCAACCCCAATGCCAGCTTTGGGGTAACATGTGCAGGACACTTCAGAGAAAGCCACTTCTCACCCCTCCCACCTCCGACACTCTGAGCGTGTTAAGAAACAGAGCCCCTGGTAGGCGACATGTGTCCAAGGCAGCGATCTCTAGTCTCTAGCAGTTGCTGTCTTGAATTATTATTTTTTCTTAAAATATGGCATAGCTGGTCCTCACATCATCAATGCTGGCCCTGAATTCCACCATTGAAATGGTGCTTTTGTGACATTTTCAGTTTGTTTTAGTCCTTTAAGGAGCACGGCTGCAGTTACCAAGTGGGTGGAGGACATATTGCCAGCCGACCACCCCATCCTTTCTAACAGAAGTTCAGTTGTGGAGTGGGTGATAAATGTGCCTGGCCAAAAATTTTATATTTTCCAGCCTCTGTTATAATGAGAGGTGGCCATGAGATTCAGTTCTGGACACTGAAATGTAAGTAGAAGTGCTCAGTGAGACTTCTGGAAAAGCTTTTCAGAAGGGGGCTGACCCTTTATCACATGCCTTTTGCCTTCTTCCTTGTTCTTATTCCTGCCTGGGAAGCAGATGCAATGCAGGAGAAGGAGCAGCCATATTGTAGCCATGCGGTGACAGGTATGAGGGTGAAAGCTTCATGTTAAGGATATCAGAGCAAAAAGAGAGAAGCAATCTGGACCCCTGAGGCACTGTGGAGGTCTGTATGAGCCCTAAGTTACCTACCTCCACTCTTCCTGTTAGGTAAGCAAAGTAAATCCCTCATTAGTTCAAGCTACAGTTTATTCCAGTTTTCTATAACTTTTGGTCAAATGTAATCCCAACTTGATAAAGTAAGCAAGTGTTTATCTGCAAGGCTGGTGAACCTCGGGCACAGACCTTCATTTCCCCAAGGTTCTAGATTTTACCTACCCCCATGAAGAGTTATGATCAAAGAGGAAAAAGAGGAAGGCTAGGCTAGATCTTCAATCAAAAGGCCAAATAGAAACATAACACGTGGATTTAAAGTTAAGTTTTCACATTATCCACTATCCCTTTTGACCTATTCCCGGTTCACATTTCCAGCTCAGTGTCACATTTCTGGCTGAGTTCTGCACTGAGATGGGGTAGTGAAGCTAAAGTATTCATTTTTCCTTTGTTTCAGTGTCTCTGGAAATTTCGTTGAGCGAGGAAGTAAATGCTGTGTCCCCCAGGGACTGTGATTCCTGGCTCTGGGTGTGATGTCTGAGGCTCAGGAGTTCTTCTTCATTGTAGGAGCCAACAGAAGACTCTTGAGAAGGTAATTTGGATCTCCAGTGCTTGAAGCAGGTATGCAAATGCTGAATGAGGCCCACGGCTTCCCAGATGGGCTGGAGAAGTGTCTTTTTTCCAAGCTATATAAAGTGATGAACAGCAATCTAAGACTTTTTTTTTTTTAGAAGGAATACTACTAGGACTCTTCCCTCCCTGCCTATTCCCCCTCCCCACCAGCCTCACCCAGGACAAATGGAGATCTGTGAAATCAGCACAGACATTTGTATTAGGCTAAAGGAAGCATATGCCGTCAGAAGAACACTTTTATTTTGTTTAAAGGAATCAAACACACGATTTCAAGCCTTGTCTCCACCACTTACTAGCTGTGTGGTCTCAGATAAGTTTCATCACCAACCTGACCCTGGTTTTCACGTCTTGTTATAGAGTTGTGTCCTCCAAAAATGTATGTGGAAGTCCTAGCCTCTGGTACCTGTGCATGTGACTTTGCTTGGAAGGAAGGTCTTGGAAGATGTCATCAGTTTGGTTAACATGACATCATACTGGAGTATGGGGTGGGTCCTAATCCCATCTGAGTGATGTCCTTATAAAAGAGGAGTAGAGACACAGAGAAGCACAGAGGGGAGGGCCATGTGAAGACGGAGGCAGAGATTGGAGTGATGCAGCTGCAAGCCAAGGAAAGCCTGGGGCTGGCAGAAGCAGGGAGAGACAAGAAAGATCTTCCCCAGAGACTTTGGAGAGAAGTGGCCCTGTGGATACCCTGAATTTGGACCCCTAGACTCTGAGCTGTAAGACAATAAATTTCTGCTCTTATAAGCCAACAAGTTTGTGATACTTCGTCACGGCAGCCCTAGGGAGACTAGTACGCAAATTTAAAATGGCAGAAGAAATCCACCCCTCAGGGATTATACTAAAGGATAAATTAGATGAACTAGGCAAAGCTCCTGTGGTATTAGGCACTCATGAAAATTGCCTTTATTAGTACCAGCCCATTGTCAGTGAAGTTGATGTGCATCTGAGTTTAGGCACAAAGCATCCACTAACTTATTCTGCATTCACCAAGTACTTACTGCTCACTGTGCAGGTAACAGGTATATATCAGTAAGTCAAACACTCCTGGTCTCTGCCCTCATAGGACTAACAGTTTAGAGCAGAATTCAGACAATAAACAGATACATAGAAATAAATTGTTTGTTGAAACCCTTCCTCTGAAGGGCTGATTGGCTATCGTCTGTGGCACCCAGAAGCATCACCTCCCTTCTAAGTTCTCGCCTGTTCTCAGGGGTTAAAAGCCTGTAAACTATGTTCCCTAGATGTCCTTGCCCACAGGAGTGAATGGATCCCATGAATGATTGTGGACTGACAATGCCTGAACCTCAGAAGAGGTAGTGGATGATACTCTAGGAAAGTCTGTGCTACATCCCCGTGTATCCATGGGTGTAAGAATGTATTCAACAAGAACTTAATGAAAAACTACTCTCTGCAAAGATAGGGGCAGCAATGGTTCAGTGGTAGAATTCTCATCTTCCATGTGGGAGGCTCACGTTCAATTTCCATCTGTCTTAGTTACCTAGTGCTGCTGTACTAGAAATACCACAAATGGGTGGCTTTAACAAATAGAAATTTATTTTCTCACAGTTAGGAGGCTAGAAGTCTGAATTCAGGGTTCCGGCTCTAGGGGAATGGTTTCTTCTCTATGGGCTCTGGGGGAATGTAAGAATGGCGTGGCGGCAGTGTCTGACCTCCTCTAACTTCACAAGGGAAAGAGAGAATCACCATCAATATCAGCCCAAGGCTGATTCTTATGAGGTGGAGGTCAGACACACCTCCTCTCTCCAGCCTTTTTACCAATTCTGACACCAGCCATCCTTCCCATGGCACTCTCTACTTCTCTAATGGGTTCAGTAATTCCTTGCAATGGCCAAACAGAACTCACAGACAATACTGATGATTATCGGGTTTGTTATGGATTGAATTGTGTCCCCCCAAAATATCTGTTAACTTGGTTAGGCCATGATTCCCAGTTTTGTGTGATTGTCCACCATTTTGTCATCTGATGTGATTTTCCTTTCTGTTGTAAATCCCACCTCTGTGATGTTAACGAGGTGGGATTAGCAGCACTTATGTTAATGAGGCAGGACTCAATCTACAAGTTTAGGTTGTGTCTTAAGCCAATCTCTTTTGAGATATAAAAAAGTGAAGTGAGCAGAGAGACAGGGGGGCCTGAAATCACCAAGAAGCTAGTGCCAGGAGCAGAGTGCGTCCTTCTGACCCGGGGTCGCTGCACTGAGAAGCTCCTTGACTAGGGGAAGATTGATGGCAAGGACCTTCCTCCAGAGCTGATGGAGAAAGCCTTCCCTTAGAGACAATGCTCTGAATTTGAACTTCTAACCTCCTAAACAGTGAGTGAATAAATTTCTCTTTGTTAAAGCCTTCCACTTGTGGTATTTCTGTTGTAGCCACACTAGATAACTAATACAAGGTTTATTAGGGAAGTAGCAGGTTACAATTAAGGATCAGAAATGACTCAGGAGACAGTTCTTTGATCAAGACAGCCTCTTTTCAGCTGTGCTCACAGGCAGGCCTCTCTCTAGCCCTTGGCCCCTTGGCCCTCGGCCTGGCCTCTGCCTTGCTCAGGCAAGTGTTAAAAATCTCTTTAGCTCACCAATAAGTGCCCAGTGGCACCCCACTCCACCAATAAGCCTCTGCCTGAAAGCACTCAGCTCTCTCACTCCATGGGCAGGCACATCCACTGTAGCCACCTTGCTCTGTGGTCAGGAAGCTCACTG
>NW_004444069.1:184826-185619 GCF_000243295.1 Trichechus manatus latirostris | reverse complement strand
CCACAGGCCTAGAGGCTAGGATTTACATCACAAAATGGAGGATAATTACACCAGATTACAAAATGGAGGATGATTACATCATTACATAACCGCCAAATTACATTATTACGTAACTGCCAAACCACTGAAAATCATGGCCCAGTCAAGTTGACACATAACCTTAACCATTACAGGTTCCATATACCTTATTTGCGTAGTCCCACCCAATCACTGCATGGGAGTCACAAGGATTATTATGACTAGAAGGGCCATATTAAGTAATTCACTGCACTGTAGGGAAGGTCCTTGTCTCTTCAGCTTCTCTTCCTTGGCACCTTGGTAATCTGCGTGTGGCTTGGCATCTATCTTCCCCCATCTCTGTTTGCTCACTTGCTTGTTTAATCTCTTTTGTATCTTAAGAGATTGACTTAAAACACATCCTACACTAATACTACCTCATTAACATAACAAAGAAAACCCAGTCCCAAATGAGATTATAACCACAGGTATGTTGTTGTTGTTCCAAATTATAGGGACCCTATGTACAACAGAACAAAATACTGCCCAGTCCTGCGCCATCCTCACAATCATTGTTATGGTTGAGCACATTGTTGCCACCACTGTATCAATCCATCTTGCTGAAGATCTTCCTCTTTTTTGCTGACCCTCTACTTTACCAAGCATGATATCCTTCTCCAGGCAGATCCTTCCTGATAACATGTCCAAAGTATGTGAGACAATAGTCTTGCCATCCTTGCTTCTAAGGAGCATTCTGGCTGTACTTCTTCCAAGACAGATTTGTTCGTTCTCTTGG
>NW_004444069.1:170306-184275 GCF_000243295.1 Trichechus manatus latirostris | reverse complement strand
TCAGCATACAGGTATAGGGGTTAGGATTTACAACACATATTTTGGGGGAGGACACAATTCAGTCCATAACACCAGCCCATGCACCTCATGTACCTGTCAGTTGGAGGGTTGTGGGTTGCTATGATGCTGAACAGGTTTCAGTAGATCTTCCAGACTAAGACAGACTAGGAAGAAAGACTTGGTGAACTACTTCCAAAAACCAGCCAATGAAAACCCTATAGATCACAATAGTCCGATCCACATTTGATCATGGTGATTGCACAGAACAAAGCAGCATTTCTTTCTGTTGTGCATGGGGTCGCCATGAGTTGGGAGTTGACTGGATGGCATCTAACAACAACAACTAAAGGCCAAAGAAAGTCAGCCAACACAGCTTTCCCAGGATGCTCCCGAAAGCTCCCCACAGGATCTGCCTAACTTTCTGGAAGTGTCAGGTCTTCTCTCCTCATTCAGTGCCTCTGACACAGGACCCTCTACAGCAGCCTGAGCATCACTTGCTATGAGGCTGTAAGACGCTCTCCACCCTGCACCCTGCACAGGACAAGGAGGTGTCACACATCTTGGGGAACTTAATTTTGAAATGCCTACCAGAAAGCCCAGACCTGCCTGTCCTTTTTATGGTAATCCCCGCCCACGCCCCCCTCCCCCCCACAGGAAGCATGGATAAATGGGTTTCACAGCTGGGAATTACATCCCAGTTCCAAAGACCCCATGTCTTTATTTTCTCTAAGGTGATCCTGATTTTACAGCAGCTCAACAAGGCTGGTCCAATGATGTGAGCATCTTGTGACTTCTTTCCCCAGCACAGCCTGCCTGGCGGCTTCCTGTACTCCCAGCGAGGTGTCGAAAGTGGGCTTGTTCAGGAGAAGGGATGGCAGCCGCGGACGCCAAGGACATCTTAGCGTGATTGGCCTGATTGTTCCGGCGAGGGTAATTATCCATTTCCCCCTTTCCCTCCACTCCAGGTGTCCGTAACTTCAACAGTCTCTTGTGCTCACTCCAGCTGTCTGTGGCTTCTACTGACCTCGTCTGAGGTGAGGGATTTCTCAGTATTTGGGGTGGAACAGGCATTGACACCTCCCAAGGCCAGCAGTGTGGGATGGATACATGGCCCTGAGATGTTTGTCCTGGATTTTATCACATTTATGACCCTAGTGGTCCCAGGGGGTACTGCCACAGCACTAGAGCATTCTTGTTAGATCTTCAAAAGGCCGAGGGCAGGGAGGGGATGGCCGGGCAAGGCCAGACGATGTTTTATTTCTTGTTTCCACCCTAGGAGCTCCCCTCTGCCTGAGGTCATTCCTACTCTTAGGAAGGGGCATGGCTTAGGCTTTGAGCAGGAAGTCAGAGGGCACTAATTAGCCCTCCCTCAACTTCAAAAATAAAATTGCTGTATAGTACGAGGACTATGATTATTGCACCTGTTATTATCTCCACTCCCATCATTTGGGCTCCAGGCCTTTCATCCTGGAATTTCAAAGCACAGTGCTTTATAAGGAGATGGTTATTCATTTGTACAATGAGAAGCATCCTTTGAAAATGTGGCTTTCAGAGTCTTGACGGAAAAACCTCTGGTTTTGCGTCAGCTTGATTGATATCCCTGTACCCTGCTGTCATCGAGTCAATTCTAACTAATAGCGACCCTATAGGACAGGGTAGAACTGCTCCATTGGGTTTCCAAGGAGCAGCTGGTGGATTTGAACTGCTGATTGTTTTGTTTAGCAGCCAATCTCTTAACCACTGTGCCACCAAGGCAGGAAATGAGTGAGAATGGTCATGTCTGCTGAGTGGGGCCAGACACTAATGTCAGAGGCTGAAGGTCCCCAAAGGAAGCAAGACCTTGGAATGCATGTCTAAACTTCGGAAACCCTCTGCAGTCAACTCCACCCTCCTAGGACTCACAGTCTTTCTAGGAGCCACAGGATCAAAGGTCAAAGGCAACAGAATCTGTGTGGCAGCAGAGAACTGAAGCTAAGAGTGTAAGCTTGGCCAGACTGCTTGGGTTCAAAGCATGGCTTTACATCAGGAATTTCAGTTGTGTATCCTTGAGCAAGTTATTTAGCCTTTCTGTGCTTCCATTTTTCCTTTCTGTAAAATGCTGTTCATAATATCTCATACCTCTTGGATGCTCTAAGCATCAAATCGCTCATCACAGATCCAGACCTTGGAATGGTGTTTGGTTAACTTGCCTTGGTCCTTCAGGACTCACCTCAATGTCACCAGCTTTGGGAAGCTTTTCCTGACCTCCCTGTCTGGATTAGATACCCAAAGCACCCCACTTCTCCTCTTCATTGCCACAATCCATGGGTCTTCTCCTCCTCCTTCTTCTATCATCATTTTCTTCTCCTCCACCATCACCTTCTTCTTCTTCTTCTTCTACCCCTTCTGTTTCCCTTTCTCCCCCTCCTTCTTCTTCTTCCGTCTTCCTCTTCCTACTTCTTCTCATTCTTCTTTTTCCTCCTCCTCCTTCTTTCTTCTTCTTCTTGTTTCATCCACTGGGCCATCATTTTCTCCAGGGCAGAACTCGCAATTGGCCATCTTAATAACCATCCCTTGTAGATGGGCAGACGCTGCCTTGAAAACACTTTCCCTGCTTCATCAGCAGTGCTCAAGCCTCAATACACAGTTTGATGCCTGTGAACAAAGGTTATGGCCACTCTTCTTGGGAGAATCTCTTCCCTTTATATTGAGTGTTTGAGGGGTCCCACCATAGACAACAACGTAAGGGTCTCTCTGAAGGGCCTCCTCCACTACCTGGCTCACCAGAGATGCTAAGCAGCTGTTGATTGACTGGATGGTTGGAGGAGGGAAGAGGTGAACTGATGGATAAGCATAGGTGGGCAGCACAGACCATTCCAGCTGAGGCAAGAGCTGGGCTTCTAATATCCCTCTATGCCCTGCCAGTAAGTCCCCCTGGCTTACCTTATAAACTTACTCTTTTATGCTATTGTAAAACCCTACAACAAACTTCTGGAAAACACAAAGTCCCTTCTAGGCAGACTCCCAATGAGTAGATGGTGCCATTTGTTGTTGTTGTTAAATATCTTAAGTGACGAGTTCATTCTGAAAACGTATTATACACAAGGATTTTACTAAACACCAGGCCCTTGACCATACTTAGGGATTAATTAACTGGCTGAGAACAAGAAGTTGGATAAACCAAGAGGAGAAATTGGATAAGGGCTATGTACCAGCATCTACTTGGAAGATAAAAAAAAAAACAAAACCAGTCTGATGTCTTGGTTCTTATTGATTAGTTTCTTAGCTAACATATCAATTAATTTATTTAAGAAAAATTGTTGAGCATCAACTCTGCTGAGGGTCACCCAGTTACATGAACCCATTGCTGCTGAGTCTATTATGACTCGTAGCATAGAACTACCCCATAGAGTTTCCAAGGAACTGCTGGTGGATTCAAACTGCCAATCCTTTGGTTAGCAGCTGAGTTTTTAACCACTGTGCCACTAGGGCTCCATAAAAATGTGAACTAAATACATAAAAGGGGAAAGAATCAGGTACACAGGAAAGCTATAAAAGAATCATAGTTTGAGGTTGGACCCATCCTCGGAGACCACTTAACCCTGTTCCCTCCTCTCAGGTTAATAAATATTAGGTTGAAAAAACAAGGCCCAGAGAAGCTGACAGATGACCCAAGGCCATACAGCATCAAAGCCTAATTACTACAATGTGCTATAGCTGAGTCCTACAAGTTGTCACTGAAGTCATTGTCCCAGTGAATAAAACGAAGAAGCTTGTCAAGCTAGGAAGATGGCAGGCAATAAGCCAGTTAGGTGGAGGTCACAGGCCCTCTTTGAGATCAGTCTCATGCAAATGACCAGATCCAGTACGAACTGACATTCTAGTTGATTCTAAGTCATGGCAAGCCCATGTGTGTGGAGGAGAACTGAGCTCTGTAGGGTTTTCGCTGGCTGATTCTCGGAAGTAGATTGCTAGGCTTTTCTTTCAAGACACCTCCAGGAGGACTCAAACCTCCAACCTTTCAGTTAGCAGCCTAGTGCCATGTGCTCCAGGAACAAATGACCAGATAATCCCTTGTAAAGTCTGCCCAACTTCATGGTGTTAAAGCCCCAGCGTGCTGACTGGTGTTTGTCCTCACTTCTTGGGGGAAGTGCCTTCTTTTGTCTTGGCATGAGTGTGGTCTCAGTGGTGACCTTGTAGGTTGTTGAACTCCTTTATGAATAAGTAAGAAGGAGTCCCTCATGAAGATGGGATCCAAGCCATCTTGCTTTTCTGAACTAAAATACTGCAGAGACAGGCAGATACCCGCCAACTGCCTTTGTGTGCCCAGGGAAGATCATGCTATTTTGGGCTCTGGAGACTCTTAAAAGCAAATTAAAGCAAAGCACAATAGCTCAGGATGTGCGACTCACTGAGAAGCAATGCAGGCCCACCTTTCAAAGAGGGAGACCAAGGGTGCTGAGAGTGGAGATCCTGGGGGATGACTGGCTGGGCTCGGCTGCCCCATAGGTAGGAGGAGGCAGTGTTTATCTCGAATGAACACACAATCCCAACTCACCGCTTTCTGCACTGCCATATCAGCTCAGGGTCACTCGGGTGATGGATGAGTAATAAGCAGTGCCGTCTGAAACCTGAGAGGATCCTGATGGGCTGGGGGTGCTCATGAATTGCCGTGCATCCCAAACCCTCTGATGTTGACTAAATGCTGGGGAAACCCAGTCCTGCCTTGTCCTTGGAGTCCCTGGGTGATGCAAAAGGTTAGGTGCTTGGCTGCTGACTGACAGGTTGGATGTTTGAACCCACCCAAAGGCACCTTGGAAGAAAGCCCTGACAATCTGCATCTGAAGGGTCATAGCCATTGAAAAGCCTATGGAGCACAGTTCTACTCTGCACACACGGGGTCGCATGAGTTGGTCGACTCCACAGCAACTGTTTTTTGCTGTGCCCTCAGGTGTGAGGAGGGCTGGGCTTCCCCAAAGCCCGAGCCTCTCCAGGGATTTCTGGGAACCCTGGTTCACAAATTACTGGCTAGAATAGCATCCCAGGGAGGCCAGCTGGAGAAGAGGGTAGCTCTGAGTCTGGGTCACAGGGACCAAGAGGGAGACCCAGCCATGGTGGCTGAGGGGCTGGCCTCCCACAGACTCTGACAGGCAAGACTCTCACAGGACCACCTTCTATAAGTTGGCAGGGTGGGTGTGCCCAGCCTGCCAAGTGTGATATGCCAACCCCCACAGCGAAAACCCAGGCAGACTCTTCTAGAACCTCCTTGACTGCATTGAGCAAGGACTTGTCTCTCCCTGTGCTGTTTCCCAGTTTCTTCCTCACAGGGTCCAAGGTCCACCTTGTCTGTGAGCCCCCTTCATGAAGCTCTGTATCGAGCAGGAAGTCAGCGCCCCATTAACTCTCATAGATGGACTGGTTAATTACTTCTCTTCCTGCATCTGACTGATCTTCTATGTTCAGGTACTTCTGTAGGGACTGGGGGAGCAGCAACAAACAAGTTCCTGCCCTCAAGAAACTTCTAGTCTAATGTGGGTGGTGAGGTAAATGAGGGGACATAACGAATAGGTAAATAATCCCCTCATCCCCTACATGGTTGGCTGAGTAATAGCCCCCACACAAAGAAGTCCACATCCTAATCCCAAGAACCTGTGAATATGGTACCTTACATGGCAAAAGGGACTTTGCAGATGTGATTAATTTAAGAAGCTTGAGATGGGAGATGATATTGGATTATCTGGTTGGACCCAATGTAATCACAAGAGCCCTTATAAGAGGGTGGCAGGAGAGCCAAAGTCAGAGAAGGGGGTGTGATGTTAGAGGTAGAGAGAGGGGTGGGTGGGGAAGGAGACAGATAGGAGAGAAAGAGAGAAAGGAAAGGAGAAGAGAGAGATAAAAGGAAAGAAAAAGGAGAGTGATAGAAAGAGAGAGAGAAGTTTGAAGATGGTACGCTCCTGGCTTTGAAGATAGAGGAAGGGGCCATGAGCCAACGAATGTGGGTGGCTTCTAGAAGTCAAAAAGACAAGAAAATGAATTCACTTCTAGAACCTCCAGAAAGAACACAGCCCCTCCCACACCTTGATTTTAGGACTTCTGATCTCCAAAACCATGAGATAATAAGTTTGTGTTGTTTTAAGTCTCTAGGTTTATGGTAATTTGATACAGCAGCAACAGAAAATGAATACACAAATGTTCCCCAAAAGAAAAAACAAAAAGTCTATGGATAAAATAAATGGGCTCTAAAGGTGGAAGAGGCTGCACAGGCCTGGCTCACTATTGTTTACTCCCCATTGCTAATGGCCACATTGTCTCATGATCTTGTTTCTCCAGTCTCTACAAAATGTTTAAGATTAACTGATGTTCCTCCTTGGAGGGTGGAAAACAAATGATAATGATTTAGGGATGAAAACCAAACAAAGCACCCATCTTGTGACATGAAAAACCAGGATGTCACCAGATAATCCCCAAGGATGTCACCAGATAACCCCCAAGAATACCAGTAGAAGATTAACTCATCTGAGACATGACCACCTCAAGGGGAAACTAACACAAACTTCTAAGACCCATAATCCTGTCCCTATAAAAGCCTTCAGCTAATCTCCAGCGGGGAAGATGGGTTTTTTGGAGGAATCTATTCCCCTCTGTCTCCTATATATCGATATATAATAAATCTCTTGCTGCTCACCTCACCCCTGTCTCAGAACTGGCTATTGCGGCAGGTGGCTCCAATCCTCCTTATTGCGGTAACAAAGAGATGAGGGGAGGAGGGTTGGTCAGGAGCACTTCCCAGATGAGGGGGCCTGCTTGGTGAGGAGGCTAGCCCAGCCTGTGGAGGCTTGAGGGCAGAGACCCTGGCAGCAGAGGCAGGTGGGCCTTTGGCAGGCACTGGCACAGGGGAGTCAAAGCCTGGAGAATCCATTTCTGCCCCATGGTGCTGGTGTCTGGTACTTTTGTCTTTCCCTTCCACACCAGACACAATCCCCTCACTCCCTACCCTGCATACAAGGCTGTTTCTCCCATTGTTCCAAACCCTTCCTGGCCTTTGGGTTAGAATTGTAGGGGTATGGTCTGGCCTTGGGGTGGTCCAGTGGAATCCTCCGGGGTACTAAACAATTTGGCCTTTGCCCTGGGCTTCTGGTGGGTGATGTATGTCACATTTGATAGAGGTATATTTATTTAGGGTGGGGGATGACCACAGGGATCTTAGGGTGGGGCTGGCCACACCCAATAGTCTGAGGGTGGTGGTTGGCCAAGCCAGAAAGACCAACCATGTGATTTAGGGTGGGGGCTTTGCATCACACAGTATCATTTGCCCTGGTGACTGAGTTAAACCACATGGGAAATCTATCAATCAATCAATAGTGCCTATACAAGGAATCCCTAGTAAAAACTTTGGACTTTGAAGCTCAGATGAGCTTCTGTGGTTGACAATACTCCCTGTATGTTTTCACACGTTGATACCACGAGGGTGGCACGTCCTGACAAAGAAAGCTTCACATTTGGGACCCTCCCAGACTCTGCCTTAAATGTCTCTTCCCTTGGCTGATTTTGACCTATATCCTTTCTCTGTTGATAAACTGTAACTGTGAGTCAGTGAAAACAAGGAAAACCCTCCATGGGATGGATTGACATGGTGATGGCAATAATGGAGTCAAACATACCAACAACTGTGAGGATGGCACAGGACCAGGCAGTGTTTCATTCTGTTATTCATAAGGTCACCATGAGCCAGAGCCAGCTCAACGGCACCAAACAACAACAACATGACTATAACTGTTTTCAGTGAGTTTTGTGAGTCTTTCTAGCAAATTATCAAAGCTGAGGGTGGTCTTGTGTTGAAACTGGGGCCCTCTAACCTTTGAAGTTGGGCTAACTCTGTTGTTTTTGTTGTTAGCTGTTATGGATTAAATTGTGGCCCCCCAAAATATGTGTCAACTTGGCTAAACCATAATTCCCAGTATTGTGTGATTGTCCACCATTTTATCATCTGATGTGATTTTGCTATATGCTGTAAATCCTACATCTATGATGTTAATGAGGTAAGATTAGAGGCAGTTATGTTAATAAGGCAGGACTCAATCTATAAGATGAGGTTGCATCTTGAGTCAATCTCTTGAGATATAGAAAAGTGAGCAGAGAGACAGGGAGACTGCATATCATCAAGCAAAAGGAGTCAGGGGCACAGTGTGTCCTTTGGACCCAGGGTCCCTGGGCTGAGAAGCTCCTAGACCAGGGGAAGATGGATGACAAGGACCTTCCCCCAGAACTGACAGAGAGTTAGCATTACCCTAGAATGATTTCAGACTCCTAGCCTTCTAAACTGTGAGAGAATAAACTTTTGTTTGTTAAAGCCATTCACTTGTGGTATTTCTGTTATAGCAGCACTATATAACTAAGACATTAGCTGTCATCCAATCTGTCCCCAAGTCAAGGCAACCCCATGCACAGTGGAACAAAACACTGCCCAGTCTTGTGCCATCCCTATGGTCAGTTGCAGATTGGACCATTGGGATCCATAGGGTTTTTGCTGGCTGATTTTCAGAAGTAGATCTCCAGGCCTTTCTTCCTTGTCTGTCTTAGTCTGGAAACTCCACTGAAACCTATTCAGCATCACAGCAATACACAAGTGTCTACTAACAGACGAATGGTGGCTACGCATGAAGTGCATTGGCTGGGAATCGAACTTTGGTCTTCCACATGAAAAGCAAGATTTCTACCACTGAGCTACCAATGCTAATTTTGGGTACCTCCCAAATGGGTAAAGGTCACACCTCTTCTAGAGGGATACTCCTTGGAGCCCCATAGGCCCAGTTTACACCCCAGTCCCTAAGCACTCTCTTCCTTGTCCAGGCCCAGTTATCCTGGCAGTCCTCTGCTCTCCTAGTCCCAGTGAGGACCCACGAGCCAGGTGGGAGATGAAGGACTGTTTTCACATTCCTTCTTCTTCACTACTAATTGTTCTGGCTTATGGCTTTGAGTTTCTTTCAAAGAAATGTCAATTAGAAAGTTGGCTCCTGTGGCTGACCACCTCTAAAATGCAAATTTGCCTAATTTCAATCAATGAATGCAACACTGAGCATTACTACAAATGCAAATTCCCCACTGAGCAAAGAGCAAGGAAGATCAGCCCAACTTCTAACTGCAAGAGGACCTTTCTCTATGCCCACAATGTCAACTCGGTCTTAATCAGGACAGAAGAGAACTCATGGCCACAGCTCGAGTGGGCAATGTTGGTGGTATCTTGCTATACCAGCTCAGTCCACCATGTTAGCAAATGGCCTCTCTGGTGGGCAGCCAAAATGTGTCTGAACCCACTGCTGTCAAGTTGATTCTGACTCATGATGACCCATGTGTTACAGAGTAGAACTGTGCTCCATAAGGTTTTCTTGGCTGTAATATTTTTTTTTTCTTTCTTCTTTTTTTGGTCCAGTTGTGCTGATTTCTCTATATTGTGTGTTGTCCTTCCCTTCACTGAAGTTAACACTTGCCTTCTTTAGTGATTTTCCCTCCCCCTCCCTCTCCACCCTTGTAACCATCAAAGAATGCTTTTTTTCTGTGTATAAATCTTTTCTTGAGTTCTTATAATAGTTGTCTCATACAATATTTGTCCTTTTGTGTCTGATTTATTTCACTCAGCATGATGTCCTCCAGATTCATCCACGTTGTGAGATGTTTTGCGATTCACCATTGTTCTTTACAGTTGCATAGTATTCCATTGTCTGTATGTACCATAATTTGTTTATCCATTCATCTGTTGATGGGCATTTAGGTTGTTTCTATCTTTTTGCTATTGTGAACAGTTCTGTGATGAACATGGGTGTGCATTTATCTATTTGTGTGACGGTTCTTATTTCTCTAGGGTACATTCCTAGGAGTGGGATTCCTGGATCATACGGTTTATCTATTTCTAGCTTTTTAAGGAAACGCCACATCGTTTTCCGAAGTGGTCGTATCATTTTACATTCCCACAGGCAGTGCATAAGAGTTCCAATCTCCCCACAACTTCTTCAACATTTGTTATTTTGTGGGGTTTTTTTGGATTAGTGCCAGTAATGTCAGGGTGAGATAGTATCTCATTGTCGTTTTGATTTGCATTTCTCTAATGGCTAATGATTGCAAGCATTTCCTCATGTGTCTGTTAGCCACCTGAATGTCTTCGTTGGTGAAGTGTCTGTTCATATCTTTTGCCCATTTTTTAATTGGATTATTTGTCTTTTTGTTGTTGAGGTGTTGCAGTATCTTGTAGATTTTAGAGATTAGACCCTTATGGGATATGTCGTAGCCAAAAAATTTTTGCCCAGTCTGTAGATTCTCTTTTTACTCTTTTGGTAAAGTCTTTTGATGGCATAAGTGTTTGATTTTTAGGAGCTCCCAGTTATCTAGTTTCTCTCCTGGTGTTTGTGCATTGTTAGTTATGGTTTGTATACTATTTATGCCATGTATTAGGACCCCTAGTGTTGCAGGGCTGTAATCTTTACAGAAGCAGATCACCAGGACTTTCTTCCATGGTGCCACTGGGCGAATCGCCAATCTTTAGGGTAGTAGTCGAGTGCAAACTGTTTGCACCACCTAGGGGCCTGAAATGCATCTACAGTCCCTTTAGCTTATAAGGGATACCTTCAACTGCCTTCTTTACTTTCTTCATTGTCTCCTGCTCTGCCTTCCCTGTCCCTGTTTCTCCTCATTGAAGCCCTAACAAGACCCTTTGTGCTTCGCAGGCCTCCTATTCTCATATAGGAGCAGAAGTGAGAGAGGAGACTTGAGTGCAAGTCCTGGGAGTCCACACCCCAAAGGACCCGGCCTGGTGAGGGTAGACCTCAGAGGTCCCTGATCCAACCCAGCCTACACCCTGTGTAGCTCTGCAGGAAGGTCCGCAGCCATTCCCTTGGTATCAGCTTCAAACTCGGGTCCTGTGTTTCTATGTATGTAAGGGACTATGTTTGTGAGCACCAGTGAGTGGCGCTGATTGTAGCCAAGCTGTTCCTTCCTCAGCCCCTGGCCTGGCCACGCCCCTCCCAGGTGCTCTCTGGGCAGCCTAGCCTCTGTTATGCAGGATAAATTCACTGACGTGTTTATTCTGAATCGTGTGATGCACGTCTGTCTTCTCCACCTGTGCCCAAGCTCCATGATGCAGCAGCAGGTCTGTTTGACCCTAACACATGCCTAGAACCAAATGTGTTTAAATGAATGAATGAATGAATGATGTTGTTAGCTGCTATTGAGTTGACTGACTCATGGAGACTAAACGAATAGTTTCTTTTATGAGGATCAGCACAAAACTGGTTCCTATGAGGCGGAGGTTAGACATGTCCCAAATGTCCAACTTTTCCAAACCGCTGTACCACCCCATCATCTCCAACATCAACTACTTCCCCTCTCCTCAGTACTGTCTGTCTGTCTTTGGGTTCAGTAATTCATTGCAAAGTCTCACAGAACTCATGAAACTTACTTACAGTTAAGCGGTTTATCAGGGAAGTAACAGGGTACACCTCGGGATGGGGATCAACTTGGAAGTAACAGGAATAACTCAAGGATGCAGTTATTCAATCTGGACAGCTTCTTCTCGCCTTCTGCCTCCAGGCCCTGCTGAGGGCTTTCTCGGGAAAATATTACAACTCTTACATCCATGGGTCGGCAAGCCTCACTGCAGCCATCTCGTGCCAGTTTCCCGGTTCCTGCTGACTCGTACCTCTTTCGCCCTTGCTACTGCCGCACTACCATCTCTCACCGTCTTCCGTGTTACAGCTTCTCTCTCTCTCTCCCCCTGTGACCCTTTAAGCCTAGTGGGATGACAAAACTGACCAATTCCCTCGTTAGAGTTCCATACACTTTATTTGCATGGCCACACCCCCACAAGGGTGCCATGAACCTTATTTACATTATTAGCAGACTATCCAATTCCCTTGGTGGGCCACAAACACCTCATGTGCATAGTCTCACCCAGTCATTTGGTGTCATAGTCACAAAGACTATGGCTAGAAGGTCCATATTAAGTATTTCACTGCACTGCAGGCCACCCCCTGGTTCTTCTAGCCATTGGCCCTTTTTTACTTGAAGGATTAACTTCCCCCTCCCCAATCATTTTGCCAGTATCAAACAGTGATAAACAATTAGTTCTTCAGCAGGACAAAGGTTCTCAGGGTGAAGTTACTCAGGTACCAGCCATTCGGGTCTGCTGCAGGTGTCTATCTGATCTGGTCAGGTTCTCCAAAAGTCATCTCAGCTTCACCCTCTCTGGCTTCTCATAAAATCTGAGAGAAGATTATCTCCTGCTCTGAGTCTCTCTCCAGGTATCAGCATAATGCTAGATTTCCCCCATTGCGTAACCCATTTATTCATTCCTTTACCTTCATCTATTTTTCTCCTTCCTTCCATTTGTCATTTATTTTTACCCAAACTTTTCCACCTTGTGAAGGGACATTAGGTTCAGCTGCTATGCCAGTCCAGATTACTTGTAGCAAGACCAGTCTAGCAAGTGTGTCCCTCTCATTCCATTCCCATTCATGTTGGGTAGACTTACATAGGTACAACATTAGTGGGCTATCTTGCCCACTAGGCAATATGGCAGCATTCACTGTCAACCTTAATCTTGCCAGATGAGGGGAAGGTACATTCCACCCCATCAGGACCTTGAGAATTCTGGCATACACGTTCAGGGGTATAGTTACAGTCTCTTACTTAGGGATCACCCTTGCTTCCAGCACCCGCAGCTATATCTCTGGTCCTGGGACCATAGTATCTGGCAGGAAAAAAAGCAATTTTTGGTGATATTTGGAAGACCTGTACAGTGGCACCAGCATCCTCCCCCACCCCTTCTTCCCCAGATCTCCCAGAGAAGTGTAGTAGTGTGTCCAGTTGTGATCCTCCCTTTGCTCCCCTCATGTTGAGTGTGAGCACACACTCATGAAGGCATGTGAGCCAGTCCTTCATGCCTTTATCTCTCCCCATTTTAGATAACAAATGTTTCAATTGGACATTCAAATTCTCTATCAAACCATTACTCTGAAGGTGGTGTGCAACATAGTATGTCCATTTAATATGATGTTTCTTGGCCATTGCGACACCCTGTGGACTGCAAAGTGTATTCCTTGGTTTGATTAAATATAACTTGGTGGCCCAAATTGGTACTGTGTCTTTTCTTCCAATCCCTTAATGGTGTTTTTGAAATTCACATCTGTCACATGATATGCACAGCCCAGTCCAGAGTAAGTATCTATTCCTGTGAGGACCCATTTGTAGTTACCTGGTGCCACCAGTGTCACTGGTACGATATAATCAACTTGACAGCTATATGCAGGGCCTTCCCCCCAGAGAATCTGTCCCATAGCCATCTGCAACCTCTGTCTTTCTTGCTGGCAGACAGAGCAGTCCTTATTGGCATTTTGTGCCTCAGAGGGTACAAGGGGGATGTGTTTAGATTCAGCCTATCTCTGTATTGCTGCAGCACTCATTTCATGGACCCACTTGGCCACCTCAAGTGAGCTTATCAACAGTCCACTTGCTGATTCCAATTGCCTTCCAAACCAGGAAGGGGGTTCTTCTGATGGGCATCAACATGTCCTACTCGAATGCATCTTGTAAATTCCCAGAGTGCTTTCCATAGTTCCATGCCCCACATGGATGTTCCTTTAATAGTCCAATTTTCCATCACCCATTTGCCTGATCATGTAGCCATGGTAAAAATCCAAACATATGGGCTCTGCCCATTGCCGAATTCTCCCATCATGGCTAGGAAGACAGCATGCAGTTCAGCCCATTGAGCTGACCTGTTATTACCTTCTTAAGTCAGGGTCTTTCCATCTGCTGGTCTTAATGCAGTAGTTTTCCACATCAAATGTTGTTCATGTACCCTGAAACTGCAATCTGTGAACCAAGCAGCTTTCTGCTGGTCAGCAGGAAGTTGTTCATAGGGTACTGTCTATGTATCAATGGGCTCTCGCAGCTTCTCAGGTGGTTCCAGGGTAGGACCTATGGGAAAAGAGGCTACCTG
>NW_004444069.1:167764-170050 GCF_000243295.1 Trichechus manatus latirostris | reverse complement strand
GCTGCAGCATCTGGAAACTTTCTAGTCTAGAATCCCAATGGTCACCGTAGGGTGGCATTCTCAGGTTTTTGCTGTAAGCTCCAGTCTGCATCAGCACATGTGGCATACACCTCCAAAATCATGTCTGAATGTGGAATGAGACTGGACTGCTTTCTGTAATTCAGACATAGCCTGTTGTTGCTCTGACCCCCATTCAAATTCAATTTTCTTCTGAGTGGTTTTATGGATGGAAGCCAGCAATATTCCACATCTGGAATATACATTTTCCAAAATACAAACAGACAAACCAAACATTGTGCCTCCTGCTTAAACAACAATTTATTCTTGGTTGACTGTGGAATGTTATGGGTGGCTCCTGCCCAAGTTATTCCCAAGAATTTCACCATTTGGGCAGGGCCTTGGATTTTTGCTGGATTTATTAACCAGCTTCCGTTGATCATGTGGTCACCACTGTATTCAAATCAGCCCTAGCCTGTTCTTTGGAGTTTGATATTAAGATAATATTGTCAACATAATGTGTCATTACACTTGAGATCTGCACCAAGTCCAAGTCTCTTCTAACCAGACTATGACAGTTAAGTTCGTGAATTCAAGTAGCTCTGTGGCAATACAGTGAAAGTAAATTGGAATCTTTCCCACATGAAAGCAAACTGTGACTGGCTCTTTTCTGAGATTGGGATCGAGAAAAAGGCATTTGCAAGATCACTGAGTACCAGCCTGCTTTAACCTGCTGTGCTTTCTGCACTGTGGATACTGTGTCTGGAACAGCTGAAGCCACAGGTGGCACTACTTTATATAGGCTTCAGTAGTCTACTGTCAGTATCTATGAGCCGTTTGCCTTTTTCATGGGCCATACAGGGCTGTTATAAGGGAATTTTTTGGCACCAACACTCCAGACTTTAGCATGTCTTTAATCAAAGAATTAATATCCTTTTGTCCACCAAGTATTCTATACTATTTCATATTAACAACCTGAGTGGGTGCAGGCAATTCTAATGGTTCCCATTTAGCATGTCCAATCAATACTGGCTTAAGGGCAGACTTACATGCCTTTAGATTTATAGTATCAGGTAGAGTGAGTGTTCCCCAAGTAGACATAATATCCATACCAATAATACATTCAGGTAAGGGAGATACAACTACTTCATACACGATCTGTTTAAATCTTCCAATTCTCATCCAAACTTTCACCTTAGTCCCATCAACAATTGCATCCCCATATCCCCCAAGTCTAACCATAGGCCCCTTCAAGATGTTATTGACAGGTTTTGGGATTACAGTACATTGGTCTCCTGTGTCTAGGAGCCCCAAGAAGTTCTCTTCCTTACCCCTGGGCCATTTCACCCACACATGTGCATATGGCCTTGTGTCTCCTAATAGAGGTTGAGCCAGATGACCCTGGCCCCCTCATCAATCCTTATCTTGATTGACTAGCTGAGCCTCTGTTTCAAATTGTCCCAGGTGAGACTTAAATTCCTCCTGATTGGGGTGAATAGAACGGACTTGTTTAGCCCTCTTTAACTTTGGGGGACCAGCAGGAGTTTCTGTTGGAGCACCCAACTTTCTGTAGTGCTGTGTTAGAACCTTTGGCTCAACTCCATCAATGTTTGCTATATTCATCTCATTTCTTAGTAACTGTTTAAAAATCTCTGTTTTTCTAGAGTAAGTTCTTTCCCCATTACCTCTTCCCATTCTCCTATGAATTACCCTTATATTTCTTGCATCTGTAAGACTCACATAGGGAAGCTGTGCCAACTTCTTGGATTGCTATTTTGTTTCACAGTAGCAAGGTTACATGGGCTACCCATGTAGAAGAGACTCCCTTGACTACCATTGCTACCATGACCTATGTAAGGGGCATACTCATTGGATGAATACCCTGATCATTTTGTTTCACCTGATTATATCAGGCCCACCCAGGGTAACAGCCTTTTTGATAAACTCAAAATCAACAGATTTGGGGCCATAATTACATCTACAAAATCCCTGCACCATTGCCACATTCTATTGGCCAGAAGCAAGTCCCAGGTTCTGTCCATACTCAACGGTGTGGTATGATCATGGGGCCATCTTAGAATTCTGCCAGCCGTGGCATCTCACAGGCAGTCAGATCTATTCTCCTCTATGACTCTTGGAGTTTCCCTTTCTATGTTTTGTGGACCTCATGTCATCCCTGACCACCTAGAGGTTCTGACCTAGCTGTTCCTCTGCCCCCTTTCACTCCCTGACCTGGGACACTTCCAGGGGCAGCCCTCTGCCTTGGTTTTGCTTAGCCCAGCACCCCCC
>NW_004444069.1:165178-166387 GCF_000243295.1 Trichechus manatus latirostris | reverse complement strand
GCACTGGGAAGGACAACCAACCTTTACTCAACACAAGACAAAGACGGCCTGTGCTGGACTCTGCACCTTTGTTTTCTGGACTCTTCCTGCTTCCTGGGGCTAACATTGTTTCCCATTTTAGGGATAAGAAAACTGAGTCTCAGAGAGACTGAGGCCTACCTGGGTCTAGCATTGCCAGATCAACTACGAAACATCCAGTTAAATGTGAATTCCAGATAACCAACAAATAAATTTTTAGCATAAGTATATCCCAAATATTGCATGGGCTATTTTGTTGTTGTTAGTTGCTGTCATGTCAGCCTCGACTCTTGGTGAACTTACATATAACAGAATGAAGCTTTGCTGGGTCCTGCACCATCCTCACACTTGTTGGTATGTTTGAGCTCATTGTTCCAGATACTGTGCCAATCTATTTCATAGAGGGTTTCCCTTGTTTTTGCTGACATTCTACCAAACATGATGTCCTTTTCTAGTGATTGGTGTTCTCTGCTGATGTGTCCAAAGTAATCAAGATGAAATCTCACCATCCTCACTTCTAAGGAGAATTCTGGTTGTATTTATTCTAAGACTGATTTGTTCGTTCTTCTGGGAGTCCATGGTATATTTGATATTATTCGTGAACACCATAATTCAAATGTGTTAATTCTTCTTTGGTCTTCCTTTTTCATGGTCCAGCTTTCACATGCATATGGGGCAATTGGAAAGATCATGGCTCGGGTCAGGTGCACCTTAGCCATCAAAGTGCATGGGAAATACTTACACTAAAAAAAAAAAAAAAGTGTTTATCTGAAATTCAAATTTGACAGGGTGTCCTATATTTGTGTTTGCTAAATCTGGCTGCCCTACTTGCTTGCACAGCTACTAATAAATGAGGGTGCAGAAATCAGAGCCCAGATCTGACTCTGGAGACTGGGTCTGTCCCCCTACCTGGTTTGCAGCCTGGTTTGTGACAGGGACATGTTGTCATCTCTCCTCCTGCTTCTCTCTACCTGCAGCTGAGACTTTCAGGAGCAGCACCAGGCAGCCTGAAGTACAAACCAAATGTTTGTGTGTGAATAGGATGAGACAGCCGGTTCTTGCTATTGGGGGCAGAGAATGGCATTCCTACAAATGTAGGCATTTGCCTTCCTACAGGCCTGTCTTGGTGACCACCCCACCCCCCACCCCCACTGGCTCCCCACAGAGACAGCCCCCTCCTTCCTGGAACTG
>NW_004444069.1:161918-163525 GCF_000243295.1 Trichechus manatus latirostris | reverse complement strand
GGTGCCATCCTGCTGTTTCAGGCACCTCAGCACAGGTGTGTTGGTCTCTTTCTTCAGGAAGCCCTCCTCGGCGTCCCCTGAATCATTCACATCTTTCACACGTTCTTAACACTTTGTTTTATCATTGTCTGCTGTGTTTCCTCTACGCAGGTGGCCAGGGCTTAGGTCTAATTCATCTCCATTGTGCTCTACGTAGTAGCAAGGTGCCTGGGAACATAAGGGTCTGGTAAACTTCTGCTGAATGAAAGAATGGCGTTATGGATTGAACTGTGTCCTCCCCCACTCCCACCCCCAACCCCCCCAGAAAAAAAAAGTTGTAGCCCTAACACCTGCACCTGTGAATATGACCTTGTTAGGGGAAATAGGGTTTTTCTTTGCAGATGTTATCAGTTCAATTAATAAAGTCATACAGGAGTAGGGTGGGTCCTGATCCTAATCCCTTCTGAGTGGTCTCTTACAAAAAAGGACAGACACAGAAAGAGAGTCACACATGGGGTGGAGGAGGGACGCCATGTGAGGATCTGTCTATAAGCCAAGGAAACATGGGAGGATACCAAAAGCTGAAAGAGACAAAGAATGATCTTCTATTAGAGCTGACAGAGAGACCATGGCCCTGCTGACACCCTGCATTTGGACTCTCAGCCTCTAGAACTGTGCAGCAACAAATCTTCATTCTTTAAAGCCAGCCACCCTGAGTCCTGTGGTATCTTGTTATTGGCAGCGCCAGGAGACTGAGACAGATGATAACTGCCCAGGCCACATCACAACTTTGGAGAAGCAGGAGCCCATTGGAGGAAAAACTCAAGAAGCTTGCTTTCCTGATCCCTGGAGTCAGCTTCCAGCCTTCTATTCCATCCCAAGACCCTCTTGAGCAGGCCCAGAGAACACCATCCGTATGATTACTCTGTTTGGCGCATATTAGATTCTCAATAAAAGCATAATCAGAGAATTAAGAAATGAATAAAGGAAGAGCAGACTCCCATAAGACAGTTGGTGGATTAATTCCTCCAGACCCAACAGCCCCCGAAGGAAGGGTTTGATCTGTGTTGACGTTCCTTCTGTAAAAGTGTGGTGTGATGAATCGCCTTTATATGGCCTTTCTTACCACGGTCCTGTGACTCCTATGAAATGATTGGATGGGACTGTGCAAATAAAGTGCTTGTGGTCCACTAAGGGGGTTGGACATCTTGCTAATAATACAAATAAGGTGCGTGGAACCTTATTTGGTATCATGCAAATAAGTTTTACTATCCTGGTAGGCTTAAAAGAGAGCCAATCCAAGAGCAGAGAGAGGACCTCACTACCACCAAGAAGAAGAGACGGAAGTGGAGCACGTCCTTTGGGCACAGGGTCCCTGCGCTGAGAACCTCACAGACCCAGGAGACAAAGAGAGAGGGAGCTGTAACATGGAAGACAGCAGTGGAGCAGCAATAGCGAGAGCAATAGCAGCGCTAGACAGTAGGAACCAGGAGACCAGTGCAAAATGGCTATTGTGGGGCTTACTGACCCACAGAGCTAAGAGTTGTAACACTTGCCCAAGAAGACCCTGAGCAGGGACCAGCAAAGCCCGGCTGCAGAAAGGCCCCTATCAGGGCCCAAAAGAAGAG
>NW_004444069.1:160039-160929 GCF_000243295.1 Trichechus manatus latirostris | reverse complement strand
GTCTACTATGCCGGGAATGACAAATTGATGAGGAATGCCATTACATTTAATCATCAAAAAGAAAGTTTTAAGATCTACCCTGAAGTACAATGCTGTCAGTGATAGGGTAATATCCATATGCCTACAAGGAAGACGAGTTAATATGACTATTATTCAAATTTACACACCAACCACTAAGGCCAAAGATGAATAAATTGAAGATCTTTACCAACTTCTGCAGTCCTAAATTGATCAAACAAGCAATCCAGATGCATTGATAATTACTGGAGATTGGAATGCGAAAGTTGGAAACAAAGAAGGATTGGTAGTTGGAAAATATGGCCTTGGTGATAGAAATGATGCTGGAGATAACATGATAGAATTTTGCAAGGCCAACAACTTCTTCATTGCAAATACCTTTTTTCAACAACATAAACAGTGACTATACATGTGGACCTCACCAGATGGAATACACAGGAATCAAATCGACTACATCTGTGAAAAAAGATGATAGAAAATCTCAATATCATCAGTCAGAAAAAGGCCAATCCCCAACTGTGGAACAGACGATCAATTGCTCATATTCAAGTTCAAGCTGAAACTGAAGAACGTTAAAACAAGTCCATGAGAGCCAAAATATGACCTTGAGTATATCCCACCTGAATTTAGAGACCATCTCAAGAATAAATTTGATTCATTGAATACTAATGACTGAAGACCAGACAAGTTGTTGAACGAATCAAGAACATCATACATGAAGAAAGCAAGAGGTCATTAAAAAGACAGGAAAGAAAGAAAAGGCCAAAATGGATGTCAGAAGAGACTCTGAAACTTGCCCTTGAACATTGAGTAGCTAAAGAGAAAGGAAGAAATGATGAAGTAAAAGAACTGAACAGAAGATTTCAAAGGGC
>NW_004444069.1:148081-150111 GCF_000243295.1 Trichechus manatus latirostris | reverse complement strand
TGAAGTATACCACACACATGGGACATATCAGTCCCATGGGCCAGGAAGTGCATAACAAACTGTTTTCACCCCAAAAATAACTCATTTACTCGAATATTCCTGAATGCCAGTAATCGTACCTTCCCAATAACAAAAAGGAAATAGTAAACCTACTTGCAAGGCTTATCTCGCTGTACGGAAGTCAAAAGACCCAAAACTTTCACACAATCACTCCTCTGGGAAGCATCCCCTCATGCGATGGTTCTCAACATTCAAATGTGGCACAGACCAACTTCCTTGTTTTTTAGGCTGTTGAACCAGTATCCGCCATGACACCAGAATGGATTAAAGTGGCTCAAATGCCTGCCAATAAACCTTTGGTGTGGAAGATATAACACAGGCATATATACCCCATGGTCCATGAAAGAGTTAAACATTGTACACAATCCTACACAGTAAACGTGATGCCCATTTTCCAGATGATAAAACTGAAGCTCTGAGAAGTTAGAACAACAGCACGCTCAGCAGTAAGGTGCTAGAACCATACGCTATTGGAGATGTGGGTTTATACCCCTTGCATCCTCACCGCTCAGGACTCTGGATCCTCCCTTAGTTGTTGTTAGTTTCCATCGAGTCTGCTCTCCTTGTGACCTTATGTATAGCAGAATGAAAATGCTGCCCTGTCCTGCACCAACTTCATGATCTTTGATATGTTGGAGTCCATTGCTGTGGATATCAATCCATCTCATTGAGAGATTGCCTCATTTTCACTGACCCTCTTCTTTAGCAAACATAATGTCCTTTTCTAGTGATTGTTATTTTCTGATGACGTGTCCAAAGGCAGTGAGTCAAAGTCTCACCATCTTCGCTTCTAAGGAACATTCTGTTTGTATTACTTGTAAGGTAGATTTGTTCTTTTGGCAGTCCATGGTATATTCCATATTCTTCACCAACACCACAGTTCGAATGCATCAATACTTGTTCTGTCTTACTTTTTCACTGTCCAACTTTTGCACACATATGGGGTGATTGAAAAAATCATGGCTTGGGTCAGGTGCACCAAAATCTCGTGGGATTATCCCCAGCCCTGTTTCGGAAGCTCTAAATTCAGCAGGGCTGTCCAGTACTTCGAGTTTGCAAGTTCCAGGAGATTCTAATGTGAGGGGTTCAAGGGATCCACCTGCCAGCACCTAGAGGACAGATCCGGTGACCTTGACTGACCCTTACCACCCAGGTCCCACGTCACTAACACTCAACATCCAAGTGAGCCTCTCAGTTATCCCAGATGGGAAAACAAATGGAGGGAGGGATCACACTTCCTGGCAAAGGAGCAGGAGGCCCTCTGAGCCCTGAGAGAGTCCCTCTCCCCTGGACCCAGCCCCCGGCCCGCACAGTTTTGACCCCTACCCCGCATTGGGAAAAATTATGGGGAGCTGCTAATAACTCACCAAAAATTAATCTCACATCTGTGCTCCAAAATGCAAATGCAAGGGGATTATTTTTACCTGCAAAAGCATGTTGAAGGTGCCTGATAATGTATTTATAACGGCCTGAATAACTCCGCTAGTAGCAACCGCCTGAGTGACAAGGAAAATTGTTAGAAATTGTTCCCTGTGAAAATAATGAGCCCTGCTGAAATTAGCCAATCAAAACAGCCTCTTAATGGCTTCCTGCAGTCAGGTGTGGGGGTGGGGGGGCCTTCTCCGTAGAACGTGGCCCATTCCACTCACCTGCTCTTGGCCAGGTTCTGAGCCAGGATCTGGGTGCTCTGTGTCCTGACCCAGGGGGCTTTCCCTTGGCCCTTCCACTGGGGCTCCTGGATCTGAGCGTCCCTGAAAGCTCCTTGGAGGCCCGGAGGGAAGACACAGCCCCAACTCCAGGAGTTTGCACTATGACAGGAGAAGGAAGCCATTCAGTGTCTGCAAGAGGCACTGAAGCCCCCAGACCTGAGGCCAACCCATTTGGACGGGTCCCACCCACACTCTTGGGGTGCTCAGTCTCCTCCCAACCCGGTGCAATCTAGTCTGTTCCTGTCCACCCACTTCTCAGCA
>NW_004444069.1:135586-146926 GCF_000243295.1 Trichechus manatus latirostris | reverse complement strand
TAGAAAGGAGGTCTGAGGGAGCTTGGTGCCAAGGGAATGGGATGGGTTCCAAGAGTCTCGGGCCAACTTTTGAAGCTAACTCTCCTTTAGTCTGATGGATTCTAAACTCGGGGGAATAATAGCCTCTTCACAGCTGCTGCCAAATAGTGTGAAAGGGATGGTGTGTGTGTCAGCTCTTGGTTCAAACCGAGTCGTGGATGAGACACATTGGATCGTTACTCCTTTTATCGGTGACTTATTTTTAGAACAATTTAACAATTACATGTAAGGTGCAAAGCATAAACCTAATTTACAGCGAGGCTGCTAATTTACAGCCTCCATGAGGGCACCTGACAATTTGCGTGTTTCCACTTAGAGTTTTTCCCCTCTCCTCCAGCGCCAGGGTGAGTGCTACCTTTCTATTAATTTACATGAGAACACTTCCAGAGGATGAGGCAGTAATTAAGGAGGAACAAAAGCCGGTAGCACGTGAAATCGTCCCTGTTTTATCATCCTGTGGATCACACCTAGGAGGATCCTTTAAAGTATGTCAGCGTTCTTTGAGCCAGAGCAGGGCGTGGGTTGACCCTTGGGTGGGGACCCCTTCCTGAGGCCCTGCCCCCTCACATGGGCTGCACATGTTCCCCTGAGGGTGAAGGTGCCTCTGAGAGGTGAGCTTACCATGTAGATACTTTTGATCCTGGAGAACCTGTTGGCCAAGGGTGCTCAGCCTGAGCTCTCCCTTTCTCTCATTCACTACAGCCTCCAGCAGTGAGCAAAGGGACTCTGGACGTAGGTCTGAGCTTGGCTGTCCTTCTGCAGCGCATACCTGCCCTGGAGGCCTGGAGTGCCCAGGGACACCCTGCCATACTGGGAGAAAGTTTGACCTCGGGTCCTTTGGACAGTTCCACAGTTGCATAAACATTCCTCTCTGGGCATAACAATAAGCTGTTTCCTTAATTTTTCCCTTTTCTTGGTCGGAGGATGGTAGCAGGGCTTATTCCCCTATTGTGTTCCTGTCTCACCCTAGCTGACTGTACCCACCTCGAGGGCAGTACCGTAACTTTCCACCTTCAATCCCTAGCTCTTTGTGCAGAAACCAGTACCCTAGAAAACCAAACCAAACTCATTGCCATTGAGTTGATTCTGACTCACAACGATCCTATAGGCACTCAGTTAATCACCCTTACTGCCAGTTACTGTTGAATCACCCCTGACTCATGGAAACCCCATGTGTGTCAGAATAGAACTGCACTCCATGGAGTTCTCAATGACCGATTTTTCAGAAGTAGATTGCTGGGGCTTTCTTCCAAGGTGCCTCTGGGGGGACTAGAACCTCCAACCTTTCAGCTAGTAGCCAAGTGCATTAACCATTTGCACCACCCAAAACTAAAAATCAAATCCATTGCCGTTGAGCTGATTCCAAGTAGATTCACAGTAGAACTGCCCCACAGGGCTTCCAAGGCTGCAATCTTTAAGGAAGCGGACTGCCACAGCTTTCTCCTATGGAGCAGCTGGTAGGTTTGAACCACCGACTTTTGGTTGGCTGCCGAGCACTTAACCACTGCGCCACCAGGAAGAAACTTCTAAATCATCCTGAGATGACTCAATTACTTAAAAATTGGTAACCAAATTGATCTTCCTGCTCAATACTTCGCCATTTGTCAGAACACAGGTGCCCTTAAGAATGAAATGTTCTTTTTCAAAGGTTTTTGACGGGCAAGGTGTTTTCCCCACCTGGAGTTTAGTATCCATTCCTCTGCAGAGGCCACGGAAGGTCGGCTCCAACTGACCTTCACTCTCCCACATCCACATGCCCCGAGCCTATTCATTCCACAAACCTCTCTCCTGCTGTCTGTGTCTGAATGTTTTAGTCTGTTAAGGCTCTGCCATAAGCCATCGAGAAAATCTTCACTCTTGAGCTGTAAGAAGAATCTCATTATGCCAGCCGACATGTTGGTTTTTATGATGGCTTTGGTTGCGGTCCCTTTTCCTTCAAACAGAAGATTGCTAAAAACAGTTGGAACCCATGAGCCTGGACAGTGTGAAAACAAAGTGTGGAAAAGACCAGCAGAAGAATAAAGCCCCCACTGAGGATGGGCCTGGGGTGGCGCCAAGTGGAACTCGACACACATGAATGCCTTTTGTGCAACTTGCCCGGCTCCTCGCCAGAGTCTCAGCTCAGGTGTCTCCCACAGAGAAGGAGACCCACTCTCCTGGGAGTTTGATAACAGACGCCTGGGCTCCTGGAGCACAAAGCCCAGTTAGCTCAGAAAGGCATAGGGTGTGGGGGGAAGGGAGAGTCATTGTTTAGGAAGCATTGAGTGTCTGTTAATAGTGATGGGAACATTCGGCAATGGATGCTGATGATGGTTGCACAGCACAATTAATGTAATCTGTGTCACTGATTCTAAGTGTAAAAAGAAAAAAAAACTTTGAATTGGCACATGTTGTGTTAAGTATATATTTGTACCACAATTGAGGGAAATCTGTCTAGCTAGCATTGAGTTTTTGTGAATGGGGATGGAAAATATGACAATAGATGTTTGTGATGGTTGTGCAACATGATTGATGCAATTGATTTCATTGAATTGTACAAGTGACAAATGTTGAATTGGCAAATGCTGTGTTGTCTATATTTTTACAACAACTAAAAGAAAGAAAGGCAGGGTGCAGGGAGCGAGGAGGAGAGGAGAAGGGTAAGAGGCTAGGAGCTGGCTGGAAGGCTGCCTTTCGTGGTGGATCTTTTCGCCTCTTTGTCCTTTAGCAGCTCTACTCATTGGGAGTAGAATGAAGATGGAGATAAACATGAATGTCTGTTGTGGTGGTGATTATTGTTGCTGTGACCTGGGAGCCCTTGCTTTTGGAATGTGGGTGAGATGAACGTGGAGGTTCTAGGACACCCTGAGAGGATATCACACTGGTCAGGGTGCTGGAAGCTTCTGGGCTCTGGCTGAGAGCAAGTCCACTTCTAAGTGGGGCATGGTCAGCGTCTTGGTTTCCTAGGACTGCTGTAACAAAATAGCACAAACAGGTGGCTGATAAGAACATTCATTGTTTCACTGTCTGGAGGCCAGAAGTCTGAATTCAGGGTGTGGACAGGGCCACTCTCTCTGTTTCTCTGTCTGCTCTAGGGGAAGACTCTTCCTTGTCTCTTTTAGCTTCTGTACCTCCAGGCAGTCCTTGGTTTGCAGATGCATCTTCCCATGGCCATCTTCCCTCTGCGTGTCTCCTTGTGTCTCTTCTGTCTTTTATAAGGACACCACTCAGATAGGATTAGGACTCACCCTGCTCCAGGATGACCTCATGTTAACTGACAACATCTGCAAAGACCCTATTTCCAAACAAGGTCACATTCACAGGTACCAGGGTTAAGACTTCAATACCTCTTTTGGGGGGTCATGATTCATCCCATCACAGTCAGACCATGCCCCAGCTGCATCTTCTCTCATTCAGGTAGGAGCACATTACTAGTTCTGCCAGGACAAAGCAGCCCAGGACCAGGACAGTATCCTGACAGCAAATGACCCAGGGAGGGTCATGCCTAGAGCTTCACAGCTTCCACTGAGGCCCTTGAACTGCTAAGTTGGATGATAGGTGGGGAGTCAGCCTCTCCCAGAAACGCAGCTGTCCCTCCCTTCTCTTGTTACTGTCATACACAGGAAGAAAACTATCCTAGTTTCCTGGTGCCGCTGTAACAAAAAGTATCACAAGTGGATGACTTGAAAGAACAGAATTTTATTTTCTCACAGTTCTGGAGGCTCAAAGTCCAAGTTCAAGGCGTGGCTGTAGGGGAAGGTCCTTCCTTGTCTTATTTCAGCGTCTAGCAGCTGCCTGCAATCCTTGGCATTCCTGGGCTTGTAGGTGCATCTATCTCTGTCTTCCTCTTCCTCCTGTGTGTGTCTCTGTGTCTAATCTGCTCTGTATGTCACTCAGAGGTGATTAGTTTTAGGACCCACTGTACTCTGGGATGACCTCAGTAACACAACAAAAGAAAACCACTATTTCCAAACAAGGTCATATTTACAGGTACAGGGCTTAGGATTACTACACACATTTTGGGGTGAGGGGCACCAGTCAGTCCATAAGAGAGCCCACAATGCATTCTCTCTGGCTTTTTGGCTTTTTTTCCATCAGCCACTCCAAAACCTGGCAGTAGTAGGATTAATGACGACAGAACAGGAATCGCTCCATTACAAAACCAAACAAACCAGTTGCCATTGAATCGAATCCGACTCCTAGCAACCCTATAGGACAGAGTAGAACTGCCCCTTAGAGCTTCCAAGGCTGTAAATCTTTACGGAAGCCGACTGCCACATCTTTCTCTCACAGAGCAACTGATGGGTTCGAACTGCGGACTTGGTTAGCAGCAGAGTGCTTAGCTGCTGGGGAATTCAGTGCATCTGAAAGCAGCAGGGTGTGATTTCATCCCTTTGTTTAGAAACAAAAAGGCAGAGGCAGGGAGAGAGTGAGCTGATTTTAAAGGGCAGCTGAATCCAAAAGAAGAAGGGAGCTTCTGGGTTTCAGGTGTTATTTGTTTTCATTAGCTGGCTCTGGAGGGAGGAAGGGGTGGCAGTCCTTCCACAGAAGCAGGGATGGAAATACCAGGGTGGACGGCTTAGACACACTCACACCTGCTCACACCTCCACCCTCCATGCATCTCTCCCCCTCCCCTCTTTTCCTCCTTCCAACACAACTCAGCTGTCATGTTCATGCATGAAAACTGTGATATAGGCAACATCAAGAGTGAGGTGGGTTTTTGTTTCGGTTTTTTCCCTTTGTTTGGTTTGATCAGCACAGGAGCGGCCCCCACCTTGGGCCCTGCCTGAGCTCCCTCTGAGAGAGGCCGTTAAAGGTCACTGCCCTAGTCTCCAAGGAGACAGGGATGTCCCCACCAGGACAGAGAAGCCCCAAGCACCTCCTGGTCAGAGGGCAGCCTGCCAGCAGCTGGAGTCACAGTATGGAGGGAGGAAGGGAGAGGGTATAACAGGCCCGTGGCCTGGGAGGGCAGTGGAAGGAGGGAGGAGCAAGGGCCTCACAGCTGGGTTATAGAGAATGATGCCTTGGGGAGGGGGGCTTAGGAGCAGAGCAGGTCCATGGTCCATCCCTGTGGGGTAGGGTACCAAGGGCTTACAGGTGGTAGAATCAGGATTTGATGCTCTCACTATGCAATCCTGGCACCTCACTTAACCTCTCTGAGCCTGTTTTCTTTTGTGTTTTTGTGAGATTGAGAGTTAATGCATATGCAGGACCTGGTGAGTTCTGGCTGAAAGTAACCAGAAAAAGGCAGTTGCCATTAAGTCCACTCCGACTCATGATGGTCCCATGTGTGTCAGAGTAGAACTGTACTCCATAGGGTTTTCAATGGCTAATTTTTTGGAAGTAGATCACCAGGACTTTCTTCCAAGGTGCCTCTAGGTTGCTTCGAACCTCCAACCTTTTGGTCAGTATCAAAATGAGCTCAACTGTTTGCGCCACCCAGGAACTCCTGGCCCCAGGTATCCTCTCAATAAACATCCTTGTGGGCTTTTTGGCCTCCATGTAGGGCTCCAAACCTTCTGAAAAATGATTCTGGAAAGAAAGCCAATTGCTGGGGCCATGGTGGTGGGAGTATCAATCCCTTGAATATCAGTTATGTTTGGGCTGTTCCCATCTCTCCTACTGGTCTATGAACTTCTGTGTCATCTCTATCACCAACGTGTTCTAGTCCATTGTTGCAGCTATTGTGCCAATCCATCTCGCTGAGGGTCTCCCTCACCCTCACTGACCCTCGATTTAACTAAACATGACGTCCTCCTCCAATGATTGATCCCTCTTGTTGGTGTATCCAAAGCAAGCCAGTCAAACAATGTTCTCTTGGGATCCATAGGGCTTTCATTGGCTAATTTTCAGAAGTAGATCACCAGGACTTACTTCCTAGTCTGTCTTAATCTAGAGGCTCTGCTGAAACCTACCCACCATGAGCGCCCCTGCTGGTATTTGAAATATCGACGGCATAGCTCCCAGCATTACAGCAATGTGCAAGCTACCACAGCATGACAGATTGACAGATGGAGGATGGGGCAGAGAGTGAGACATTTAAGTTATTACTGTATCAATAAAGTTTCTTTAAATAATAAGTCTCTTGAGGCAGCTAAAATAGGATTTTATTTATAAAAATGTTGATTTTTTTATATAACAGTCCAAGAAATTGATTACCTAAAGCGAAGTTCTCCTGTGTCTCCTGGCCAATTGCACTGGAATGTGGCCCATCTCTAACCTGCAAGACTCGGTCCCACCTGGCTTCCCAGGAAAATGGAGCCCAGGAGAGGCAGCCTCATGTGTTTATGCTTCTGGAGCACAACAGGCTTGCGCTTGCTCACACACTGACACTCACACTCACACACACACAAATGTGAACATTCAATTAGGTTTTCCTCCAAGAGCAACTGATGAGAATGCTGTATGTGGAACTGCTGGGGTGATTCCAGGTGGCTGCATTTGCAGGTTGAGATCCAGCCCTTAGGAGCCTGCAATGGCTTATCTGTCGTCTGTGCTCCTGAAAGCAGCTCCATGCACGAGCCAGCTTGTCCAGGGTGCAGTCTGCACAGGTGATCAAGCCTGTCAGGCTGTGATACACCCTGTCTTAGTCTCCTGGGGCTGCAGTAACAGAATACCACAAAAGGATGGCTTTCAAGAACAGAAATTTATTGTCTCACAATTCTGGACAGTGAGTCTGTGATCAGGATGTCGGCCGAGTAGATTCCTTTTTGGGCATCTGAGAAGAGAGCTGTCCCAGCAATCCTCCACATTCCTTTGCTGCATCTTTATATGGTTTCTTTCTCCTGTGTGACTCTATTTCCTTATCTGTACTCCTCTTTTATAAGGACACCATTCATATAAGATTAGAACCCACCCTGTTCTGGTATGACTTCCTTAACTTAACTGATAATATCTTCCAAGAAAACCCAATTTCCCCAAACAGGACCACTTTCACAGGTAAAAGGGTTAGGACTTCAATGTATCATTTTGGGGTCACAAGTCAAACCTCAATACCCCCCAAGAGAAGAAGGATTCCTCAGAGAGCCCGCTACATTTCTCTCTCTCTCGGGACACCGCACCCTGGCTGTCGGGGGTGGGGAGACTCCAGAACTAGCCGAAGGGGCTGCAGAGGGCTGCTGGCTCAGCAAGGTGCTGAAACCAAGCTCGGTGCCATTGAAGACTCAGTAATGAATCCTTGATGGGAACAAGCCCTGCTCCTCTGCACTTGCTCAGCTCAAGTTCACAGAGGACACACTCTGACCAGTGCTCGCTCTCCAGGCCGGGGACCCACTCAGACCCCACCTACCACCCATCAGTGTTTCTCGGCCACTGTGAGGTGTGTCACAGGCAGCTTATTCCTAAATAGAGTTTAATTCAGGGGTTTCTGAGTGATTTCCTCTTGGATATAAATTTCAGCTGAGTCAAGGTTTTTCCCTGTGAACTTGTGTCATAGTCCCCTAGTGCTGCCATAGCAGGAATACCACAAGCAGTGGCTTTAAAGAACAGAAATGTATTTTCCTGCTGTTCTGGTGGCTAAAAGTCCGAAGGCAGAGCGTGAGGGTAAGGAGGGGAGGAATGAGGGGCTCTTCCTTGTCTATTTCAGCTTCTAGTAGCTGCTAGTGATCCTTGGTGTTCCTGGGCTTGTAGATCCATCATTCTCGTCATCTGCCTTCATATGGCACTCTTGCCCTGTGTGTGTGTGTGTCTGTGTATACACGCGTCTGTATTTAATGTGCTCTTTTTTATAACTCAGAAGTGATTAGGTCTGGGGCCCACTCTACACTGGCAGAAACCCTGGTGGCGCAGTGGTTAAGAGCTCAGCTGTTAACCAAAAGGCCAACAGTTCGAATCTACCAGCCACTCCTTGGAAACCCTACGGGGGCAGTTCCACTCGCCTTGTAGGATCGCCGTTAGTTAGAATTGACTCGACAGCAGTGGGTTTGGTTTTTGGTTTGGCTACACTGGTATGATCTCATTAACATAATAAAAGAAATTCCCTAATTTCATACAGGGTCATATTTGCAGTTACAGGGGTTAGGACTTTAACACATATTTTTAGGGAACACAATTCAACCCCCAACATCCAGTGAAACTGGCTTTGGACTTCTGGCATCCAGAATTGGAGGGGAATAAATTAAACAACTGTGGCTTTAGGCCAACAAGATTGTGGTAATTGGTAACAGCAGCCCTAGACAAGTAGTACAAGGGGCCAACTTCCTCTTGTTCTTTAAAGCTCAGCCCAGGCCTCACTTGTTCCAGGAAGCCCTCCTGGCCTTCCCTGCTCACCCTGCTCTGCTCTCATAACAGCCTCGTGCCCTCCGCCCACCTCACTCCCAGGACTGCACGTGGCCGTCTACCTCTTTGACCCTGTGTGAGCCCCTTGCAGGCGGGCACAGAGCTCAGTACTAGTACTCTGTGAACACGCAAGGCAACACTGCCCTAGAAGATCGCTAACTACTCTTGTCTTTAAAACTTGGTTGCTGCCACCTGTGAGGAAGTGCAATGGGTCCAGTGATCTAATAATTGAATGGGCTGCAAGGTGGGGGGAGAGGTGGACAAGTGGGCCCCATTTTATGTCTTTCCCATCTTGGAATCTCTTTGGGTCATCCACTCCCCTCAGGTCTGGCTGAGACTGAGGATGCCAGCACCCGAGAGGGAACCTGGATCTTCTCTCTCCCCTCCCTCAGACAGCCCCAGCCTGCGCTCCTGGGGAAAGTAATCATGGGAGAAGGAGCTGTTCTCGCAAGTGTGTGTATACCCACTTCCCTCTTAGTGCCAGACTTCCTGGAAGGAAGAGCTTTTCCTGCTAAAGGATCACCAACGGCTTTGAAAGTAGCAGTCACTCTAGGCTCCAGTGTTTTAAAAAAATTGCTCAGACCCATTATCTAGGTGGCTTTCCCAGGACAGCTGAGCTGGGGCAGGAAAGGCCAGGCCCTACAGAGGCCCTGAGGGGCAGAGCCAGTTGGCTCTGAGCAGAAGAATGGGTGGCCCATGTGGAGGATGGGTGTGTTGGGTCCATGTTGGATTGACCAACACTGTTGTTGATGTTAGTTGCCATCGAGTCAATTCCAGTTCACAGTGACCCCATGCATGCAGAGTAGAACTGTGCTCTGTAGGGTTTTTAATAGATGTAACCTTTCAGAAGCAGATCGCCAGGGCTATCGTCCGAGGTGCCTCTGGGTGGGTTGGAACTACACCTAGTAGTTGGGTGCTTAACCATCTGTACCACCCAGGGACTCCTCTGACCAATGCTACATGCTTCCATAGATTCCAGAACTTGAGAGTGAGTGTGGCAGGCAGCTGGGAGGACCAGCAGAGAAGAGTTGCTGGAGAAACCAGACCCCTGTTCATTCAATCAAACATTCAGGAAGAAATGATCACATGAAGGGCACCTGAGAAATGGCAAGAACATGGTGGTCAAGACTGTCCTCACGGAGCTCAGATCCCAGGGGGGAAGACAGACAACAAGCAAATAAACAAAACCCAAGTCAACACAGAGCGCATTACACAGGGAGGAGCGCTAAGTGGAAAAATAAGTCAGGGAAAAGGGACATAAGGGGATGGATGGTGGGACAGCCTGGGGGAATTGCAATTTAAATAGGGTGATCAGGAAGCCTCCTTTGAGCAAACACCAGAGGGAGCTGGGGTATGAATCACTGAGCTGTCCAGAGAGTTTCCAGGCAGAGGGACCAGGCAGTGCAAAGGCCCTGGGGTGAGGGGTCCCAGCGTTCAAAGAACACCAGGAGGCCAGTGTGGCTGGAGGAGAGTAAGAAGAAAATGATTCCTCAATAACACCTTGCCAGGCTGCTGGAGCTGCTGTGGACAGGTTGGACCTGGAGGAATGTTGGCAAAAGCTCTCAGTAAAGCTGTGGAGTGCCTCAGCCAAGGTACTGACCACAAAGCACCCACTCCCACTTCCCCATACCCTCCTCTCCTTGGACTCTCGATCTTCAGTTCACTCCTCCATAAACCTTCCTCATCACCCTCTGCCAGACATGCCCCCCCTCCTCTGCCTTCCCAAGGCATATATATTTTTATTTCTCCTTCACGTTCCTTTAAAAGTAACAATACATTGTATGTATATACCACATTTTGATTATCTATTCATTGATGGACATTTGAGTGCTGTAACAAACATTGGTGTATATGTGTCTGTTTGCATCACTGTTTTCAAGTCTTTTGGGTATACACCTGTCAAATGAAATGAAAATGGAGTCATGTGGTTGACAAAATGACATCAGTGGTGGAGTGGACAATATCACTAAGACTTGTCTTTACCCAGACTTAAGCTTAGCTTTGTTGTAAATTGGGCCACCCTCATTGATTCTTCTTGTTGTTTTTTTTTTTTTTTGAATTGTGCTTTAGGTGAAAGTTTACAGCTCAAGTTAATGTTTCATTCAAAAAATTTATATACATATTGTTTTGTGACATTTGTTGCAATCCCTACTATGTGACTGCACCCTCCCTCTTGACACCCCGGGTTCTCTGTGTCCATTCAACCCATTCCTGTCCCTTCCTGCCTTTTCATCTGGTTTTGGACAGGAGCTGCCCATTTGGTCTCATGTATCCGATTAAACTAAGAAGCACATTCCTCACGTGTATTTTTTGTTTGTTTTATAGTCCTGTCTAATCTTTGTTTGAAGAGTGGGCTTCAGGAATGGTTTCAGTTCGGGGTTAACAGAGTGTCTGGTGGCCATAGTTTTGGGGGTTCCTCTGGTCTCTGTCCGACCACTAAATCTAGTCTTTTTACTTGAATTTGTATTCTATTCTACATTTTACTTCTGCTCTGTCCAGAACTCTTTTTGGTGTTTCCTGTCACGATGGTGAGCAATGAGATTCTGACAGCACTTCCCCCCTCATTGACCGACGAGACCCTGACAGAATTTCAACAGTAAATTGTATAAACCAATCAGAAATAAGCTTCTTTGCTTCCTAGTTTTTTCAATAAAATGCCAATCATTGATAATACTTGGTGGAGAACCTTTCCACATGTGGTTTGGTGCTACCCAATTTATGAATCTTCTGCCTGAATAAACCTCATCTAATAGATTAATTTTATTTTTAACCCAGTTTCTCTTGACATACCGAAGAGTGGAATTGTTGGGTCAAATGGTAGTTCCATGTTTAACTTGTTAGGCAATTACCAAAGTGTTCTCCACAGTGGATGTACCATTTTGCATTCCCAACAGCAATGGATGAAGTTTCCACTTTCTACACATCCTCACCAATATTTGTTACTAAAAAATTTATTTTTATTTTTATTTTTTTTAATATTTTATTGTACTTCAGGTGAAGGCTTACAGAACAGATAGTTTCTCATGTAACAGTAACACACATGC
>NW_004444069.1:124843-131652 GCF_000243295.1 Trichechus manatus latirostris | reverse complement strand
GTTTTGATTTTGTCCCTTTCTTCTTTTTTGATATGTGCATCTATTGCTATAAATTGTCCTCTGAGGACTGCCTTTGCTGTGTCCCAAAAAAATTTATTTTTTTTTGCTAAGCTGTTTCTCCTTAAAAAGAGGAACCTTATTTGTCCCCATGTGGCTGGTACCTAGATCATTCTTGCTTTATGGTGGGTGCTCAGGACTCTTGTTGGTTTAATGGGCTAGTTAGGCTCTTGGATGGCCAAGTGGGGTGGGGGAAGCCCTTCTGCTGGCCTAGGGAGGTAAGGGAGTAAGGATGGGGAGCTTCCCTTTCCAGAACCACTGTGCATTAGTGACTATTCACTCTGGTCCCAAAGGGCAGCAACCATCTCTATTTCCTCATCTTACATTTAATTTTTAATTAAAAATTCTTATCTGATATTTCTGGGATATTGGGAAAATCAGTTTCAATTTTTTTTTTAGAAAATTAATCTTAATTACGCTACTAAGTCTCCAGGCAGCTCACAAAACCACACTTTGCCTCAGTCCAGTGCCTCAGCCAGGAGCAGCCTCAGTCCTGTCCCTGTTGCTGTCCCTGATGCATCCAGGGCTAAGTTGTTGAAGGAAAAGAGGAAAAATAAGCTGGGCACAAAGAACATAAACATTTTACTTTCACCAATTTTCCAATCTGGGCTGAAACAAATGTCTCCTCTGGACCCTTCCAGTTCCCCAGGACACGTTGGAAAAGCAGTGTGAAGATCAGATGATGGAAATGAGTTTAAAAAGTAATTTTCCAGTTTTGAAGAAGTATACTTGTATTGGTTTAAGAAGTATACTTGTATTGGTTTCAGGGGGAAGAAAGGCGTTCTCCCAGATTTTTGATGTCCCAGAGGAACCCAGGCCACAGTGAAAGTAGAAAATGTCCTAGAGGAACCCAGACTGCAGTGAAAGTAGGAGATGAAGTCTTTGGCCTTGGTGGTAAAACACTTTTCTGGGCTGCTAACCTGTTGCCGTCGAGTCAATTCCTACCCATAGTGATGCTATAGGGCAGAGTAGAACTGCCTCATAAGGTTTCCAAGGAGCTGCTGGTGGATTCAAACTGTCAACCTTTGGTTAGCAGCCAAGCTCTTAACCACTGCACCATCAGGGCTCCTTCTGTGCTGTTATGGATCCCTATTCCAGACTGCAGTGCAGAGGTACGGACGCAATACCAAGACATGCCACCAGGGGCAGAAGACCATTACAGCAGACACGCGTGAAGCTCAGTGTGACTATCCCTCCGTGGGTCTCAGATTCGCCTTGCCTGTAGAGTAGGTCCTTTATGCACATCCACTTTGGATCTCAGTACAGAGTGGGCAAAGCCTGCCTGTCCTCCTCCCCCTTGACTCGGTCTCCTTCCTGCCTGCTAACTCAAGGCACCCATATGGCAAGAAAATAAAGGTTCTTCCTCCAAATATCTGGAAGAACTCCTTTCTTCTCCCCGAAACCAGTAGATGAATATTTTTTCAAAATTAATAAATTACTTTTTTAATTTGTTTCCATCATCTGATCTTCACATTGCTTTTCAAATGCGTCCTGGGAAACTGGGGAGGGCCCAGAGGTGACATTTGTTTCAGCCCAGATTGGAAAATTGGTGAAAGTAAAATATTTATGTTCTTTATACCCAGCTTATTTTTCCTGTTTTCCTTCAAAACAAGAGGTTAGAGCCCCACAAGTGAACAGATTGTTGACTTCTCTGTCTAAAAATACCCAAAATATCTCTCATTTAGGCTCCCTGTTCCTCTCTTTGTTCTGCCTGGGCAGGAGATGTCTGTGCTCCAGAAACAGAATTTCAAATTAGATTATTTGAATGAAATCAACAGCTGTTGATTCAGGAGAAATGAAGGGCCAGTGTCATCAATTCCTTGAGAAGGAAAAGATCTCAGAATATCTGGCCCAGCCTCCTGCACAAGCCGGAGGATGCCTAGGCTAAACCCAATAGGACAGATGGTTTGCATTCTCTTACTGAATGTCCCTAGGGACAGAAACACCATATCTCCCTGGGCCATTCATAGAAACATTTGTTTGTGTTCCTGCTTGCTGGGACTAAGAGCATTCAGAGACGACTTTTTGGGTGGATAGAGTAAGCCACAGCAACGCATTTGCACAAGTGAACCTAGGACTGAGCCAAGGAGCCTTCAGTTATCTTCTCAGAAGTATTCAGAGTCAGGATTTCAGATGCTGTACCGAGAAGTGATCATGAAAGACATGTGGAGTGTGATGGTTCACAAAAAACAAAACGAGTATTTTGGACATCCCAGAACATAATCATTTGGCTTAGAAGAGGATTTATTTTTATATGTCACCCTGAACATTTTTCTTCTGTTGGTAGTGGTGGTGGTCGCAGTTGAGTCAGCTCCTATTCATAGAGACCTTATGTACAACAGAACAAAACATTGCTGGTCCTGCACCATCCTCATGATTCTTGGTATGTTTTAATCCATTGTTGAGGCTATTGTGTTAATCTATCTCTATTTACCAAACATGATTTTCTTTTTTACTAATTGGTCTTTCCTGATGACGTATCCAAAGTAAATGAGCCAAATTCTCACTATCCTCTCTTTTAAGCAACATTCTGGTTGTATTTCTTCTAATACTGATTTGTTCATTCATCTGGCCATCCACAGTACATTCAATATTCTCCACCAACACCGTTTAATTGTACTCATGAGGAACCTGTACACAGATCAAGAGGCAGTCGTTCAAACAGAACAAGGGGATACTGGGTGGTTTAAAGTCAGGAAAGGTGTGCATCAGGGTTGTATCCTTTCGCCATGCCTATTCAATCTGTATGCTGAGCAAATAATCCGAGAAACTGGTCTATATGAAGAAGAAGGGGGCATCAGGATTGGAGGACAACACATGAACAACCTGTGTTACGCAGATGACACAAACTTGCTTGGTGAAAGTGAAAGGACTTGAAGCACTTACTGATGAAGATCAAAGACCACAACCTTCAGTATAGATTATACCTCAACATAAAGAAAACAAAAATCCTCACAACTGGACCAATAAGCAACGTCATGAAAAACAGAGAAAAGATTGAAGTTGTCAAGGATTTCATTTTACTTGGATCCACAATCAACGCCCATAGAAGCAGCAGTCAAGAAATCAAAAAACTCGTTGCATTGGGCAAATATGCTGCAAAAGACCTCTTTGAAGTCTCTTTGAAGTGTTAAAAAGCAAAGATGTCACCTTGAAGACTAAGGTGGCCTGACCCAAGCCATGATGTTTTCAATCACCTCATATGCATATGAAAGCTGAACAATGAATAAGGAAGAAGAATTGACGCCTTTGAACAGTGGTGTTGGCAACGAATATTGACTATACCATGGACGCCAAAAGAATGAAAAAACCTGCCTTGGAAGAAGTACAACCAGAATGCTCCTCAGAAGCAAGGATGGCGAGACTACGTCTCACTTACTTTGGACATGTTATCAGGAGAGATCAGTACCTGGAGAAGGACATCATGCTTGGTAGAGAGTCAGTGAGATAGAGGAAGATACTCAAGGAGATAGACTCACACAGTGGCTGCAACAATAGGCTCAAGCATAACAATGACTCTGAGGATGGCAGAGGACTGGGCAGTGTTTAATTCTGTTGTACATGGAGTCAGTATGAGTCAGAACCAACACGACACCTAACAACAACAACAATAATTCTCTGTCTTCCTTTTTTGTTGTCCAGCTTTTCGCATGTATACTGTTGTTGTTACATCATACTTTACTCGGCATGATGTCCTTCTCCAGGAACTGATCCCTCCTGATAACATGTCCAAAGCATGTGAGACGTAGTCTTGTCCTCCTTGCTTCTGAGGAGCATTCTGGCAGTACTTCTTCCAAGACAGATTTGTTCATTCTTCTGGAAGTCCATGGTATATTCAGTATTCTTCATCAACACCATAATTCAAAGGTGTCAATTCTTCTTTGGTCTTCCTTATTCATTGTCTAGCTTTCGAATGAATATGAGCCAGTTGAAAATACCATGGCTTGAGTAAGGTGCATCTTAGTCCTCAAAGTGACGTTTTTGCTTTTTAACACTTTAAAGAGGTCTTTTTGCAGCAGATTTGCACAATGTAATATGTCGCTTGATTTCTTGAATGCTGCTTCCATGGGTGTTGATTGTAGATTCAAGTAAAATGAAATCCTTGACAACTTCAATATTTTCTCCATTTATCATACTGCTTATTGGTCCAGTTGTGAGGATTTTTGTTTTCATTATGTTGAGGTGCAATCCATACTGAAGGCTGTAGTCTTTGATCGTCATCAGTAAGTGCTTCAAGACCTCTTTAAGCAGGCAAGGTTGTGTCATCTGCATATCACAGTTTGTTAATGAGTCTTCCTCCAATCCTGATGCCTCCTTCTTCTTCATATAGTCCAGCTTCTCAGATTATTTGCTCAGCATACAGGATACAACCCTGACACACATCTTTCCTGACTTTAAAACACAAAGTATCCCCTTGTTCTGTTCAAATGACTGCCTCTTGGTCTATGTACAGGTTCCTCATGAACACAATTAAATGTTCTGGAATTCTTATTCTTTCCAATGTTATCCATAATTTATTATGATCCACATAGTCAAATACCTTTGCATACTCAATAAAACACATGTAAACATCTTTCTGGTATTCTCTGCTTTCAGTCAAGATCCATCTGATATCAGCAATGATATTCCTCATTCCACGTCCTCTTCTGAATCTGCCTTGAACTTCTGGTAGTTTCCTGTATTGCTGCAGCTGCTTTTGAATGATCTTCAGCAAAATTTTACTTGTGTGTGATATTAATGGTATTGTTCAATAATTCCCTCATTCTGTTGGATCACTTTTCTTCGAATGGGCACAAATATGGATCTCTTCCAGTTGGTTGGCCAGGAAGCTGCCTTCCAAATTTCTTGACATAGATGAATGAGCACCTCCAGTGCTGCATCCCTTTGTTGAAACATCTCAATTGGTATTCCCTCAATTCCTGGAGTCTTGTTTTTCACCATTCCGTTGAGTGCAGCTTGCACTTCTTCTTTCAGTACCATTGGTTCTTGATCACATGCTACCTACTGAAATGGTTGAATGTTGATCATTTCTTTTTGGTACAGTGACTCTGTGTATTCCTTCCATCTTCTTTTGATACTTCCTGTGTTGTTCAATATTTTCCCTGTAGAACCCTTCAGTGTTGCAACTTGAGGCTTGAATTTTTTTCTTTAGTTCTTTCAGCTTGACAAAATCTGAGCATATTCTTCTTTTTTTCATTTTCTAACTCCAGGCACTTGTACATTTCATTATAATACTTTACTTTGTCTTTTTGAGCTGTCCTTTGAATTTTTCTGTTTAGCTCTTTTACTTCACCATTTCTTCCATTCACTTTAGCTACTCAACGTTCAAGAGCAAGTTTCAGAGTCTCTTCTGACATCCATTTTTTTCTTTTCTTTCTTTCATGTCTTTTTAATGACCTTTTGCTTTCTTCGTGTAGGATGTCTTTGCTATCATCTGGTCTTTGGTAATTAGCATTCAATGTGTCAAATCTTTTCTTGTGATGATCTCTAAATTCAGGTGGGATATACTCAAGATTTTACTTTGGCTCTTGTGGACTTGCTGTAATTTTCTTCAACTTCAACTTGAACTTGCATATGAACAATTGATGGTCTGTTCTGTATTCAGCCCCTGGCCTTGTTCTAACTGATGATATTAAGCTTTACCATCCTCTCTTTCCACAGATATATAGTTGATTTGATTCCTGTGTATTCCATCTGGCAAGGTCCACTTGTATAGTCGCCATATGTGTTGTTGAAAAAAGGCATTTGCAATGAAGAAGTTGTTGGTCTTGTAAAATTCTATCGCGTGATGTCTGCAAGTATACTACTCTTCTAGTATTTGAGAATAAGTCATGATCTCAGGATTATTAATTCAATTTTACTTTTAAGACGTCTTGCCACCCACCTTCTGCCACCTAGTCTAATTTCCATTGCCCATCTCTTACCAGAACTGCCATAAAATCATCTTCTCACTTCCCCACAGTTTTTTCTCCACATGGCCATCAGGGAGATTTTTTTCCTAAAATATGCATGTAATCATGACTGAGCTAGGACAGACCATGCTGTCTGGTTTGAAGATAGGGATGTGATCACTTGGACTCTATTCAGGTTGCTTTTACTTCGATTAACTTCAAAGCCACTAAGAAATCATGCAAACAATATATGCTTCTTACTATTTCCCTAATTTTTCTCGGAGATCTAGAACAACACCCCTAGATCCATGCAATGCCTTTCTCCACCTGGCTCGCTATGCTTTAAACATTCAAGTCTAATTTTTTCCTTGAACTTACTGAGCTTCTTCCTACCTTAGGGAAATAGATACATTCTGTCTCTATGTGGACCATTATCCCCCTCTTCTCCTACAAGCCCCTCCACATGGCTAAGGATTAGTTCTTCAGAGAGCAAAAGAAAGAGAGAAGGGGTGAGCCCAAGACAACCTCATATTGCACTGTTTTATTGTCTCATAACACTATGGATTTTTTTCTTCATTGTTCTTAAGATATTTTCAATTTTGTTTCTTTGTCTCATTTTTTACTTGTTCATCTTCTCTAAAGAATAATCTCTCTGAAGCCTGAGGTCATTTTTGTGTTAATTATTACTATATTGCCAGAAGATATATATATATATACACACACACACACACATATATATACATATATACACACATATATATCAATATATATGTATACCTATATCTATAAAAACCCATTGTTGTCAAGTTGATTCTGACTCATAGCAACCCTATAGGACAGAGTAGAACTGCCCCATAGGGT
>NW_004444069.1:122589-123652 GCF_000243295.1 Trichechus manatus latirostris | reverse complement strand
GAAAAAACAAGTGAATTGATTATATATGGCAATCTGGGAGCCCTGAACATCAAAGGCAGAGTTGAGGAACCAGACTGAGTGGCAGGGGGAGGGAGAAATGGTTCAGAAGCAGTGACGAGTTGCCAGACCTGACCCAGAGAGAACCTGAGCCCTTCAGGCTTGATCAGCTTGGAGGTGAGCGGTGAGGCAGGCAAGCAGTGGTGCTTGGGAGGCGTGTTTTCTGCACTGGGAGAGAACCAGGGCCAGAGAGTTTATACGGCCACCCAGAACCAGTGAGAAGCAACCCTGGATCAGTGAAAGATAAGAACTTGCATACAGCCTACCGCGTGGATCAAAAACACCCCCCTTAAGGAAAAACCTCTCTCCCATTTACCTCCCTGCTCCCTGCTCTACACTGGGTCCTGGACTGGCTTCAGCAATTGCCGAGTCCCCTAGGCCAGAAGTAGGATATGTCACACACTCGGAGCCATTTTCCCTGCCTTGGAGAGTGAACAAATTAACAGAGGGAAAAAATAAACTGCCGGCTCCCCTAAGCCAGGGTCCAAGGGTAGGCACAGCTCCTTTGCCTAGGCACAGGTATAAGGGATCCATGGACTTTGAGTGCCTTTCCCCCTGCATAGACTTGTGTGGGCCCATCTCAACAGTGTAGGACCTGATTACTACAGTACAGCAAGGTATATACCGGAAGTTTAACTTCAACTGTTTCAGCTGGGAAGTGGCAGGTTCTTGACATTTGACACTGCTCTGCCCATTAAGCAGGGTCTTCACCTACCCACATCAGGGGACTGAGGACTGGTGGCTCCAACCAAGCCACCTAGCCACCCATGATAGGGGACCATGAATAAGAGGTGCCTCCCAGTATTTTCAGTCAACAGCAGTGGGTGCTCATAGTCTGGCTGCAAAAGCCACCCACCTACGTGCTCTAGGGAACAGGGATGCACCTTCCTCCTGGACACTCGGAGGTGGCTGTCAGCCCCCTGCCTTCCTCAGAGTGTGTCCCCCTGCTGCTGCCAGATGCCTGTGCCTACACCAATCACCCATGCCTGTCTAGGACTGTAAGTGA
>NW_004444069.1:112568-116492 GCF_000243295.1 Trichechus manatus latirostris | reverse complement strand
GGGAATCAGGGGTGGAAAGGAGGAGTGTGCTGTCACAGTATGGGGAGAGCAATTAGTGTCACATAACAATGTATGTATAAATTTTTGCATGGGAAAAAATAAAAGTATAAGTATAAACAAAAAAAAAAAGGAATTAAATGAAAACCAAGACGGGCGGGAGGCAATAGAAACAGACTCACTGACTTTAAAATACCTCTGATTAATATGTATAAGAAATTAAAGAACAAAGTATAGCATGTTGGCAGAGGACTGGAAACTGTAAAAATAAATCAAAAGGAAATTTTAGGACTTAAAAATAAACATTCACAAATTATGTATTTAAAAAGGCAGACAAAGCCAGTGAAAAATGGGCAAAAACTTGAAACAAGCACTTCACAAAAGAGGATAGCCAAATTCGCCCGTTAAACATGAAAAGACGTTCAACCTCATTAGTCATCAGAGAATGAAAATTAAAATTACGTGCTCTTGAGAATGGCTAAAATTAAAAAGCTTGGTGATACCAAGTGGGCATCTTCTGAAACCCTCTTGCCCTGCTGGTAGGAGTGTAAGATAGTACAACCACTTTGGAAAAGTGTTTGATATTATCTACTGAAGTTGATTATGTGCATACCCTCTGACCCAGAAATCCCATTCCTACGTATAAATCTAATTGAACTGCATACATAGAACGTCTGTAGCAACATGCCTCATGATGGCCAAAATAGGAGTCAACCCAAATGTCCACCAACAACGAATGCATAAGTACTTTGTGGTATCTTTATCTATCCAAATATTTGGACAGGAACCCTGGTGGAGGAACGGTTAAGTGTCCAGTTGCTAACCAAAAGGAACCCACCCAGTGTCCCCATTGGAGACAAACCTAGCTACCTGCTTGCATAAAGACTACAGACTAGACAATCCTGTGGGGAAATTCTACTCTGTCACATGGGGTCACTATGAGTTGGAAACTTGAAAACACTCAACAACAAAAACAACATATTTGGATAGCGGAATTCCACACAGCATCAGAAATGAGGGCACTCTTGCTACAATCAACCACTGGATGAGTTTTTCATGATGATGAGCAAAAAGAAGGCCCACATAGGAGAATACCCTTGTATGATTCCATTGTATAAATTTAAAAGCAAGTACACCTATACCTGTTCTACGGCTTTAGAACCCAGGGAAGTAGATGGTAGGGTTGGTGCTGGGAGGGTGTACTAGGGAGTCCTTCTAGACCTAGGTGGTGAATACATGGACATGTTCACTTTGTGGTAGTTCACTGAGTTGTACACTTATGATTTGTGCACTATTCTGTATCAATAAGCATTTAAATACGAGTGTTTATTGAAAAGAACAATAATTATCACCTCGATGATTGTCACCCTTGCCCAAGCCCCTTGCTCTCATGGTTGTTGTTGTTAGGTGCCGTCAAGTTGGTTCCAACTCATAGCAACCCTATGTACAATAGAACGAAACACTGCCCGGTCCTGCACCATCCTCACAATCGTTGCTATGTCTGAGGCCATTGAGTGCTCTCACGGGGGCTTCTACTACAGTCTGGCAATCTCTGCTTCCCCCCTTACCCTCCTGCTGTGTTCTTCTCAACATAACAGCCAGAGTGCTTCTTTTAAAAAGTAAATCAAATCCTACATGATTGGACCCTTCCTGCCTTTCTGATCTCATTTCATATTACTCTGTCTTCCCCCACTACAGTCTCACTGTTCGGAGTTTCTTTCTCATCCTAGAATACATCATACTCATTCTTGCCACAGGGTATTTGCATTGGTTGTTGGCTCTACCTGGAATGATCTTTGCTCTGATTGTCTCTCGGTGGTACCTTTGTCTCTGAGTCCTCAACTCAACTCTTTGTAGAGTCCTGCCTTAACCTCCCAATCTGAAGTAGCCACCCCATCGTTCTCTGTCATTTTAATTCTCTGCATTGCATTTTCCATATGCTAATCTTTTTTTCCTTGTTTCCCCTCTCTTGCTTTTCCTTCATTCCTTCCTTCCTTCATATCTTCCCACTAGGATGGAATCTACAGGAGAGCAGACCTTTCATGTCTTATTTCTGTGCTCTCCTGAACACCTCAAACAGTGGTTTGCGTATACATGGACATGATAATTATGTGTGAAATGAATAAATTAATCAAAATAAATTTGGAAGACGATGCCCACTACATATCTGTTTTGGAGAGCCCTAATTTACATTAGCCTATTAATATTTCTCAGAAGTCCTATAATTAAAAACTAACCTACTTAACTTTGACTCAGTATTTCCTAATCTTTTTCTGAACACAAGACAAAATTTTTGCACTATACCTATTAATGTCCACTTTAGGGAAAGTCAATCCAATGATTTGTACCTATCACTGTTGAGAGCTTCTTTGTGAGAAAACCAGGGCTGAGCATTATATCCACATTATCTCCATCTCCATCACAACCTTAGAGGCCTGGCGTCGTTATCTCAGTTTGAAATATGAGAACATGGAGGTGTATCAGAATAAGTGGCTCCCCGTGGGTTACAGGTAGCATGTGATGAAGCTGGAATATGACTCCACCTCTGACTTTCTCCAAACCCATTGTCTTAACCCCTGTTTTGGGTAAACTCACTGGAACAGCCCAACAAAAGGCAGAGCCTGACTTCCAGCATCAGTCTCTATCTGCCTGGGAGTGGAGAGTGTGGATGGACTATTTGAGAGATTGGATGGCTGCTCTCTGAAAGCTCCCTGGAGAAGGTGAAGCTCTGCTTCATTCAGTGTTTCTACATCCTTTCGATGTGCTCAAAGTCATGGCCATGAGACACAGTTCCCACCACATTTTCACAGCCACAGAATTTCATGTTATGAAGCTCTTGGCCAACAAGACAGGAAGACGAAAGAGCATGATGAATCCCCAAGCTACACAAGAAGATATTTAACCAGTAGATTCATCACAGAAGTCTGCCTCATGCCATTAATTAGGAAGCATTCCAGAACTTTCTCTCTCACTTGGGCTTTCATCTTTGCATCGCACCAACTCTTCCTCAGCTTCTGTTCCATCCCAGTGCATGTCCAGAAGCAGAAGCGTGACTCTGAAAAACACCTGTCATTCCCAGGTACCACTTCCCAGAGGAAACCCCGCGGGTAGCAAGAATGAGATTTCTCACTAGACTCACGACTTCACTGAAGGCGAAAGTTGTCCCTTCCTTTACCATCTCAAGATTGCTCATCTGCAAAATGACAATGATGAATACACTTGCCTCTGGTTTTACTGTCTTGTGGATCCTGTTGAATCCGAGATGATGGACAGGAAGCAGAAATGTCAAAATACTATAAGAACTGTGGTGAGAACCATAGAAATCCAGACACAGAGGTTCATGGCACAAGCTCCTGTGTCCAGATGAATTGAGAAGGTTCATTTAGATGAGGGATTCTCAGCCTTGGCACTATTGACATTTGTGGCTGGGTAGTCTTTGTTGTGGTGGGGAGGCTGTCCTATGCACTGTAGACTCTTCAGCAGCATCCCCAGCCTCTACCTACTAGATGCCAAGAGCACCCCCTCCCAATTTGTGACAACCAAAAAAATATCTCCAGACATCACTAAATGTCTCCTGAGGGATAAAATTGAGAACCACTGATCTAGATTATTAAAAAGTCTAAAATATTGAATATTTTAAAACAATGGAGTTGAATTAGTCAAATAGCCTATTGAATACTAAAACTAAGTGTTTTCCCTTGGGTGCTTATTTTAATAAAAGTATTCATTTCTTCAATCAGCAAATAATTTAAAGTATTAAGTACCATGCCAGTCCCAGCATATATAAGTTCTCTGCCTTACTATCTAGCAGAGAACCAGATAAGACAGACTGATAATTGGCAAATCAATTATAAATAATATAAATGGACGTGCTCCTCCAGTCCTTGGAAATAGACTGCTAAGTAGAGAAAGTTAAGGCTTCCCTCC
>NW_004444069.1:108950-110092 GCF_000243295.1 Trichechus manatus latirostris | reverse complement strand
TGTTATTGTTGTTAGTTGCCCTCAAGTTGGCTCCTACTCATGGTGACTCCATGCACAATGAAACAACATGGTGCCTGGTCCTGTACCATCTTCATGATTGTTGGTATGTTTGAGTCCAGTGTTGCAGCTATTGTGTAACTCCATTTCACTGAGGGTTTCCTTTGTTTTCACTGACACTCTACTCTACCAAACATGATGGCTTCTCCAGCGATTGGTCTTTCCTGATGACGTGTGCAAAGTAAGTTAGTTAAAGTTTTGCCATTTTGGCTTCTAAGAAGCATTCTGGTTGTATTATTTCCAGGACAGATTTGTTTGTTCTTCTGGCAGTCTGTGATATATTCAATATTCTTTGCGAATACCACAGTTTGAATGTATCAATTCTTCATCTTTTTTCCTTTTTTATTATCCAACTTTCGCATGCATATGAGGTGATTGAAAATACCATGGCTTAGGTCAGGCACACCTTAGTCATCAAAGTGACACCTTTGCTTTTTAAAATTTTAAAGAGGTCTTTTGCAGAAGAGTTATCTAATGCAATACATCATTTGATTTCTTGACTGCTGCTTCCATGGGAGTTAATTATTGATCCAAGTAAAATGAAATCCAATGCACTTCAGTATTTTCTCCATTTATCATGCTGTTGTTTATTGGTCCAGTTATGAGAAGTTTTGTTTTCTTGACATTCAGGTATAATATATACTGAAAGCTATAGTGGACAGGTTTCAACAGAGCTTCCAGACTAAGACACATTAGGACGAAAGGTCTGACGATCTACTTCCAAAAATCAGCCAATAACAACCCTAGTGGGCCCTGAAGAGGGTAAAATAAAAATCTTTATGCATCAATGTCATCTTCAAAATGGAGAATGCAAATAACTAGCCCCTCCATTGTCTGTGACATGCTAAGTACTGTTGTGTTTCTTATATATTATAAATGAATGGTAACTCAGTTAATCTTGTTAACTGCCAAACAGCACCAGAATAGCTGTTGATCAAGCAAAGCCATGTTTATTACTGGGGGCAGTTAAGGAGACCTCCGCTTGAGTCGGTCTGAGCCAGGAGGAGGTAAAGGGTGAGTCTTTATGGGGTTTTGGGGTCTGAGTTTGAGTTGTCTAAGGCAAGTCTTTCAGTGCAGGGATCTGA
>NW_004444069.1:105581-107597 GCF_000243295.1 Trichechus manatus latirostris | reverse complement strand
TTAGCCCTACTAGTGGTTAAATCACGGCTGCTAACCAAAAATTAGACAGTTTGAATCCAGTAGTCACTCCTTGAAAACCCTATGGAGCAGTTCTACTCTGTCCTATGGGGTCGCTATAAGTAGGAATGGGTTCTCGACAGCAATGGGTTTAATTAAGCTTTGAGTCCCTGGGTGGTGCAAGTGGTTAATGCACTCAGCTGCTAAGTGAAAGGTTGGTGGTTCAGGTTCACCCAGAGGTGCCTTAGCAGAAAGTCCTGGCGATCTACTTCCAAAACATCAGCCGTTAAAACCCTGTGGAGCACAGTTCTACTCTGACACACATGTGGTCACTATGAGTTGGAATCGACTTGATGGAAACTGGCTAATTAAGCTTGGAACAGCGTGTGTTCAGTTCTCAACCTTTCAGTGTTACTTTGTCAGGTGCTAATATTACACCCCATTTTACCCCTGAGAAAATTAAAGCACAGAGAAGTTAAGTAACTTGACCAAGGTCACACAGGTGAAGAATATTGAAAATACCATGGACTGCCAGAAGAACAAACCAATCTGTTTAAGAAGAAGTATAGCCAGAATGCTCCTTAGAAGCAAGGGTAGTGAGACTTTGTCTCATGTACTTTGGACATGTTATAAGGAGGGACCAGTCCCTGGAGAAAGACATCATGCTTGGTAAAGGGGAGGGTCATAGAAGAAGAGGAAGACCTCAACGAGGTGGACTGACACAGTGGCTGCTAGGATTTGAACCTGGGTTGTCTGGCTCCAGAGTCCATGCTCTTGACCTCTACATTTACTGCCACTTGCAAAAACAAGTCCAAAAAGTGGACAAATAAAAACTAGAAGCCAGATAAATACATAGAGAAAGGTGAGCTGTCCACAAAGGCACAGTTTAATTTGAAAGGATAGAGGCGTCACTCTGTAAATTAGGTGACAGGGGACTTCTCCTTTCTGTACCTATGTAAGACACTCCTTGCCCAAGGGGGCAGGAGAGAAAGGGGCAATAATTATTTCAGGGCACTTCTTTTAAAGGGAGCTGAGCTGATTCTCACAGAGATAAAATGCCTTACAGTGAACTGAGATGTTCAAATAAATAAAGAAATAATGTCTTTATTTCAAAACCATGATCGGTGGGGTAGGAAATAATGCCATGACCTGAAAAAATATTCTATCTTGTCCAAACCAATCCTAGTAATTGCTCAGTAATTTCTCCACTCTCCTCTGCCTCCTGCAACTACAGAGAAACAAGGTTTATATCCGCAAAACAAATATACTCAAGATAATGTTTATAGTGTTCTCAATTCCCTGGGTGGGCTAACGGAGCATTAGGAATTCAGAGAGGTAGGCAGCTGAATAAGGAAGACCAAAGAAGAAGTGACGCCTTCGAATTGTAGTGTTGGCAAAGAATATTGAATATATCATGGACTGCCAAAAGAATGAACAAATCTGTCTTGGAAGAAGTACAACCAGAACACTCCTTAGAAGCGAGGATAGCAAGACTTCATCTCATGTACTTTAGACGTGTTATCAGGAGGGACTAGTCCCTGGAGAGGGACATCATACTTGGTAAGGTAGAGGATCGGCAAAAAAGAGGAAGACCCTCAACAAGATGGATTGGCACAGTGGCTACAACAGTGGGCTCAATCATAACAACAATTATGAGGATGGTAAAGGACCGGGCAGTGTTTTGTTCTGTTGTACATAGGGTCACTAGGAGTCAGAACTGACTGAACGGTACCTAACAACAACAAGAGGCAGCTGGAAGCAGGCAGTGGTGGTCCAGTGGTAGAATTCTTGCCTTCTATGTGGGAGACCTGGGCTCAGTTTCTGGCCAATGCACCTCATGCACAAACCACCTCCCATCTGTCATTGGAGGCTTCTGTCTTGCTATGACGCTGAACAAGTTTCAGCAGAGCTTCTAGACTAAGACAGATCTGGAAGAAAGACCCGATGATCTACTTCTGAAAATCAGGCAAAGAAAATCCCATGGATAGCAATGATCTGATCTGCAATCGATCACGGGGA
>NW_004444069.1:102947-104564 GCF_000243295.1 Trichechus manatus latirostris | reverse complement strand
TTCCACGTCTACACAGCCAGGGCTTCGGATTAGCTACCCACAGCATGGACAATTGAAATAAATAGAACCACTCTAAAAATTAATTATTTAGAAAGGGATAAAATGTTTCTTGAGACTTTGTTTAAATCAGAGATGTTCATAGGATTGTATCAGTTTCCTAGGGCTGTCCTAGGGTAACCAAAACCCCTAAGTGGTTGGCTTAAAACAGCAGAAATTCATTCGCTCACAGTTCCGGAGGCCAGGAGTCCAAATTCAGGGTGTCAGCAGGGCCATGCTCTCTCTGAAGGCTTTAGGGGAAGATCTGTTTTTTGTTTCTCCGAGTTTCTGGTTCATTCCTTTGCCACTGAGTCAATTCTGACTCATAGGCAGCCTATACAGCTTTGGAAACCCTATTGTTCTATAGAGTAGAACTGCCCCATAGGGTTTCCAAGGCTGTAAATCTTTATGGAAGCAGACTGCCACATCTTTTTCCCACGGAGCGGCTGGTGGGTTTGAACCACCAGCCTTTTGGTTAGCAGTCAAGCTCTTAACCACTACGCCACCAGGTATCCCTCAACTTCTGGTAGCACCAGACATTCTTTGGCTTGCATCTGCCCTTGTCACATGGCCATCTTCCCTCTATCTCTGTGTCTCTTCTTTTCATAAGGACATCACTCATATTGGGTTAGGACCCATCCTACTCAGGTATGACCTTACATTAACCCAACTGATAACCTCTTCAAAGACCCTGTTTCCAAACAAGGTCACGTTCACAGGTACCACAGTTAGGACTTCAACATATGTTTTTAGGGGACACCATTCAATCCAATAAAGGACCATTACTGACTTTCAAAACAGGTTAGAAGACTTTCTCCTCAACCTTCTCGCTGTGGTTTTGGGGGGATCCCTCCTTATCCTGTCTATATTTATATCCCGGGGGGCCCTCATTGCCCTCCCATTGACTCCTACCAAGCCCCCTGGGGAGACAATCAGAATGGAATCCTCCTAGAACTGCTTTATTGATCAGGAGAATAAAGGCAAATGGGAAGCTCGTATGTAAGAGGAAAACCCTAGATGAGGAACAGTCTCCTGATTTCTGCCGAGGGCACTTTCTAAGACATCAACTGCTCAGTCATATCTGAGCTGTGAAGATTAAGACGTTAGTGTCACATTGAGATATTTTGTTTAGGCAAACTGAGTCTCCAAACCTTGCTCTGATCTGAAAAGTGAGTGGGTGATCCAGAATGGTCAGGCCAGTTATGCATCTACTGATCAAAAATCAATAACAGTACTTCATGTTTCCTAAACAGCCTAATTCTACCACTTACCATCAAGTGGACCCCAAGTCATGGTGACCCCATGTGTATCAGAATAGAACTGTGCTTCATATGGTTTTTAAAGGTGATTTTGGGGGAGTAGATCACCAGGCCTTTCTTCCCAGGCACTCTGGGACTCGAACCTCCAACTTTTTGGTTAGCAGCCAAGCATCTTAAATGTTTGCACCACCCAGAAAGTCTGAGTTTAGGTAACCTAATTAAGTTCATCTTTGCCATGTGTCCTGGCCTAGTGTCTCCATTCTCTTAGATGTGGGCAGTGGGTAGGAATGGGTGGTGATTTTGGACAAAAGGAAAGCTGACA
>NW_004444069.1:98468-100943 GCF_000243295.1 Trichechus manatus latirostris | reverse complement strand
GGTTAGCACCTAGAAAGTGGCATTTTACAAAAGTTTCCCATGAGCTTCTAATATGCAACCAAGGTTGAGAACAACTACCTTCATCTAAGGAGCCCTGATAGAACAGTGGTTAAGAAAGAGCTTGGCTGCTAACCAAAAAGTCAGCAGTTCGAATCCATCAGCCGCTCCTTGGAAACCCTGTGGGGCTGTTCTGCTCTGTCCTATAGGGTCACTATGAGTTGGAATCGACTCGATGGCACATAAAAACAGCAACAACCTTCATCTAAAGCCTCAGAGGCAAGAACGTTCCATAACCTGGCCAGCTGGGAGAGAAAAGTTAAGACAGCCATGTCTCTTGCCCCTACTGTTGGTAGAATATCTCAGTATCCAGAGGCCAAGGGAAGGGTGATGGGTGAAAGGGGAAGGAAAATGGGATTTTTTGCCTGCCGGTAGGTGTCAGGTATTCAACAAGATGCTTTACATATTTCCCTTCATTGAGTGCATTCAGTGGTACTTGGAGGTAAATACCAATGAGGAGGAGAATTAAAGATGGCCACAAAAGTTCTTTGCTACTCCTCCCATGGAGAGGTGTGTCCTCACCCCTATCCTGAGTCTGACCAGGCCCTGTGACAGTTTTGTCGAGTAGACTATGGCAGAAGCAATGAATGCTGTGCCATTTTCTGAGCCTGGACCATAAATGGCTGGTGACTTCTATTTCCTCTGTCCTAGAATGCTTGCTCTTTGAAAAGCCAGAGCCTTGTAAGACATGAACTGCTTTGAGGCAGACATGTTGTGAGGGTGCCCACGCAGCTACGTGAAAAGGCTGTGTGGAGAGAGAGCTGCCTTGCCAGCCCCCAGTCATTGTAGCCATCACAGCTTGGGCACCCAACACATAAGGGAAGACACTGTGATGGTTAAGATTGTATGTCAACTTGGCTAGACCTTTATTCTCCGTGTTTTAGTAGTTGTATAATGTTGTGATCACCCCTATGATGGAATCTGCCGAGTGGTACTGGTGGAGGCGGGGCCTGTGGCAGCTCACCGCCCTCTCAGTTTCATCTCTCTGCCTTCCGCCAGTTACCTTCTGCCTGCTCGCCTTGCCGAGGTTTTTGGCTTGTTCCAGATTCAGCAGCTGTCTCTTGTTGTCTCACCTCCGGTTTGTGGGACTTGAGCTAGCAGCTTACCTGTTGATCTCGGAATTTGTCGAACTTCTCAGCCTGCAAGCAAGAGTCAGTTCCCCGACCTGCTGACCTTGGGTTCGCCATCCCCTGCAGCTACGTGAATCAGGAGAAAGCTGATTGTCTTGTCTGCTGATCTTGGAATTCGCTGACCTTCACAGCCTGTGAGCGGGAGCCCCTCTCCGACCTGCCGACCTTGGGTTCACCAGCTTCTGCGGCTACGTGAACTGGGAGAGGCCTCTACCCTGATCTGTGGACTTGGGACGTTTTAGCCTCTACAATTGTGTGAGCTATTTCCTTAATATAAATCTTTCTCTATATATATTTATACGCTTTACTGGCTTTGCTTCTCTAGAGAACCTAGCCTAAGACAGATACCGTCTTGGCCTTCCAGCCCTGTTAAGCCTTTGGGTGACTCCAGACTCAGCCACAATCTAAATATAATCATGAAAGACCCTGAATAGAAACCACTCAGCTGAGCTCCGTCAACCTACAGAACCATAGCAGATGATATTAAATTGCAGTTAAACCACGAAGTTTTGGGGTGGTTTGCTACACAGCAAAGGTTAATGAGAACACTTGTTCGTCCTAATTAGAGTGAAGTTCAGAATGATTAAGTAACTTCTGAGGTTACCAGATTATTAAGAGGTTAAGTTTAGATTGAAATTGGAATTTGCCTGACTTTTAAGAACCACTTTTTCCCCCAAACCTTAATCCCAACATATCCTATAGCCATATTTGAGTCAGAATTTACTGCTCAGTCTGAATTGGGGAGAGGCCTTCACGCCATTCCCGAAAGGGCTGTAACCATTGTCTAAGTCTCCAATCAGGTCCACCAAGCCCCACTTGCCTCTCTCCATCTGCACATGTACATCCAGAAATCACTCCCCACCCCCACCCTGGAGAACAGCATGCACCTCGGCCCCCTTTGGGGATCAGAACTGCTATGGAGTTCAGTCCCTGCCTCCCGCACATCAGCCGGAACCTCGTTGATGAGGAGTATCCATCATACCGCTGCGGCGGGGGCTCTGCCGGCTGCTCTCAGGAGCATCTACGCTCAGAAACGCCATTACACTCTAATGAGCCACTTGGAAACATCAACTTTTCAGCCTGCCCAGCTGCTGCGAGGCTGTTACAGTTTCACTGCAAAGATAAAAAAACATCCAGAAAATTCCTGAAACTGATCTTAAACTATACTTTAGTACGAAGCAATCTGGCTCTCAGCTGATGAAACTATGAAGGTCACTTTCATGCAAAGAGCGAAGCGGCAAGGGTCGGGGGACCGTTGGGTCTAGCCCCTTTCTTCTTCTGGCCTGGG
>NW_004444069.1:89528-98032 GCF_000243295.1 Trichechus manatus latirostris | reverse complement strand
CATATCTAGAAGAGGCAAGTGTATAGAGACCAGAGTCTGTTAGTGATTACCAGGGGTGAGAGGGAGGGGAAGGAGAGAGTCATTGCTTGGGGGGCACTGAGCTTCTCTTAAGCGTGATGGGAAGATTCAGAAACAGATCGTGGTGATGGTTGCACAACATGATGAATGTAATAGGTGTCACGGAATGGTACATGTAAAAAATGTTGAAATAGCAAATGTTTTGTTTTAATATACTTACCACGATTAAGGGAGCCCTGGTGGCACAGTGGTTAAGCGCTTGGCTGCTAACCAAAAGGTTGGCAGTGTGAATTCACCAGATGCTCCTTGGAAATCCTATGGGGCAGTTCCACTTTGTTCTATAGGGTCACTAAGAGTCGGAATTGACTCGACGGCAACAGGTTTTTTTTTTTTTTCTCTTTGGCTACCACAATTAAAAAAAATAAAACATCTAATTTCCAAACAAGGTCATATTCACAGGTACAGGGGTTAGGACTTCAACATATCTTTCAGGGGAACCTAAAACTGCCCACTCCTGGGACCATAACACAAGCTCTACCTCATCAGAACGGATAAGTTCATTACCTTCTCCACCGTCAGAAGCCACAAATCCAAGGTTGACCTGAAATGTCCATGAGTAAGAAACAGCAGGACCAAAGCAAGGTGAGAGCCTGCCCTGCACAACAGAGTCGGACTCCAGCCCAACAGGACAAGCTGGAGAGGGATCGGTCAATCTGTCTTTTGTTTGTTTTTTGCCAAGGAAAATGCATCAGACTCCTCAAGTCAAATGCTCTCCTTTCTGACCCTCATGATGATGATGATGATGATGATAATCAGGAGGAACAATGCTTGTTGGAGGCACTTACCTGCACTAGGTGCTTACTTAACAGCAGTGACTCCACCCAGGCCTTGCGTTGCCCTTCCAACCAAAGCTTACCCAGGGTCAGTAAGCTTTCAGAAGCCACCCAGCCAGTACAGGTGGAGCTGGGAGCCCTGACCGCAGCATGGGCACTCAGTCTGCTCCACATGGAAGCCCCTCAGTCTTTCTGTATGTTCTTCCCTGCTTCCTTCCAATTCTCTTTTCTAGGCTTGGAGGTTTTCAGTGTCACAGGTGACACTGGATAAGGATCAGGCTTGATAAAATGACCTTTACAGCAAAGGACTCACATTGTGGAACTGTCTTCAAGATTTTGAAGGCTGTTATTTATCGTAAAACAACCACCCAGCAACAAAAAGCCCTTCCTTGGGTCAGCGGCAGCTGATAAGCTGGGAAACGGTCACACTCTTCTGCTTAATTTGGCCCACTTTTATGAAGCACCTACTACGTGGGTGGTGCAAATGGTTAAGCACGCAGCTGGTAACTGACAGGTGGGTAGTTCGAATCCACCCAGAGGCTCCGTAGGAAAAAGGCCTGGTAATCTGCTTCAGTTAAGATTACAGCCTAGAAAACCCTATGGGACAGTTCTACTCTGTCCTATAGGGTCACTATGGGTCGGAATCGACTCGAAGGCACCTAATAACAACAAAGACTATGTAGGCAGATTCCCACTCTGTCTGTGGGTGTGAGAATCCAGGGCACCCAATGTCACCCAATGGGGACAACTTTTAAAACATTTCCCCACAAATATAGTATGATGCATTATTAACATATTGTTAAATACACTTGCGTGATTGTAGAAAAATGAGTCCTACCCACATGTAAAATTATTTTATTATTATGTGCATATATTAGAAAATTAAGCAGTCAACCAAATACAGCAACAATAACTTGCTATGTGCTTTCACATAATTTTGCTTATGATATGTTGATTAAACTCAAGTTTATTATTCCAGACAATATCGACCTACTTTATTCCACTTAATATAATCCAAACAGCACTTTCATACATTCTCATAACCATCAGAACTGTCCTGTCCTTGATATATGGGTCTCTCACCTAAAGCTGCAACATTCAGGGCAACTGCTGGTACAGCAAGGAATGGGGACTCCAATTTTCCAGACCGAAAGGCCCCCAGGGAAGCCATGAGGTCAAGTCTCCGTCCTGGCTCATACCTGCCACCATGTTACACCTTGCTCAGCTTTTTCCTCTTGTTCTGGGAAGTCAGGAGTAGATGTTGAGGGTCGAGAGATGTTTGGCACCAGAAATGTTGGTCAGGAAAAGGACTAAAGGATTTCAATTTACCCTTCTTTATCAGTTTTCTAGGACTGCCTTAATAAAATACCACAAAATGTGTGGCTTTAAAGAACGGAAATTTATTGTCTCATTGTCTGGAGACTGGGAGTCTGAAGTCAGGGTGTTGGCAAGGCCATGCCTCTCTGTTGGCTCTAGGGGAAGATCCTTCTTGTCTCTCCAAGCTTCTGGTAGCCCCAGGCACTCTTTAGCTTGCAGTTGCAGCGTAACTCCATCTTCATATGCCCCTGCGGGGCAGTGCTACTCTGTCCTATAGGTTCGCTATGAGTCGGAATCGATTCGTTGGCAATGGGTTTTTTCTTTTTTTTTCCCCTCTGTCTCTCTTCTCCTCTTTTATAGGACACCTGTCATGTAGGACTAGCACCCACCCTTCTCCAGGATGACCTCATGTTAACTGATGACATCTTCAAAGACCCTATATCCAAACAAGGTCACACAGGTACAGGGGTTAGGACTTTAACATATCTTTTTGAGACACACGACTCAATCCAATTCCATCACAATTCAATCCATGGAGATAGAAGGATTTTAATTCACCTCTCCTCACTGTTCCCCTAGTATATTCCATTATTTCAGGGATAGGACAGATGCCAACAGCTTTGCTGAGATGGCCGTCTGCCAAACTGGACAGAAAGCCTGCCACTCCAGCCACACTGTGTCCTTGAGCCGGGTGAACCCTCACTTTCCTCTTGCCCCTACACAAGCAGATGTCTCCTCCTGCAGCACGTTTCTCCCCCTCCCACTCCTGTCACCTTCTCCTAGCTGACTTGGACCCACCCCTCAGGTCTCTGCTGAATGATTGTCCTGTGGCATGTCTTCTGAGCCCAGGTCAGCTGCTCCTTCCCTGTACACCCCTTACCTCTCACAGTGCTTACCCACTAAGTTGATTGCTTGTTCCATTGTCCAGTTTTCTAATGAGACCCTGAGCTCTGAGTCTGGGGTCTCATCCAGTTCACTGTTTCACTCTTGTGTCTAGCAAAGGGCTTGGCACACTGTGGACGCTCAATAAATATTTATTGAATGAAATGGATTCAGGACACAAAATCCTAGAACAGTTGACCTGAAAGAGATCTTGGTTGGTCCCAAGTCCCCCATGCCTTCAGTCAATGAACATCTAAACCCTTAAAGATAATATATCCTTTTCTGTAAGTTTTGATGGGAATTAATGAAATGGTGGGGTGTCTCGTTCACCATGAAAACAAAATAGCTCTCGAATAGACTCAGAAGTTATTTTTGTGTTCGCTAAGAGGGCTGACTATTTTAATAATGCCATCCTATTTACATGTGAAGCCCTCGTGGCGCAGTGTTTAAGAGCTCAGCTGCTAAAACCAAAAAGTCGGCAGTTCGAATCCACCAGCTGCTCTTTGGAAACCCTGTGGGGCATTTCTACAGGGTTGCTATGAGTCGAAATCCACTTGATGGCAATGGGTATTTATATGAAGAACAGCTCCTAACCCACCATCAAGTTACTTATTCATTCATTCATCCATTCATTCACTTTCATTCATTCAATAAACATATTATGGACTAGCTGTGTGCTAATCCATGTCAGTACTAGAAAGCAGAGATTATTAGAGTCTCAGTATAAGGAACTTCCAGGTAAATGAGAGATCACAGGATTAAGCAAGTAAGTCTGATGCATACCACCATGCTGGGAAGGAAGGAAGGTGGATCAGACAGGGGCTCTTCTGTGAGTACAGAGAACTCACCTCCCTCCAGTTGACATGCACCTGTGCAGGCTCAGAGCCCCACAGCTCTCTAAGAATTTAGCACTCCCACCATGTTCACGTGCACCCAAAGCAGTGGTGGGTAGAGACACTGGGGTGGTGCTGTACTCCTGCTAGGTCTTGTTTATTTCCCAATATGAGAGGCTTGGACCAAGCCAATATCCAACGTTCTTCCTAGCTCTGACCTTCATTTGCCATTGAGTGGCAGCAAATGGCAACTGGTTTGGCCTAAGGCAAGAGTCTTCTTTTGTTTTGTTTCTGATGTACTTAAAATCTCATTGCTGGCACAATTACATTAGTCTTCACAGTACAGTTGCCCAAGAAGCAAAAGCAACTGAAAGAGGAGGTGCTTTGTGGCTTTGTGTCAAACCAGGACTGAGGCTACTCCATGTGGCCTTTGACACTGTCACGGGTTGAATTGTGTCCTCCAAAAGATATGTTGAAGTCCTAACCCCTGTACCTGTGAACATGACCTTGTTTTGGGAAAATAGGGTTTTTCTTTGCAGATGTTCAGTTACTGAGGTCATAACAGAATAGAGTGGGTCTTAGTCCTAATTCCTTCTGAGTGATGTCTTATGACAATGGAGAGACACCCAGACAGAAGCAAATGCATCTACAAAGCAGCAAAGGATTAACAAGGGTTGTCAGCAGCTACTGGAAACTAGGAGAGCGGCCACAGAAGGAATCAACATGACTGAGTCAACAGTCCTTGATTTGGAATTCTAGCCTCCAGAACTGTGAGACAGTACATTTCTGTTCTTTAAGACGCCTATTTTGTGGTATTTTTTTTATGGCAGGCCTAGGAGATTAAGACAGGCACAGGCATGTTTCCATTCTATGTTGGGATTTTTCTGCTTTGGGGCTATGTCCTCATAAGAGCTTACAAACATTTTTTTTTAAAGGAAAAGAGAAAAGTGAATATTCATTAAGTTTTTTCCGAGTACTCATAAGATACCCAAACCAAGTGACGTGCAAGATTTATCTTTCTACCTGCCTCTTGAGACTTAGGCACCAAAGTTTGATTTTGGTTGGCTACTAGCTAAACGAGTCCTTTGCAGTACTGAACAGAAACAAAAGTTCAACTGGCGATTGTGTAGAGCACCACTCATGAGGCCCACTGGCCTTTCCACCAGGGCTGCTGAGGACAAGCAAGGAAGACACCTTACCAGGAAATAATCAAATGAAGTAAGTCATTGGAAAGCCAGCAAGGGTCAGTGACATTTTATTTCTGACTGTCTTGGAAAGAATAAGTTAACAAGAATTATTTGGGATTCCAATAACCAATTTCAAGTTGTTGTTGTTATTAGGTGCTGTCAAGCTGGTTCTAACTCATAGTGACCTTATGTATAGAACAAAACGCTGCCTGGTCCTGAGCCATCCTCACAGTCATTGTTATAGATGAGCCTATTGTGGCAGCCACTGTGTCAGTCTATCTTGTTGAGGGTCTTTCTCTTTTTCCCTGACCCTCTACTCTGCCAGGCATGAAGTTCTTCTCCAGGGACAGGTCCTTCCTGATAACATGTCCAAAGTATGTGAGACAAAGGCTCATCATCCTCGCTTCTGAGGAGTATTTTGGCTGTACTTCCTCCAAGACAGATTTGTTCATTCTCCTGGAAGTCCATGGTATATTCAGTATTCTTCACCAACACTATATTTCAAAGGCTTCCTTATTCATTGTCCAGCTTTCACATGCATATGAGACAATTGAAAATACCATGGCATAGGTGAGGTACACCTTAGTCCTCAAAGTGACATCTTTGTTTTTTTTAATACTTTAAAGTGGTCTTTTGCAGCAGATTTGCCCAATGCAATGCATGGTTTGATTTCCTGCATGCTGCTTCCATGGGCATTGATTATGGACCTAAGTAAAATGAAATTCTTGACAAACTCAATATTTTCTCCATTTATCATGATAATGTTTTCTTTATGTTGAGGTGTAATCCATGCTGAAGACTGTGGTCTTTGATCTTCATCCGTCAGTGCTTCAAGTCCTCTTCACTTTCAGCAAGCAAGGTTGTATCATATGCATATCACAGGTTGTTAATGAGTCTTCCTCCAATCCTGATGCCCCATTCTTCTTCATATAGTCCAGCTTCTTGGATTATTTGCCCAGCATACAATTTCAAGATGGAAACACTAATGCTGATGAATAATTTCACCAAGCAATAGAGAAAACCACACCTAGAATAAAATGAATTTTCTTCTATAAATGAGAAATTTGAGAAGAGTTGTTTAATTCTCAGTTCTCAATAATTGTCTTATTCATTTTGTGTGGTCATTTTACTCATTTAAAGGCTCACACGTAGTTCTCCAATAGCACACTATTGTTGTTAGCTGCTGTCAAGTCGGCCCTTGAGTTAAGTGTATCCCATGTACAATGGGATTCATACCATTGTGCTCCATAGGGTTTTCATTGGCTAATTTTCAGAAGTAGTTCACCAGGCCTCTTTTTCTAGTCCATCTTAGTCTGGAAGCACCACTGAAACCTGTTCAGCATTATAGCAACATGCAGACCTCCACTGTGAACATGGTTGGTGGCTACATATGAGGTGCATTAGTCAAACCCAGGTCTCCCGCACGAAAGATGAGAATTTTACCACTGAACCGCCACTGCCCTCTCTCCAATATCATAACTGAAATGAAAATAATCACTATGTCATGGTTCAAAACCCCACCCTGAGGGATGGCTAATCTTACAAATATTCTGATGCCTTGGCTCTGGGCTAAAGTCCCTGGAAGGACTGACTAGTGTTTTATGGACCTCATTTCTGGAGCTGTGGCCCTCTGCCTTCCTCATTTCTAAGAACGCTTTACATTGGTTTATACTGTTGGATAAAATCCCAAACCCACTTCTAATTCAGTTGTGAAGGTACTTGGAAATTCTTAGTCTAAGCAATTTGCTTCCAAGGCTGCAGTTCTGCTGAATCTTTTCTTCTCCAGCCTGAGCATGTCCCCCAGGGCCAGTTAGTCATAGCTTAGGAGCTGCATTAACTCATTCAGGTCACTGGGGCCCCTGTTGGGTTCTTGAGGCAGGGGGCAGCTAAGAGCATCCTTGTTAGTAACTATCTCCAGAACCTTTGCTTGGGCTTAAATAATTAGATCCACTTAATGAAATGGAGCCAGTTAACTTCCAGTTTATGATCAAGAAATAATTTCGTCGTTGGTTAGACTCTGCTTTAGGAGCTGAGGACACTAATATTGCTGGGATCTCAGGAGCAAGGAAACATGATCCCAGTTTGCATATGTGAGTTCTTCCTGCATACCCTTCATACTACGTCTTCAGTATCAGTAAACTCAAACAGGTCTGGAGCTGTCTGACATTCCCAGCCCTGAAAGAGCATCCATCATTTGCATACAGTTTCAGAAAACATTTCAGGAAAGAACTTCTAGGGTTCACTTTACCGAGGAGGCGCCATTTGCATTCGCTTTGTTTGCTCTCTAGCCCACTGTAGATGACAAGGGACTTCAGTGGTTTTAACCAATGTGGGCAGTCTGGTCCACATGTCCCCAAAGTCCTTAGAGGCAGAGAAGACAAATCTAACGTGGGCCATGATGTTGCCTTCTCGGCTTTAACGCTTCTTGCTGTAGCCTTTCCTGAGGTTTAGTTTCTGCTCTGTCTCCAGAGTCACCTGCCTGAGGACTCGTTCCCAAAAGTCTTTTTCTCACCAGGCTTATTCTGGCCACAGTTAAAGGCATTAGCCCTGTTAGGGGTTTTGAGGGGCTACCAGAGGATCCCTGGTGACGCTGAACCCAGTCATGCTCTGGGACAATCTTTCTCTGATGGTGGAACCTTATGGCATTAGGATATGCTGTGGAGATTTGGCACTGGGTTCCCACACTTACATCCTTCTAGTCCTGGTTTGTAGGGTAGGTTGTAGCAGCAGGAGGCAATGCAGAAATTGGGCCATCTCAGCAGAAATGCCCACTTTCCCATCAGTCTCTCCTAAGAATAGTGGGGCAGCTGGTCCAGGTGTCCTTCAAGGTGTCCTCCAATTCTGGTCTCAGCCTAGTGTTGCCTGCTGTTCACCTAACAGTCTTGGGCCAGGATTGTTCTAGGTGAGGGGAGTACAGGGATTAAAAAGGTACAGTCCCTTTTTAGAAAATCATGGGTGGGTCAAGACAGGTGCACAAATAACTCTGATATAAGGTAGCCAGGGATATGCATCATGAGAGAGGAGGAGAGGATAGGTCCAGATAATGGGAAGATCACTGGGGAATGGAGATTCAGGGAAGGCTTCATGGAGGAGGTGCCATTTGTGAAGGACTTGGAGTAGGATAGATAAGTAAAGATGTAGGGGTGACAACAAGTAAGGCAAATAAGACATCAAAGGCAGCAGTTTGCAATCATCTAGGGGTGAATAAGGGTTGACACAATCAAATGTAAGAGAGACTCAGGAGATAAAATTGTTATCCTTAGTGATTGATTGGATATGTGACATGAATGAAAGGAAAGAGACATGGGTGACACCCAGGTTTCTGGTTTATCCAGTTGGGAAAATAACAATGATATGCTCATTAAGATGCTGAGTGGAGCTTGGAACGTGTTTCATTGGAGAAGCGAACAAACATGCAAGTGCAGATGTCTATT
>NW_004444069.1:87446-88659 GCF_000243295.1 Trichechus manatus latirostris | reverse complement strand
GAAGGTTTACAGAACAAATAGTTTCTCATTACACAGTTAGTACACATATTGTTTTATGACATTGGTTAACAAACCCACAACATGTCAACACTCTCCCTCCTCGACCTTGGAAGACATTTTTCTTTTTTGGTGAAAATATACATAGCCAAAGATACACCATTTCAAAAATTTCTACCTGTACAATTCAGTGACATCGATTATGTTCTTCTAGTTGTGCTGCTATTCTCACTATCCTTTTCCAAATTATTCCATCACCATTATCTTCAACTCACTGCCCCCTAGGCTTACCATCCAGATGACATTTCTTGTTACAAATGCAAATTCACACAAGGAAAGTTCACCTGCTTTTACCTCTCTTTTGTCACTTACACCTTAATGTGAATACAGAGTCTAAGAGAAAAAATTACAAGCAGGGAGAGAACTAAGAGGTCACAAAGTTTCTTATGTATGAAAGAAAGGGATATCAGGTAAGAAAAAACCCAAACAACACAGAAACTAGAGCATTCAAGGAACAAATCCCCAACTTTACAAATTTTGCCTGAGGATTTTGGTAGGAAAACTCCTTTAGAGAGTTTAAAGATGTTAAATACCTGAAGTTTTAGTTGTTTGGTGTCTTATCAGCAAGTCTGGACTCAGAGTTTGGCCTGCTAAATGCCACGGACAAAGCTGTCTCACATAATTTAGGATCCTGTTTGGATTTTTCTGAGTTCTAAACAATAATTGAATCCCCAGATACTTAGCCGAATCCGACCACACGCGGTGAAATTATTCCTTGGTCATAAACTGAAAAGTTAATTGGCTTCATTTCTTTAAATAGATTCAATTATTTAAGCAACAATGAATCTTACAGAGGTACTTACAAGTCAGGGATGATTTCAGGAGATGAAGGTTTAAAACGCACTACCCAAAGGCCTTTGCAAACTGCCGCCAAGGAGTTCGCAGATTGGGAAGGGATTTATTTGTTCTTGTAAGATATAAAAACTGCTCTCAGTGGCATGATTAGATTTGATACAACCAGCTTATTAAAAATTAACACAGTCTCAACAATCACTTTAAAACAAAGATGAGAATGTAAGGGGGCAGGGAAACTAGATTAATGGAAATGGAAAAATCAGAAAAAAAAACCATGAGATGCTCACACATTTTGAAAAAATGTAACCAATGTATCTGAACAATTTGTGTAAAAATTATTGAATGGGAACCTAAACTGCTT